>NC_040090.1:65317241-65634354 GCF_003369695.1 Bos indicus x Bos taurus | reverse complement strand
CTAATGCCATTGTATTGTTTTCTGGCTGTTTTGTTGTTCTCTTGTTCTTTTTTTCCTCTCTCTTGCTACATTATTTGTAAATTGATGATTTCTTGTAGTGGTATGCTTTGATTCCCTTCTCTTTATCTTTTGTGAATGTGCCATAGATTTTTGCTTTGTGGTTCCTATGAAGCTTACATAAGTCATCATATAGATATAACAGTCTGTTTCACACTAATAATAGCCTATTTCAATCATATCAAGTATTTCTACCCATTTATCCCCTCTTTTTATGCTTTTGATGTCACAGTTATATATCACCTTTTATCTTGTGTATTTATTAACCAGTACATAGCTATAGTAATTCTTAATATTCTTGTCCTTTAACCAATATATGAAAGATGCATGTTAAACACACCACCATATTGCAATAGTATGTTTACTGGTGTGTTGGATATTTTCATGTACTAATTAATGTTCTCTGATTTAACTTGAACTTCTTTCATCTTTTTTTTTTTTTTTAAATATGACAGGTCTAGTGGTGATGGATTCCTTCAGCTTTTATTTGTCTGGGATAGACTTTATCTTGCCTTCATTTCTGAAGGACAGTTTTACCAGTTGGAGTACAGTTAGTTTTTTGTATCTATGGGTTCCACATTCAACCAAGTGTGAATCAAAAGTACATAAGGAGAAAGATTCCAGAAAGTTCCAAAACTTAAGTTTGCCATGCACCAGCAACATTTAAATAGCATTTACATTGTATTGAGTGTTAAAAGTAGTGTAGGAATGATTTAAAGCATATGGGAAGATGTGAGTAGTTTATATGCCAATAAATCCTACACCATTTTATATAAGTACTTGAGTATATGCAGATTTTGGTAACCTGAGAGGGGAAGGGAGGAGAGTTCTGAAACTAATTTCCCACAAATTCTGAAGAATGTCTGTATTTTTGGTTGGCAACTTTTTTCTTTTCAATACTTTTGATGTATCTGCATTGAGCTTCCTTAAAACAGCTATTTTGAATTCTTTATCCAGCAAATCGTAGAACTTTATCTCTTTGCGATTGTTTCTTAGAAGATTATTTTGATCCTTTTGGTGGTGTCGTGTTTCCTTAATTTTTCACGTTTCAAGTTTTGTGTTGCTGTCCTCACATTTGCAATAGCAGTCGTCTCCTCCAGTCTTTACTAACTGCCTTCAGGAGAGAAATACCTCTGTCAGCCTTTCTAGGGATTCTGAGGCTTTCTCAGGCTTTCCTCACATATGCCTGCTCTGTGCTTCTTGCTCTCTTTTAAGGCAGAATTATTAAGCTTGTGTCCCTTCTCTTGATCCTGCAATGCACGAGGTTGAATACTGATAGCTTCCCTTTTGTTTTCCCATGGGTGATCCTAAAGCTGAAGTTTGTGGCCTATCCCTGACCCACAGATTTGGTTCATGCTCATTAGCTATCTGCCAAAGCTCACTCTCACCACTAGCCTCAGGAGCACTTGCAGGGAGCTGGACACAGGCAGGACAGGGGTGAGGTTGGGTGAGGCCCATGGAGCTCTGGGGGTGCCCATGGGCCAGTTGGAGAGATCTACTTGCAAGGCATCTCCAGCACTTCATGGGCAGGCATCTGGGTGGAATTCAAGATGTAGGTGGTAGGATTCATGTCCTTTTAACTCCCTCTGAGAGTCCTATCTACCTAGCCTGTCTTCCCACCACCCTGTGGAGCTCATGATTTAGTTCTCTGGATAGGGTGAGAGAGAAATGGGAAAGAAGTTTCACACAGTTGGGGAGGTCAAGCACTCACTCACGTGCTCTCACTTACCTTCATGGGAAAAATCACAGGCCAAGATCTCTCTTGGCCCTGAACTATGCCACCTTTGGGGAGGATTGGTGTGAATAAAATCAAGGTGTTTCATTTACCCTCTCCAATGTGTCCAAACTCTCATTTTTTTGCTCCATTGGTATGCTGAAACTTCTCCACAGGAGACCCAGACTTAAATAAAATCTCACTTGTCTGTGGCTGATTGTCTCAGACGGCCAACAAGTTATTCCACAGCCAAGAAGGCCTAGAACTGTGGTTTGTGGTCCACTGCAGGGTTCACAGCTGAGATTGAGGTCCTTATGCCTCTTACCCACACGTGATTGGTTGAGACTCCTCTAGGGTCTTTTGGTGTATAGTGCTAGATCCTGCAGTATCCGCAAAGGCACTTTTGTCCATGGATGGATGCCAGATTGTTGTTGTTGGATGGGAACATGAGTAAGGATATCCCATTTAGCCATGTTGCTGACATCACCCTCTAGTACTGCACTGTTTAGAAGAGTCCTTTTCTGAAGATACCAAATTATGACCATGTTTTGACTAATATTTTCAGATTTATTGCATTATTCTCTTTTGGGGAAATGTTTTCTAGGTTCATAACATTATCCCCCTTTGGGGTAAGTTGTTGTTGTTGTTCAGTCACCCAGTCATGTTCAACTTTTCGTGACCCCATAGACGCAGCATGCCAGGCCTCCCTGTCTCTTACCACTCCCAAAGTTTGCCCAAATTCATGTACCTTGCATCAGTGATGCCATCCAGCCATGTCCTCCTCTGACTCCCTCTTCTCCTTCTGCCCTCAATCTTTTCCAGTATCAGGGACTTTTCTAGTGAGTCAGCTGTTCATATCAGATGACCAAAATATTGGAGCTTCAGCTTGAGCATTCAGGGTTGACTTCCCTTAAGATTGACTGGTTTGATCTCCTTGCTATCCAAGGGACTCTTCTCCAGCACCACAGTTTTAAAGGCATCAATTCTTTGGCGCTCTGCCTTCTTCCTGGTCCAGCTCTCAAAACTGTATGTGACCACTGGGAAGACCATGGCTTGACTATATGGACCTTTGTCATCAGAGTAATATCTCTGCTTTTCAACACACTATCTAGGTGTCATAGCTTTCCTGCCAAGAAGCAGTTGTCTTCTGATTTCATGACTGCAGGCATCATCCTTAGTGATTTTAGAACCCAAGAAGAGGAAATATGTCCCTACCTCCACCTTTTCCCCTCTATTTGCCATGAAGTAATGGGGCCAGATACCATCTTAGTTTTTTTAATGTTTAGTTTTAAGCCTTTCACTCTCTTCCTTCACCCTCATCAAGAGACTGTTTAGTTCCTCTTCACTTTCTGCCATTAGTATCATCCACATGGGTAACTTGCCTATAGAATATCTAAATTATTATTTAATAATTAATTTTTCATACCAATTGCAACTTACTTGCTATGGAAAGTAGTATAAAATATCTTTTTAAAATTTTAACTGGTCCACAAAGCAGCAAAGTTGCTAATTCTGAAAATATTTTCCATCTACATAAATTTTCCAAATTTTTTTTTTTTTAATTTTCTGAACCAGCTGTTTCCTGTACAGAATATAATGTGAGGAGCACATTAACAAAGGATGCATAAGTAAAACCCACTAATTAGGCTGCTCTGAGATGCACTTGAGGTATAGGCAGAGCAAAATCAGTATTAACTTGTTCCAAATAAATCATGGTACTCTAGTCCAGTGGAATTGGTACCAAACTGGCCATACTCAAGAAGATCAGGACTCAGTACTTTTTCTTAAAGTCCTCTTTCTGCTAAGAAGAGCTTTCTTTTCTTTACTGGCTGGATTCTCATTATAAGGAACTCTTTCATGTTCATCTCTGTAGGTACCCACCCTTTTAAAATATGGTTATTTGTGGCTTTAAATAACCTCATAGTGTTGTCAGTGTATCTTTCCTCCAATGGTGAGAGAGAATGGCTGCTGAGTCAGAGTATTGGGCATTTGTGGGAGGTGCATGGGAAAATTATTTACAGATTTCCTTCAAGCTGGTCAGAACTGGATATATTGATTAGGCACATTCACTTGATATCCCAGCTATCTTCTTAAGGTATAATAGAGTTGTTTGAAACTGGAGCAGTTTGTTGTCTTTTGGAATGCATCTTATGCTTGGAATATATTTTGGTTTCCATCATCTGGCTTTTGAATTTAGAGTCATTCAGATGTAAGTTTGAAGATCATGTGCATAATATGGGTTCAGTCATTTAACCTCTCTTAACCTCATTGTAGAATGAGGCCAGTGCTCCCCACACCAAGGATTTTCATGAAGATAAATGTTGTAGTCTATGTAAAGCATGTAGCGCAATGCCAGACCATTGGTAAGCCCTTAATAAACAGCTGCTACTGGCATAACTACCAGGTGGATTTTTAAATTTTGTTTTAAACTTGTGGCCAATAATTTGGTCATCTTTGAACATGATGATGGATAATGGTTTTCAGAATGCCTTGAGGATATTTTATTTTTTCTTCAGTTTTTCTTGTGTCAAGTGGTTTTTTCTACCTTCAGAAATTAGTTATATTTTTATGGTCTGTGTGTCAAGTGTGTGCAGAATACCACAGTAATGTTTATGTTTTCTTAAGACCATTTGTGAATCTTAGATACAGATTTAAATGGGGCAGAATTACTTTTTGTCTTAAGTAATTTTTAACTTAACATTTCTTGTTCTATTTTATTCATGATCCATGTATCACAAATTGATGCAACAGATATTACCTAAAGGATAAACTAACTTTAGATAGAGATGGTTTGATATGGCAGAACAAGCACAGATTGGAGCCAGTCTGGAGCCAGACTCTGGGCCAGTTGGTGTCCTCAAATTGTGGATGCTGTATCCAGAGCTCCTAGAATTATTGTGAGGATTAGATGAGACCGTGTGTACAATGTACCCTGCCCAGTGCCTGGTATATGATAGCCCTTTGCCCACATCTGTTAATGAATGAGAAGGGACTTATTTATGACACAGATAGCCTGATGTTATTATAGCTTCTTTCCTTCTTGAATAATAATACCACTTTGTCAAGTATCTGTTATTGGTAATTTTGTCCTATTTTTAACGTCTAATTTCATAATAATGTAGTTATTTATAACGGAAATCATTGGATTTGTTTCCACCAGTGATATCAAGAAGAAGCAGACAATGAGGAAAAGGAACAACAGTGAAGTAGAAGACGCGGGACCAGCAAGTCGTGACCGAAAGAAAACCAAGTGGGAAACCTTAGAACCTTTGGATACAGGCCTGTCTTTAGCTGAGGACGAAGAGCTGGTGTTACATCTGCTCAAAAGTCAAAGCTAAATTGTTCCTGCTCTTGTCTTCTCCTTTAAATCTCTGGTCATGATTATGTGGACAAGAAGTTGAAAAAAACAGTAGGTTTGGGGCACTTAAGTAACATGAGTCCCATGTCCAGAGGACCCATTCTTCAGACAGGAGTGATCACATCTCTAAGCCCCTTTCACAGGCCGTGCTTGAAGCATCCCAGAGGAAACTCACAGTAACAGTGGATTATAAAATTTGCTGATCCTGTTTTCCAGCATGTGCTCTGTTAGATTCTATCCATGGGTTCCTACATCTATCATTGGAAATGCTTTCTGTGTTTTACTGGCAAGTTCTGAAGACCTTGTTTCATTGTTAGCGGTTCCTGTCTTGCTTACCATACAGAAGTTTCTCTGTGATATTAAACAAAATTGCTCACAATTTTGATATATTTAATATTTCTAAAGAGTATGACGGACCAACCCTGAGAAAAAAACAAATATTTTTGAATTGCCATGATCAATAATAAACATATTTCCTATAAAATATTACTGTTTTCATTGTATCCAGAAATATGAGAGATTCTCAAGGGAAGGCTTTTAAGATTAAAATACTTGGCCAATTCCTGAAACAGTGAATTTTGCATATTCTTAAATTAGCCTTCCTAAAGACATCTTTTAACTTACACTTGCAGACTGGGTAGTCATTTATAAATAGAAGTCCTGAATCTGAAGACTTTGTTATCTAAAACCAGATCTGCTAGTGAGCACCTCGTATGCTTTAGGTCCTCTACAAGTGCCTTGTTGAGGATGCTCCACAGATCCCAGCCCAGAGCCAGCTCGTGATTATGAGTAGAACAAGACAGATTCTCTTTTGGTTACAAATGACTGGCAAACTCTTCACAGGGAAAGGAATCTGTGCCTTGGCACGACACCACTGATCTGTTCATAGATGTATCACCTTCTCCTTGTCTTCTCTCTTTCCTACTTTCCACTCCATACACAAAAATAGTTTTTGGTTACTGGTGCAAATGATTCATGAATTCAAGAAAGGGAATATCCACAAACACTTCCATCTCAGCCTAAGTCCATATTTGTATCTTAAAGGTTTCTCCTGCCTTTGTACTTGACATCCTCATGAGTGATACTAACATCCTTCAGACATCGAAATGAGAAACTTGATGACTCCTCAGCTTCTCCCTTTCCCCACCCTTCACTTTGCTGGTTCATGGTTAATTCTTCTTCATAATGACTCTCATACCGCCATTGTTTCTTCTCCATCTTTACAGCTTCTACTTTCAGGCAGAGTTCAGATTCTCATCGTGACCTGTTCACATTTCTGCAGTGATCTCCTAACTAGTCATTGTGCTTCCTGTCAACCTTCCCCATTATCAGCATTCTCTTCATAGCACTGATCTGAGCATGTTTCTTAGGCCTGTTGCAGTGCTTTATTATGTAATGTTGCAGACATTTGCTTATAGGCCTGTTCCCTCTGTTATATGACAAGTTTCTTGAGAGCAGGACTGTTTTATCTCTCCTCTGTATGCACAGAGCCAAACACAGCACTTACAATGCCTTATAATGGGTTCAGTAAACTGAAGTCACTCAGTCGTGTCTGACTGTTTGCGACTCCGTGGACTGTAACCTACCAGGGTCCTCCGTCCATGGGATTTCCCAGGCAAGAGAACTGGAGTGGGTTGCCATTTCCTTCTCCAGGGATCAAACCCAGGTCTCCCGCATTGCAGATAGATAGATGCGTTGCCGTTTGAGCCACCAGGGAAGCCCAGTTTATTAATGAATGGGCAGTAAAAAATCAACAGAAGTTTTAAAAGTGTGTAGTAGTGTATTAGCTCTGGTCAGAAGGATATAGAATGGAGGAAACGAGAACTGGATGAAATGGCTATAATGGGCAAGAATGACTATAATGAAGAAAACAGATGGGAAAGGAATTTGGGGTATAACAACCTGGAAAGATTTTGAAATTAAGGTTTCTGGTGCAGGATCTCTTGAATATTTTCAGAAGACAGAAAGATGCAGAAGTATATAAACTAAGGGTTTACCATTGAATTCACTCTATGCAGTTTTAGATTTTGTTTTTTCTAATCCAAGTAAGTAATTTTTATGTACACACATTAAGTAAATATATTGCTGGGCCTTTGGGTCATAAACTAGTTTGAGTTATATTCTGTCCCTAGACCTGATTAGATTCTGACTAATTTATACACTCTTGAGAGTCCCTTGGACTGCAAGGAGATCCAACCAGTCCATTCTAAAGTGCCGGGAGCCGGTGAGGCATTCCACTCGTGCCGCAGCACTAAAGGAGATCAGCCCTGGGTGTTCCTTGGAAGGAATGAGGCTAAAGCTGAAACTCCAGTACTTTGGCCACCTCATGCGAAGAGTTGACTCATTGGAAAAGACTCTGATGCTGGGAGGGATTGGGAGCAGGAGGAGAAGGGGACGACAGAGGATGAGATGGCTGGATGGCATCACCGACTTGATGGATATGAGTTTGAGTGAACTCCAGGAGTTGTTGATGGACAGGGAGGCCTGACGTGCTGCGATTCATGGGGTCGCAAAGAGTCGGACACGACTGAGCAACTGAACTGAATTTATACACTGAGGGAATTTTAGTTAGCTGAATTTTGAAAACTGCTTAAAACATCAGAATAGCACTGATTGAAATCTCAGGTAACAAATAAATATGTTTCGGTGGACTAAATTGTTACTGTTTTAGCTGTGGTGGAGTTGGGGGCACATTCAGTTCAGTTCAGTTCCGTCGCTCAGTCTTCTCCAACACCATCAAAAGCATCAATTCTTTGGCGCTCAGGGGCACATTATTTAAATCTAAATGGCCAAGCCATTTCCTAGACATAAAGATTGGCTCAGACATGGGTATAATTAATACTCAGGTAAAGATATAAAAAGACTCTTTCCTTGAGAGTAAGGTATAGAATATGAAGAAAAAAAAAAAATTCCTTACCCAGTGGGAAATTCCTAAAAAGGGAGGATGTGGATCTGGAACCTTTGGCAGCCATTTTTTTCTGGTCAAATGGAGGCTGCCTCTGAGAGGTTGGGGCAAATGACCAACACCCTGGGGGAAGCAAAGCAGTGAAATGGAGAGAGCCCTGATGACATTATTTGAACCCTTTGGCTTCAGCTGCTTCTACTCCTTGTACTTTCTAGTTGTGGATCAGTAAGTTTCTTTTTTGCATAAACTACTTTGAATTGCATTTTGTTCCTGGAACTGAATGGACCCTGACTTAATATATATGTGGTATGTGTGTGGGTTGGGTGGGGTGGGGGGTCGATTTGAAAATGAATTTGAACATCAGAAAAAGTGTCAGTAGAAAGCTTGGACATTGTTGTTCAACAGAGAGCCGTTCCAGCCCCTCCTCCCTTGGAAAAGCATGGTTTTTCCAGTCAGCTTATGTTGGGCTTTCCATGTGACTGACTTTAGCCCATGGAGTGTGTGGTGAAAGTGACGTGTACTCATTATAAGCACAGGCTTTAAGGTGCACTGATGCCTCCATCAGCCCTCTTGCTGTCTTGTTTTCTACTTTGGTATGAGCTTGGACCAGAGAGGATACTGCTTCAGGCTGGGCACAAGGTGAGTAGATACATGAAAGAGACCTACAGTCCCCTTTAAGTCTTGTAGAGCAAGAAATCCACTGAGACTTGGGGTTCTTCACAGGATAAGGTGAGATAAGCACTTGTCCAATAAGCAAGAGCATTCATTCGTTCATTCCATAAATGTTAGTCCAGCAACTGCCATATACCAAGCCTTGCAGTCATGAGATACAGAGCAGTGCCTCCCCCGCCGTCAAGTAGTAGGGGAAGGAAAGAAGAAAATTCATAATTTCAGTGCATTATGAAAAGAACAGGCAGGAAAAGGAAGATTGCTGTTTGAATGAAAGACCTGTTGCTGGATTGTGAGAAGGATGGAGGATATGGGTAGTAGTTTCTTGGCCTGAGACACAGAGACTAGCATTCTTTGATGCTTAACTGAGGCCCAGAGGCCATTCTTCAGATTCACTCGTGTAAAATGATCCCTAAGACACATAAGTCTCTGAGCAGACACACTCAGCAGCAGAGTGCTTTGGAGGACTGCCATCTCATAAGCTTAACATGGCATTTTAGATTTGTTTGGGGCTATAAAAAGTGGGTAAGTTTAATTAAATGTAATTAATTTTATTATGCAACGTTTGCAATATCCTAAATATGAAAG
The DNA here is from genome assembly GCF_003369695.1 of Bos indicus x Bos taurus. Lineage (NCBI taxonomy): Eukaryota > Metazoa > Chordata > Mammalia > Artiodactyla > Bovidae > Bos > Bos indicus x Bos taurus. The sequence goes on along the minus strand of NC_040090.1, from coordinate 65,625,063 downwards.
TTGTCTCCATGATTGTCAGAGTCTGCCAGAGGATGCAGATGTTCCTGGGAAGTGTGGGAAGGAAGGCAGGGCTGGGGGTGGTGGTGTTGATAAAGGGGAAAGAGCCTACAATCAAGATTTGAAAACCCTGTTTCATATTTTTTAAGACCATTTTAACGAGATATGTAATCATAGTGTGATTTTCTTCCACAGTCCCTGCTGATTATACAGCCCAGGGCAGACATTTTATACCATATTACCCAGCGTCTGCTGAATCAGGAATTGGCAGCCAACCCAAAAGCTGGCCATTAGCCTGTGAGAGAGGCTGGCCCAAAAACTCTGCTCAAACAGGGACAAATTGGGCAAATAATGTCCTTATTCTCTGAAGCTGAAATTTGGGTAGTCAGTAATACAAGGTTATGAGACAGACCAGGAGCACATCATGGGCATAAGTGAGCTCAGATTAGAAGTTAGGCAAAGCTGCAAGTGAACAGGAACTCTGGCAAAGAGTAAATGGTGAGGGATTCACTTGGTCGTGGAACAGGAAGCATGCATGGAGAGTGTTGCACTTGGACTGGAGCAACAGAGACCTGCAGACTCCCCTCGTGAAGTCTCCGAGGTCCACACTGACCCTCTGGGCTTCATCTCCATGAGCCGTCATGTTCTCCTGGGTCCTATTCTTAGATTTCAATGCAAGTCTGCCTGCCTCAGCCGGGCTATAAGACTCCATTGTCTGAGTTAGTCTAAATGAGTCTTTGGGTTTCTTGGACCCAAAAGAGCTTCAGTAAAACTCAGAATACTCTAGTGCCTGCTGAGACTTTAATGTGTGTAAGAATCACCAGGGACTCATTTAAAAATGCTAATCCCAAATCAGAAGGTCTGAGGTGGAGCCTGAATTTCTTACAGTGTCCCAGATGATGGTATGCTGCTGGCCCTTGGCCACATTTGAGTAGCAAGGCACTAATGGAATTCAGAGTTATTAAAATCATTATTTACAGATAGGGATCCTGTCAGAGTCCCAGCAGGAAACAGATGGCACACACAAATTAGGATCATTCTAAGGGGATTTAATAAAAGGATCATTTACATAGGCCAGAGCAGGGTGTAAGGAAACCACAAAAGAATAGTGTACCAGAAGCTATTAGTTACCACTTCTCTCCCTGAAGGGTTAGGAGGAGGGAAGGGAAGGGGAGACAGCCAATTTTTGACCTTCAGTTGATATACATGGCCAGCCTGAGGTGAGCACAAGGAAAGGACCCACTGGCCCCAACCAAACCCAGAAAAGTTGCCTATAGATGTAGTTGTACAGTCTCCAGGACACAGCAAGGTGGAGAAATTGCCAAAGAGATAGGTTGTATGTAGGTGGAATCTTTTTGTGGGGAAGAGTAGAGGCCCTCAGACTCTGTCCCTTCAACACCTACTGCGTACCAGGCACTGTTGTAAGTATAAACACATAACAAGGATGGACAAGACGCTAACCCAGGATATCAAACACTTGTCAGGTGGGATAAACGTTACAACGGAGAATAAAGCAGGGTAAGGAGGTAGAGAAAGTGAGCTGCAGGGCAGAGGCTATTTTGATGAAGGTCAGCAAGACCTCTGAGGAGTAGGAATCTGGAGGAACAGGACCTGCTTCCCAAGAACATCAGCAGCACTTTAGAGCAGGATGTGAATGAAAAAGAGTGTCCAACCATACAGACCAGTCTCACTAGAAAATTCATTCTTCTCGTGGACCTTCAGTGTTGTTTCCCAAGCTCTGCCCTCTCTCCTACACTCCAGACAACTGTTTCACACATTTCCCTCTAATCCTAACTCTCCAGTACCCCTTGCCCTCTCCACTCTTCCCAAATGATCTTACTTTTGATTTTACTGAGAAATTGAAAGAAAAGAGACCTTCCCCCAAACTCGCACCGCTTCTGCCCTTTCCCTTACCCCAAAGCCAAAATGATTCTTTTAAATCCACTCCTGCACCTGTGCCCGTTCTTCCTTTCTGAAGCCAGCGCCCCCTACGTGTGCTGATCCCATTTTCTCTCGCCTTTTGAAGGATATTGCTTCTGCAGTTGTCCTCTCTTTACAGTATTATGAGTTTTTCCCTCCCTACTGGGTTATTCTCATCAGCAAACAAGCATGCTATAGTGTCTCCCCTCTTAAAAAATCTTGACATCCCTGTCCCTTTCCGGGCACAATGCCATTTCTCCCTGTCCCTTTACAGTTCAATCCTCAGAAGAGCTGTCTCTATTACCACCTGCCTGTACTTTCTCTCTTCCCTGCTGCTGCTGCTGCTGCTAAGTCGCTTCAGTCGTGTCCGACCCTGTGCGACCCCATAGATGGCAGCCCACCAGGCTTCCCCACCCCTGGGATTCTCCAGGCAAGAACACTGGAGTGGGTTGCCATTTCCTTCTCCAATGCATGAAAAGTGAAAGTGAAGTCGCTCAGTTGTGTCCGACTCTTAGCGACCTCATGGACTACAGCCTACCAGGCTCCTCCGTCCATGAGATTTTCCAGGCAAGAGTACTGGAGTGGGGTGCCATTGCCTTCTCCCTTCCCAATCTTTCTTAAATGCTTTATTGAGATGTAATTGATATGAATATGCTGTACATGTTTAAGTGTACAATTTGCTAACTCCTGTTCTTGATTACTTCTTTTCAGTCTCTTTTTCTGGATGTTTCTCATATTCTTTACTTCTAAACATTAGTGACCTTCTGACTTCATCCCTTGGGTTTTAACTACATTTACTGCCTGAGTGATCTCATTCAGCTCCTAATATAAAATACCATCTCTAGATTAATAAGTCTTGATATTTATCTCTAACCCAACTTTTCTGCATTTCAGACTCATAAACGTGACATCCTACCTGGATATCTAGTAAGCATATCAAACTTAACATAAACCAAGATGAACTCAATTTCCCCCCAAATCTTTCTCTCCTATTTTCTTTCCATCTTAGTAGTATATCTGTTTTTCCTGTTTCTCAGACCAAAATCCTTGAAGACCTTCTTGACTTGTCTTTCTCAAATCCTAGATCCAATCCGTTAGCCAATGCAGTCAGGTTTTCATTTCATATATATGCAAAAGCTAACTTCTTATCACCATTCCCATTGTAATTTCCACTCTATCACAATGCATCATTCCCAGGAATATTACAATAAACTCTAAACTGGTCTCCTTCTGCCTTTTCACTTATCCAAAAGCCAAAATTATTCTTATAAATTATAAACCAAAGTTTCTCCAAAGGACATCAAGATGATGCATAGGAGCTTCCTGAGTTCACCTTCCCCCATATACACATCAAAAATTTTTTTTAAATCTACATTGGGAGCAATTCTCACTGAAAACAAGCTAGAGATTGGTAGAAGCTCTTATACAACCAAGGCTGTAAAGAAAGATTCACAGAGCTGGGCAGGAAGGGGAGAGAAGCCATCAAGTTAGGACCTGTGCCCCTAGGAGAGGGCACAGAAGAGGGGGGATCACATGGGCTCAGAGGTCTTCCCTCTGAGGAGCGAGTAGTTTGAACCATGGATTAGGTGCCCCAGCCCTGGAGTCCCATATTGGGAAGACAAGTCCCCTTACTTTCGTTGGTTTGAAAACCAGTGGAACTATACAGCTGTAAGAAACCAAGACCACACTTCTGCAGAGTGTGCACATGGTTACTTCCTCCCAAAATAAGGTGAAGGAAGCAGATTGAAACTTCAGGCCTCTGGCTGGTTTCCTCTGACCCCCACCCACCCAGTGTGTGCCCCAGCATATGCCAAGCATTCTCGCTAGCGCCTCTAGCTTTGTGTAGCTCTTGACTAGGGTAAAGACTACCACTCCTGAAGAGAGTGCACAGTTGAGGGAGGAAGGAGCCCACTTGAACCTGGCATGGCATCCAAAGTGGGTGAGGGTGGCCATTACTGGGTCTTGTGGAGGCAGCAGATCAGAAGTGGTCTGGAGCTTTGACTAGTGTTTGGGGACCATCCCCCAGCACATGCAGTGGCCTGAACTGGGTATCCACTTGGCCCCTCCTTGTTCCAGTGCTGTTCCCCCTGGGGTGGGGGTGCTGTTGCTGGGAGGAAAGGAGAGTTACACTAAGAGGGGGAGGAATCAGCTTGATCTTACCCTTAGGGCTTCTGCTTCAGCACCTCGGGACCTGACCCTGCCCTTGATAGGGCAGTGACAGCCACTGAGCATAAGAGAAACCCTGGTTCACATATGGCTCTAGCTCTAGTCACTCCATCTTCAGCCCTACCTCCCACCAACGTGGTAGCTGCCAGCACTTCCTGGAGGAAAATGTGACCCATGCTCACTTCAGATCCATAGGGACCCTCCCACACAAGGACACAACTTCAGGATAGGTAGCTACTTCACCTAATCTCATAGAGACAGAGAAAGTTAAGCAAAATAAAAAGAGAAATCTATTCTAAATTGAAAGAACAACAAAAAGGAACCCTGAAAAAACAACTAATGAAACAGATAAATAATTTACCAGATAAAGGGTTAATAATGTTAATTAAAATGTTATTAATGTTAATTAAAATGTTTTTAAAAATGTTTTAAATGTTTTAAAAAATGTTTTAAATATTAATAAGGATAGGGAAAAGAATAGATTCTAACAGGAAACTAGAAATACAAAACAGGACCAGTCAGAGCTTAAATAACTGAAATGGAAAGCATACTAGAGGTATTAATAGCAGACTAGATCATACAGAAGAATGCATAAGAGATCTGGAAAATAGAAAATGGAAATCAGAACAGCAAAAAGAGAAACAAAATTTTTAAAGTAAGAACAGCTTAAGGGACTTCTAAAGCAACATCAAGTATACTAACATTCACATCATATTTAAATGCAGCAAGGGGGGAAAAAAGAGTCGCATAAAAGAGAACCTTGTATGTGAAGAAGAAAAAAAAACCCAGCTGACTTTTTTCCTACAGAAACTGCAGGCCAGAAGGGCATGGTATGAGATATTTAAAGTCCTGAAAAGGAAAAACCTACAAACTAGGATCCTCTACCCTGCAACAGTATTCAGAGTAGAAGGAGATATGAATAACTTCTCAGACAAGTAAAAATGAAAAGATTTTATTAACACCAAACTGACCCTAAAAGAAATTAGGTGCCTTCCCTAAGCAGAAAAGAAAGGGGTATAATAGGAAGTAAGAATTTATAGAAAAAGAAAAATTTCACTAGAAAAGGCTATATAGTAAAGGCTGTGGATCAACCATTAAATAATCTAGTGTGAAGATTAGAAGGAAAACATTGTAATATCAACAGGAACTACAATAAACAAGGGACAAACATGAAGATGAAAAATGTGACATCAAAACCACCAAAGTTGCAGGAAGGAATGAAAAAATATAGATCTTTTATGTCTTTGAACTTAAACTATCAGTTTAAAGCAAGTAGATATATTTACAGATCAACACAGACGAAGCCAATGGTAACCACAAATCAAAAATCTGCAATAGTTAAACAAAAACTAGACAGGAACTAACAAGCTGAAGAAAATCATCAAACCACAAGTGAAGAAATTATAAAAAGAAGGAAACAGAAAAAAATACAAAAACAACCAGAAAACAAGCAACAAAATGATAATAAGTACATATCAATCAACAATCATGTCAAATGCCAATGAACTAAATGCTCCAGTAGAAAGGTAGCTGATTGATTTAAAAAGGACCCATCTCTATGCTACTTACAAGAGACTCATTCAGAGCTAAAGATACACACAGACTGAAAGTGAAGGGATGGAAAAAGATATTTCATGCAAATGTGACAAGAAAGTAGTGGTACCAATACTCGTACCAGATAAAGTAGACTTTAAAACAAAGTATAATCAGAGACAAAGAAAGGCATTATTAAATGATAAAGAGATCAACACAAGAAAAGGATATAACATTTGTTAACATATAAATGAGTCTGACACTGGGAGAGATTGGGGGCAGGAGGAGAAGGGGACGACAGAGGATGAGATGGCTGGATGGCATCACTGACTCGATGGACGTGAGTCTGAGTGAACTCTGGGAGTTGGTGATGGACAGGGAGGCCTGGCGTGCTGCGATTCCTGGGATCGTGAAGAGTCAGACACGACTGAGCGGCTGAACTGAACTGAACCGACGAACCTAAAATGGGCTTCCCTGGTAGCTCAGCTGGTAAAGAATCTGCCTGCAATGCAGGAGACTCTGGTTCAATTTCTGGGACAGGAACATCCCCTGGAGAAGTGATAGATTACCCACTCCAGTATTCTTGGGCTTCCCTCATGGCTCAGATGGTAAAGAATCCACCTGCAATGTGGGAGACCTCGGTTAAATCCCCGGGTTGGGAAGATCCCCTGGAGGAAGGCATGGCAACCCACTCCAGTATTCTTGCCTGGAGAATCCCATGGACAGAGGAGCCTGGCAGGCTACAGTCCATGAGGTTGCAAAGAGTCAGACATGACTAAGCAACTAAGCACAGCACACAGCATTCCCCTAACTAAATATACAAAGGAGCAACTAAAATATACAAAGCAAATATTAACAGACATAAAGGAAAAAATTGACAATGATACAATAATAGTTCAGTTCAGTTCAGTCGCTCAGTCATGTCCGACTCTTTGTGACCCCATGAATCACAGCACGTCAGGCCTCCCTGTCCATCACCAACTCCCGGAGTTTACTCAGACTCATGTCCATCAAGTCGGTGATGCCATCCAGCCATCTCATCCTCTGTCGTCCCTTCTCCTTCTGCCCCCAGTCACTCCCAGCATCAGGGTCTTTTCCAATGAGTCAACTCTTTGCATGAGGTGGCCAAAGTACTGGAGTTTCAGCTTCAGCATCAGTCCTTCCAATGAACACCCAGGACTGATCTCCTTTGGGATGGACTGGTTGGATCTCCTGGCAGTCCAAGGGACTCTCAAGAGGCTTCTCCAACACCCTGTATATTGTCACCCTGATTATTTAACTTATATGCAGAGTACATCATGAGAAACGCTGGGCTGGAAGAAACACAAGCTGGAATCAAGATTGTTGGGAGAAATATCAATAAACTCAAATATGCAGATGACACCACCCTTATGGCAGAAAGTGAAAAGTAGCATCACACAGTTCAAAAGCATCAATTCTTTGACACTCAGCTTTCTTCACAGTCCAACTCTCATATACATGACCACTGGAAAAACCATAGCCTTAACTAGACAGACCTTTGTTGGCAAAGTAATGTCTCTGATTTTCAATATACTATCTAGGTTGGTCATAACCTTCCTTCCAAGGAGTAAGTGTCTTTTAATTTCAGGGCTGCAGTCACCATCTGCAGTGATTTTGGAGCCCAGAAAAATAAAGTCTGACACTGTTTCCCCATCTATTTGCCATGAAGTAATGGGACCAGATGCCATGATCTTCGTTTTCTAAATGTTGAGCTTTAAGCCAACTTTTTCACTCTCCTATTTCACTTTCATCAAGAGGCTTTTTAGTTCCTCTACACTTTCTGCCATAAGGGTGATGTCATCTACATATCTGAGGTTATTGATATTTCTCCCAGCAATCTTGATTCCAGCTTGTGCTTCTTCCAGCCCAGCGTTTCTCATGATGTACTCTGCATATAAGTTAAATAAACAGGGTGACAATATACAGCTTGATGTACTCCTTTTCCTATCTGGAACCAGTCTGTTGTTCCATTTCCAGTTCTAACTGTTGCTTCCTGACCTGCATATAGGTTTCTCAAGAGGCAGGTCAGGTGGTCTGGTATTCCCATCTCTTCAGAATTTTCCACAGTTTATTGTGATCCACACAGTCAAAGGCTTTGGCATAGTCAATAAAGAAGAAATAGATGTTTTTCTGGAACTCTCTTGCTTTTTCCATGATCCAGCTGATGTTGGCAATTTGATCTCTGGTTCCTCTGCCTTTTCTAAAACCAGCTTGAACATCTGGAAGTTCACGATTCATGTACTGCTGAAGCCTGGCTTGGAGAATTTTAAGCATTACTTTACTAGCATGTGAGATGAGTGCAACTGTGTGGTAGTTTGAGCATTCTTTGGCATTGCCTTTTTTTGGGACTGGAATGAAAACTGATCTTTTCCAGTCCTGTGGCCACTGTTGAGTTTTCCAAATTTGCTGGCATATTGAGTACAGTACTTTCACAGCATCATCTTTCAGGATTTGGAATAGCTCAACAGGAATTCCATCACCTCCACTAGCTTTGTTCATAGTGATTCTTCCTAAGGCCCACTTCACTTCACATTACAGGATGTCTGGCTCTAGATCAGTGATCACACCATTGTGATTATCTTGGTCATGAAGCTCTTTTTTGTACAGTTCTGTGTATTCTTGCCACCTCTTCTTAGTATCTTCTGCTTCTGTTAGGTCCATACCATTTCTGTCCTTTATCGAGCCCATCTTTGCATGAAGTGTTCCCTTTGTATCTCTAATTTTCTTGACATCTCTTGTCTTTCGCATTCTGTTGTTTTCCTCTATTTCTTTGCATTGATCACTGAGGAAGGCTTTCTTATCTCTTCTTGCTATTCTTTGCAACTCTGCCTTCAGATGCTTATATCTTTGCTTTTCTCCTTTGCTTTTCACTTGTCTTCTTTTCACAGCTATTTGTAAGGCCTCCTCAGACAGGCATTTTGCCTTTTTGCATTTGTTTTCCATGGGGATGGTCTTGATCCTTGTCTCCTCCTGTACAATGTCATGAATCTCTATCCATAGTTCATCAGGCACTCTGTCTATCAGATCTAGTCCCTTAAATCTATTTCTCACTTCCACTGTATAATCATAAGTGATTTGATTTAGGTCATACTTGAATGGTCTAGTGGTTTTCCTGACTTTCTTCAGTTTAAGTCTGAATTTGGCAATAAGGAGTTCATGATCTGAGCCACAGTCAGCCCCTAGACTTATTTTTGCTGACTGTATAGAGCTTCTACATCTTTGGCTGCAAAGAATATAATCAATCTGATTTCAGTGTTGACCATCTGGTGATGTCCATGTGTACAGTCTTCTTGCGTTCTCTTGGCAAAACTCTATTAGCCTTTGCCCTGCTTCATTCCATATGCCAAGGCCGAATTTGCCTGTTACTCCAGATGTTTCTTGACTTCCTATTTTTGAATTCCAGTCCCCTATAATGAAAAGGATATCTTTTTTGAGGTGTTAGTTTTAAAAGATCTTGTAGGTCTTCATAGAACCGTTCAACTTCAGCTTCTTCAGTGTTACTCGTTGGGGCATAGGCTTGGATTACTGTGATATTGAATGGTTTGCCTTGGAAATGAACAGAGATCATTCTGTCGTTTTTGAGATTGCATCCAAGTACTGCATTTCAGACTCTTTTGTTGACCATGATGGCTACTCTATTTTTTCTTAGGGATTCCTGCCCACAGTAGTAGATATAATGGTCATCTGAGTTAAATTCACCCATTCCAGTCCATTTTAGTTCACTGATTCCTAGAATGTTGACATTCACTCTTGCCATCTCCTGTTTGACCACTTCCAGTTTGCCTCGATTGATGGACCTAACATTCCAGGTTCCTATGCAATATTGCTCTTTACAGCATCAGACCTTGCTTCTATCACCAGTCACATCCACAACTGGGTATTGTTTTTGCTTTGGCTTCATCCCTTCATTCTGTCTGGAGTTATTTCTCCACTGATCTCCAGTAGCATATTGGGTACCTACCGACCCGGGGAGTTCCTCTTTCAGTATCCTATCATTTTGCCTTTCGTACTGTTCATGGGGTTCTCAAGGCAAGAATACTGAAGTGATTTGCCATTCCCTTCTCCAGTGGACCACATTCTGTCAGACCTCTCCACCATGACCCTCCGTCTTGGGTGGCCCCACATGGCATGGCTTAGTTTCATTGAGTTAGACAAGGCTGTGGTCTGTGTGATCAGATTGGCTTGTTTTCTGTGATTATGGTTTCAGTGTGTCTGCCTTCTGATGCCCTCTTGGAACACCTACCATCCTACTTGGGTTTCTCTTACCTTGGATGTGGGGTATCTCTTCATGGCTGCTCCAGCAAAGTGCAGCCGCTGCTCCTTACCTTGGATGAGGGGTATCTCCTCACGGCCGCCCCTCTTGACCTTAGTGGGCTTTAACACCCCAGTTACATCAGTGGACAGATAATCCAGATAAAAAATCAAAAAGGAAGCAATGGTCTTAAATGACACTTAAGAGTAGTTGGACTTAATAGACATATACGGGACATTTCATCCCAAGCCAGCAGAATACAGATTCTTTTCACGTGCACATGGAATGTTCTTCAGGATACATCACTTGCTAGACCACAGAAGAAGTCTCAACAAATTTATAAGCATAGAAATTATATCAAGCATTTTCTCCAACCACAATGATAAGAAACTAGAAATCAATTACTTGAAGAAAACTGGAAAAAAGCCAAACACACAGACACTAAATAATATGCCACAAAAATAAAAACCCAATGGGTCAATGAAGAAATCAAAGAGGAATCATAAAATACCTCAGAATAAATGAAAAATAAAACACTTTTCTAAAATCTGAGGCCCAGTAGAAACAATTCTAATAGGGAGTTTTATAGTGATATAAGTACCTCAAGAGACCAAAAAAAAAAAAAAAAAACCTCAAATAAACAGCCTAACCTACCTAAAGTAATTAGGAAAAGAAGAACACACAAAGCCGAAAGTCAGCAAAAGGAAGGAATAAAACAGATGAGAGGAAATAGAGACACAAGATAGGAAAAATCAATGAAACCAAAACTAGTTTCTTTGAAAAGATAAGAAATAGATAAGCCTTCATTTCAGTTTGCCAAGGAAAAAAAGAGGACCCAAATAAACATAAAAAGAAATAAAATAAATTGCAACTTGTATCACAGAGATTTTTAAAATCATAAGAGAATACTATGAAAAGTTCCATGCAAAAATATTGGAAAATCTAGAAGAAATGGATAAATTTCTAGAAATAAAATTTTCCAAGACTCAATCAGGAAGAAACAGGCAATTGAGACAGATCAATCCCTACTAGTGAAATTAAATTAGTAATTTTTAAAATTCCCAGCAAACAAAAGTCCAGAACTGGACAGTTTCACAGGCAAATTGTACCAAACATTTAAAGAATAACTAATACCTATCCTCAAACTATTCCAAAATATTGAGGATGAGAGAACACTCCCAAATTCATTCTATGAGGCCACCATTACACTGATACAAAAGCCAGACAAAGATACTACAAAAAAGAAAAGAAAATTACAGGCCAATATTTCTGATGAATATACATAGAAATATCTTCAATAAATATTAGCAAACAATTCAATAATATATAAAAAGGATCACATGTGCTTAGTTGCTCGGTCATGTCTGATTCTTTGTGACCCCATGGACTCTAGCCCACCAGGCTCCTCTGTCCATGGGATTTCCCAGGCAAGAATACTGGAACAAAAGGATCATACACCATGATTAAGTGAGATTTATTTGAGGGATGCAAAGATGACTTAATATCTGCAGATCAATCAGTGTGATACACTGCATTGACAAAAGAAAAGATAAAATCATATGATCATCTCAATAGGCACAAGGCATTTGACAAAATTCAGCATCCATTCATGATTAAAACTCATCAAAGTTGGTGTAGAGGGACCATATCTCAATATAATAAAGTCTGTTTATGACAAATCTACAGCTCATACCATATTCCACAGTGAAAAGCAGAATGCTTTTCCTCTAAAATCATGAGCAAGACAAGATGCCCTCTCTCACCACTTCTATTTAACATAGTATTAGAAGTCCTAGCTATAGCAATCAAATAAGAAAAAGAAATAAGGTATATCCAAAATAGAAGCAAAGAAGTAAAACTGTCACTATTTGCAGATTACACGATACTAAACATAGAAACCGCTGAAGTCTCCACCAGAAAACTATTAGAACTAATGAATGAAATCATTACAGGATTGTTGCAGAATATAAGATTAATATACAGAAATTTGTTGCCTTTTGATTTCTCCATCAAATCTGAATGAGAGCCTTGCTGGGTGGAGTATTATTGGTTGTAGATTTTTTCCCTCCATCACTTTAAAATATCATGACAGTCCTTTCTGGCATCCAGAGTTTCTGCTGAAAAATCAACTGATAGCCTTATGGGAGTTCCCCTGTATTTTATTGCCTTTCCCTTGCTGCTTTTGATATCCTCTCTTTATCTTTAATTTTTGTCATCTTAGTTACAGTCTGTCTTGGTGTGTTCCTCATGGGGTTAACCCTGTATGGGATTCTCTGCATTTCCTGGATTTGAGTGACTGCTTCCTTTCCCAGGTTAGGGATGTTTTCAACTATTGTCTCTTCAAATATTTGGAGGGGGCCCTTTCTCTTCTCCTCTGGAACTCCTATAATGTGAATATTAGTGAGCTTGATGTTTTTCCAGAGGTCTCTTAAACTATCCTCATTTCTTTTCATTCTTTTTCCTATTCAAGGGTAGTGATTTTCTCTACTCTGTCTTCCAACTCACTCATCCATTCTGAAGCATTTGTCTACTATGGATTCCTTCTAGAGTGTTTTTGATTTCAGTTATTGTGTTCTGCATCTCTGATTTTTCTTTTTATTTTTCAACTCTCTGTTAAAATCTTCTAACTCCTCAGTCTGTGTATCCACTCTCCTCCTGAGTTCTTTGATCATCTTTATGATCATTACTCTGAACACTTTCCAGGGTAAATTGCCTAACTCCTCTTCACTTAGTTCTTTTTCTGTGGCTTTATCTTGTTCATTCATCTGGAACACATTGTTCTGCTGCCCCTTTTTGTCCAAGTTTCTGTGTGTATTTTTATGTGTGTGGTCAGTTAGTTAGTTACATTTCTTGACCTTGGAGAAGTGGTCTTCTGTACTAAGTGTTCTAGCATATGCATTTTTCTCTCATTGTGAAAAATATACACTCTTGGGGTTCCCCCTAAGAGGGCTGTGTGGGTTCTTCTGTTGCAGTAGGCAGACAGTATGAGTTGTCTGATAGGCTTGGTTGCCCCTAGTCTGGTTGGTTGCCAGGCTCTGCCTTGTGTCCATGGTGCTGGCTGCTGTCTCTAATTCCCCCAGTCCTGTGGGGCTCCTGTAGAAAAACCCCACTGGTCTTCAAAGCCAAATGCTCTTGGGGCTTATCTTCCCATTACCATATCCCTGGGCTGAGAGTGTGATGTGGGGCTCAGAACTCTCATGCCTATGGGAGAACCTCTGGAATATAATTCTTCTCCAGTTTGTGGGTCACCCACCCAACAGGATATGGGATTTGATTAGATCACATGTCTGCCCCTCCCTACCCATCCCATTTTGGTTCCTTCTTTATGTCTAGTTGTATAAGATCTTTTCTGGCACATTCCAGTCTTCTTCATCAATGGTTACTCTGAAGATAGTTGTGATTTTGGTGTGCTCATGAGAGAAAATGAGCTCAGGGTTTTTCTACTCTGCTATCTTGGCTCCTCTTCCTACACTGTTTTATAAGCTACTTTTTTTCTCTTAATATTTGGTAAACTTTAAATATCTTTTTACAACATAGTTTTCAATGATGTACTACAATTCTATGGAGCATACCCCTGTAGCAATGAACTCACTTAGCACCCAGACCTTGGTTCCCATTGCCGTACTCTAATAAAGAAATGAGGGCTCCTTGGATAAATGGCTAATTTTAAGATCATGGTAAGAAAGGCATAAGATGAGCCTAGAGCATCTTATTATGCCAGAATGTAAGAGAATACTAAAGAAAGGAAGGAAGAAGAAAGGAAGGAGAAAAAGAAAGGAAAGAAAAAAGTCCACAATGCCAAAAGGGTACTGGAGCCAGCTGAAGTAGCTCCCAATGGCCAAAGATGAAAGAGTTTGAGCAACAAAATATGGTATTCAATTATAACTATATATATAGTTATGTATATCTATTCCATAAATCTCTGCTGATAAAAATAGATTGGATAAATAGATAAATGTGAGAGAAGAAACAAATCTCCTGTGCAGAAGAATTCCAAGAATTTAGTAGGTATTCGGCCCCGCAAGGAGGTAGAACACAACTACCAACTCCTTAAGTGTGGGCCACACATAGTGATTTTCTTTCAAAGAGGGCAGCATAAAAGGAGAGCAAAAAAAAAAAAGAGAGAGATGATCAAGGCTAACACCAATGGCAGTAAGTCAGGGTGACAGTGTACATTCCTCATATGATGTGATGAGACCAACACATTAGCTCTGTGTTCTTTTTCCAAAAAAAGACATAAGACCAAACAACACAATGAGGGGAAAATCAGACAAATCTAAATTGAAAGACATTCTATTGATACAACATACCTGACTGGTACTTCTCAAAATTCTCAAGGTCACTGAAAACAAGGAAAGTCAGGGTTAGGGTTAGGGTTAAGGTTAGGGTTTAGGGTTTAGGGTTAGGGTAGGAGACGTGTCAAGAGTGTCTCAGATGGGATCCTATTTCTATTAGGACATTAGGGGAAAACTAAAGAAATGAATAAAACATGGACCTTAGTTAATATTCATTTGTAAGTATTGTTTAATTAATTGCAAAAATATAAGATAAAAAATAAAATATAAGATAATCATAATGAGGAGCTGGGTGTAGGATATATAGGAATTCTATACTAGTTTCACAATGACACTGTAAGCCTAAATTTTAAATCTTTAACAGTTCAAAATTTTATTTTAAAATATTTTAAGATATTTTTAAAATGACACAAAAGGTGCATCATATTTAACAATATATTATGATTGGTCATTTAAGTAGTTTCTAAATTTTTGTTTTTGAACACATTTATGATGAACATCTTTATGATTAAACCCTTGAACACATATGTTATAATTTCCTTTAGGATAAGTTTGTAGAAGTGAAATTGGAGGATAACAAGTGTGCATATTATAATAGTATTAAGGATTTTGATTCAGAATACATAATGAGGCACTTTCAGCTGCAGACTAACTAAACTTCAAATAACCATCATGAGGAGAGATGGTCAGATTTGGAAGGGACTGTTGTTAGATATTTTTCCTGTCCAAGTCAGTCACATCAAACACTAGGCATTCAGGGTTTTTCTTGCTTGCTTGTGTGTCTTCATCTTTGCAACAGATGAATGAGCCTATTAAAGTTCCAGCCTCCATCATAAGGCTACACTTCCCCATATTGAGTTTAACCAGCCCAATATTAAAAAACGAAAGTA
The DNA here is from genome assembly GCF_003369695.1 of Bos indicus x Bos taurus. NCBI lineage: Eukaryota > Metazoa > Chordata > Mammalia > Artiodactyla > Bovidae > Bos > Bos indicus x Bos taurus. The sequence continues at coordinate 65,609,989 of NC_040090.1, read as the reverse complement.
GAAAAAGAAATGCTGATCTCCAGATATCCAGAGGACATGAACAGAGCCTTCCTGGACTTTACTAGGCCATCAGACTAAGAAGACTATTTTAGTGGTTCTAAATATTAGACCCATATTCTGTGATTCTCAAACTGTGGCCTATGGAACCAGCAGCATCAGCATCAATGAGAAACCTGTTAGAAATGCAGATTCTCAGGCCCCACCCTCACTCTACTGAATTGGAAGTTCTAGGGTTAGTTCCAGCATTATGCGGGTTGTGGGTTTTTTGTTTTTGTTTTTGTTTTTTTTGAGAGGTATATACACTTGAAATTTTTAAAAGCTTTCAGTTCAGTTCAGTCGCTCAATTGTGTCTGACTCTTTGCGAAACCATGGACTGCAGCATGCCAGGCTTCCCTGTCCAACTCCCAGAGCTTGCTCAAACTTATGTCCATCAAGTTGGTGATGCCATTCAACCATCTCATCCTCTGTTATCCCCTTCTCCTCATGCCTTCAATCTTTGCCAGCATCAGGTTTTCTTCCAATGAGTCTGTTCTTCGCATCAGATGGCCAAAATATTGGAGTTTCAGCTTCGGCATCAGTCCTTCCAATGAATATTCAGCACTGATTTCCTTTAGGATGGACTGCTTTGATCTCCTTGCAGTCCAAGGGACTCTTAAGAGTCTTATCCAACACCATAGTTCAAAAGCATCAATTCTTCAGTGCTCAGCCTTCTTATAGTCCAACTCTCACATCCAAACATGACTACTGGAAAAACCATAGCTTTGACTAGACGGACCGTTGTCAGCAAAGTAATGTCTCTGCTTTTTAATATGCTGTCTTGGTTGGTTGTAGCTTTTCTTCCAAAGAGCAAGCGTCTTTTAATTTCATGACTGCAGTCACTATCTGCAGTGATTTTGGAGTCCAAGAAAATAAAGCCTCTCACTGTTTCCATTGTTTCCCCATCTATTTGCCATGAAGTGATGGGACTGGATGCCATGATCTTAGTTTTTTGAATGTTGAGCTTTAAGCCAGCTTTTTCACTCTCCTCATTCACTTTCATCAAGAGGCTTTATTAAGATAAAATTCATATACCACAAAATTAACTAATTTAAAGGATACAATTCAACAGTTTTTAGTTTTGTGCCACCATCACCACGATCAATTTAAAAGCGTTCATTATCTCAAAATGAAACCCTGTACGCTTTGGCTATGCTCTCCTATCCACCTAGCTGCACACAACCACTGCTTTCTCTTTTTCTGCCTTTATAGATTTGCCTATTTGTATAAGTGGAAACATAAATAGTATGAAGCCTTTTGTGTCTGGTTTATTTCACTTAGCATAATGTTTTCAAGCCCATCCATGTTGTAGCATGTATCAGTACTTCATTCCTTCTTATGGTCAAATAATATTCCATTATGGGCATATAGCACAGTCTGTTTATCTGTTCATGAGCTGACGGTCATTTGGGTTGTTTCCACCTTTCAGCTATTGTGACTAGTGCTGCCATGGACATTCCTGCGCAATCTGTGTTTTCACAAGCCCTTCAGGCGATTCCAGTGCGTGCTAGTTTTTGAGAACCATTATTGTTGTTGAGGGGGAACAAGAACTAATTCAAGACAGTTATTTTTCATAAATAGAGAGCACCATTTATCCTTTAGGTCATAAGTCAAGGTGGAAAAGGAAGAACCTAGGCAGTGGGATTCAGTGGTGTGTGCCCACCCAGGATGCTGCCATGCAGGGAAAGGTGGGGCTGAGATGGCTGAAAGAAAGGAAGCCCTGGTTAAAATGGAATTGCTCACTTTTTGAGCATGAGGCCTCCCTCACTTCTTTACCAGTGTGTCATTATGTTCTGAAGGTCCCCCAGGCTCTTGAGTATTGAAGCTTCACTTCAGAAGGTTCACTGACACCTTGAGTTTCAATGGTTCTCGAAATTCTACAAAGCTTTTCTCTCTACACCGTCTTTATCTTCACACTGTCAGTATCCTCAGGTGAGTCAAGTAATTCCATTTTACAGATAAGGTCACTGAGGCGTAGTGAGAGGAAATGACCTGCCTGAAGTCATAGAGCAGGATGCGATAAAGTGGGGACCAGCCTCAGTTCACTGATTCCTCTATTCACTCCAACAGTGGTCCTCAGCCCTCGCTACACATTGAAATTACTGGAGGGTCTTTTTTTGTGTGTGTGTGTAATAAAGTTTTATTGAAGTATAAAGGAGATAGAGAAAGCTTCTGACATAGGCATCAGAAGGGGGCAGAAAGAGTACCCCCCTGCTAGTCTTTAGCTGGATGTTATATAGTCACTAGCAGTCTGTTAATGAAAGAAAGGAATATCTTAAAATTCAGAATGGCACCAGGCCCCTCACCCATAAGATGCATTTTGGGATAAATGGTTTATCCTGAGCCATAAAATGATTAACTTGAATCTTGAAGAAGGGCAGACCACCATACAAATAGTTTCATTTACATAGATTAGGGGAACAATATCCATACTGGTTTGTCAAGTAGGTTCTGGGCCAAGAGGCGGAACCGACTTGGAGACAGAGTTTGGGGTAAAGGCATAGTACATTAGCATAGCTTAAGACAAACATTTCCATAAGAAAAATGTCTGACACTTGCAGGCTATTTCCTCTATTTGGAGACCCCTGGCCTTCCTGCCTGTTACCCTCTCATTCCCCCCTTTTCTTTTAGGAGAATTATGTTGCCTAGGGAAAAGGGGCGTCGTTCTCATTCCATAACTACTTCTGAGCTGACAAGGGGCGTTGTGAGGGTCTTTTTAAAAACACTGTTTAGGCTTCACACTCAGAGATTTGGTTTGATTGGTCTAAGGTGGGACTTAGACACTGAGATTTTTCAAAGGCTTCCTGGGAGATTTTTTTCTGATTTGCTTTCTTTTTGTTTTTTTTTTTTTTACTTTTCCTTTTGAAATGACTTTAGACTTACAACAAAAAAAAAAGATGTAAAATAGTACAAAGAAGTCCCATACATCCTTCCCCCAGCTTTCCCAAATGTTAAGGTCTTACATAAGCACCATGTAATTATCAAAGTCAGATAATAACACTGGAACATTACTATTCACTAATCTATAGACCTTGACCAAATTTCATCCATTGCAATTTTGGTTAATTTGAGTTGCTCCATCTCCTTGGTGGCCTTTAATCTTTTCCAGGCGATTTTAATGTGCATTCAGGGTGAGAGCTGCTAGAAGGACAGTGGAGTCCTGCAGTTGGTTTTCTAAATGTAGACTGTACGATGTACTTCCCCCCATTCTCTGACATGTAAGAGCTGTGTCTGAAAATCCACTGTATTTCTAAGCTATTGTTATGCTGCTGATGGGATGAATCATTTGAAGACTTCTATTTCTTATGAAGTGTCAGTTGTTATATCTGCCAGGAGGAGAAATGAGGCTGGTTATATTCACAGCAAGGTCACCGGCACCCAGGTGAAAATGGAAAACGGTGCATTGGAGAAGGGAGAGTTAAAGAGCCTTACTCACAACTTAGTGATCTGGGTCTTTGCTGAACAGAATGGCCTTCTTTGGATGTAAATGTCTTGAATGTAATTTAGATTTTAATTAGAGATGTGCTGGGCCTTAATGTGGAAGTATTTATATAGGGAGGCCAAAGATGCTAAACTGAAAACCTTGCATTTCTTACAGATGGTCTGTTAAATTAAAAACTGTCTCTCAACCTCTAGTCTTGACCTTGCTGTTGCAAAGATGACTCATCGAAGCATTAGCCTGTCAGTTATCCTGAGTGATTGGCTGGGTGCTCCAGCTGGATGTATCACCTGACAACTTATTAAGCTGGGTAATTTATAAGGGCTTTTATTTTTATTTTCTCCTAAGGTAGTTGAATTATCTTTATCCAATTTGAATTTTCAACCTCATCTACTTATTATCTTCTGCTCTCAATGAAAACAAACCTGTGTGTCTCTGCTGTGTGCAAATTAGCCTGGTTCCCAAGGCCCCAAGGCTTAATAGAAACCTGTCTATGAGTAAGTAAAAATGTTATTAAATTCAAAGCCACATCACCAGCACTGGATTCCTCTAGGCTACAGATGTTCACTGTCAGCAAATACTTCCTCTGTGAGACACCAGCTTGGGAGCATTTGAACCCAAAGGTATTACATGTGTGTTTATATCAGAAGTTGTATACACAGACACATCCATGCTTTACATTCCCAGAGGAAGCAGCTGGCTGCCGGGATCATAGCCTTGTGGGTCCCTGCCCAGGACACTCTCTCACAAAGGGAACACAGTGGGCTTTTAAACAGAAGTCTTTGGCCAAGAATGCCCTCTCCCTGCACTTCTCACCCCTTCTTTTCCTGCACTGTTACCACCTCCTCTCAGAGTCTTTCCTTGGTTTCCTCCCCCAACCTGAGCTAAAAGTCTTTTCTATATACTTGCACAGTGGCCAGCGCTTATCTTATGCTGTAGTTAAGTTTGCTTGTCTGGGGTCTCCATATTCTAGCACCCAGCCCAGTGCCTGCTCCACAGTAAATGCCTAAGACAGGCTTGTGTGTTTGGTGGGAGACCCAAGAGGGAGGGGATGTATGTTTACATATAGCGGATTGGCTTTATTGTACAGCAGAAACCCACACAACATTGTAAAGCAATTTTATTCCAGTTTTAAAAAATGATGAATCACAGCTCCTTATTCAGCCTAACGACCTCCAAGCCCTACAGTAGCCGTTTGCTTCCGTGTCAGCTGCCAGCTCTCACGCTTTGCCAGCCAGTTCTTCAGGTGAGAGTCCTGCTCAGATCCGCCCTCTTCCCAGGCAGGGAACAACCCCCGGGTGTTCTGGAAGACAAGGAGGGGCCAGGTGAAAGGAGGGGACTTTTGCAGACCCCCACACTGGAGGTTCCCAGCATGTGGTCTGCTCTTCCTTCCTGGCTTTTCAGATGAACAGGTAATTCATGGTGGAAATAGTCCAGGCCCTTTTAATGTTGCAAAGACTCAAACTGGAGTTTCTTACTGAAACTTCTGAGTAAAGAGACCTGTCCCCCTCCCACCATGTGGAAAGCTCAGCCTTGCAGGGACCTCCACCTGGTCACACTCCTGACCCCGGCTGACCAGACCAGGGATGAGGCCCAGCCTAACACCAGCAAACTCTGACTGGCTGATAGGAGAGGGAAAATAAATAGCTGGTCAGCAAGAATCTCTTGCAGGGAGTTTGAATGAGGGAGCGTGGAACTGGGTGGGGTAAGTCCCAAGACCCATCAGCAGTGGGACCTGGAAGGGGCCCAGCAGCACAGCCGCAGGCAGAGGAGGAGCCACTGTGCTTTACTTTCCTTCAGCATCGCATCTTGTCTAAAGTCCTACACTAAAACGAATCAATTTTTCCCTTTTATTGTTTTGATTTTAAGCGAAAAATATATAAATCATTGCCTCTGGTATCACAATTGTGTTCTTCTGAGGCATCTGACAATCTGTAGGTCTTATCTGGAAGGCATCTCTTCAATAGACTGTGTCTCCGGCTGATTAAAGCGGACACTACTTTATTGGGGCAGCTCTGAAGATCTGCTGGAAATGACTCTCTGGTTGGGAGTTCACCATGCTGCTTGTGCTTGTGGTACACAAGTGGGCACACAAGTCAGGTTTACAGGCGATTAAATGAGGCCAAGTGAAAGGAGCACGTTCTTTACTGTCAGAGTGTTGTGGCTGTCTGAGTGCCTCCCAAACCACAGTCATCGACCTTGCTGAGGAGGCAAAGGAAGGAAATATTAGGAATCAATGGGTCCAGCATTGAAAGGGTCAGGAATTGTTTGGTTTAGTATTAAAAACTGTGATCTCTGGGCTTCAGAATGATTGCAGCTTAGATTGTGTAAAGAAGAAATACAAACAGAAAATCTTCACTGCTGCTGCTGCTGCTAAGTCGCTTCAGTTGTGTCCGACTCTGTGCAACCCCATAGATGGCAGCCCACCAGGCTCCTCTGTCCTTGGGACTCTCCAGGCAAGGACACTGGAGTGGGTTGCCATTTCCTTCTGCAATGCATGCATGCATGCTAAGTCACTTCAGTCATGTCCAACTCTGTGCAACTCTACGGACTGTAGCCTGCCAGGCTCCTCTGTCCACGGGATTCTCTAGGCAAGAATACTGGAATGGGTTGCCATTTGCTACTCCAGAAAATCTTCACTGTCTTGTCTTAAATGAGATAGATATGTGTGCTTGTGTTCACTCAGTCGTATCCTATTCTTTGTGACCCTATGAACTGCAGCCCGCCAGGTTCCTCTGTCCATAAAATTCTCCTGGCAAGAACACTGGAGTGGTTAGCGATTCCCTTCTCCAGGGGATCTTCCCAAGCCAGGGATTGAACCTGTGTCTCTTCCATTCGCAGGCAGATTCTTTACCACTGAGTCATCTGGGAAGTTCCAAATGAAGAGATCCATTAGCATTATGGGACACTGAATAGAGTTTTTTTTAATGCAACTTTGTGACTCTGTGAGCAACTTTAGAGAAAAGCCAACACTTCCAGCAAGGGAACAGGTGTTAACTTGGACAGACACAGTCATCTCTCTGTGTCCTGCGAGGCCAGCACATAGGTTTGCCGGGTGGTTAAACTGTGGTGAGACCATGCTCTGCTGTGCCAGTAAATCTTTGCAGAGGTCTGAGAAGAAACCCCTTGGGAGTTTGTATTATGGTTTGATTTTTTTTTTTTTTCCCTCTACATTGGAGAGGGTTATTGAGTTCTCAGAAAATGGAAATTAGCCCTGCTCAAAGAGTCTTAAGAAGCTGCCTCTTAAAAAAATAACAAATTATGGGTTTTCCCTGCCTTCCTCGTCTTTATTCTCTACCAGGGAATAAATAAACCTGCACCAGTGGGATTGCTGCATGGGTGCCTAGAGGAAGGGGGCTCAGCACCCGCCTGAGGAGGTGCGTGGCATCAAGTACAGTGAGGGGCGTGTGGAGACGAGTATTTTACCACATAAACAACACAGAACAGGATAGCAATAATTAGAAGACTAACTTGATTTAATTTTTTTAACTGTTTCTTGATGACAGTTTGGCAATGTATATCAAAACCTGTGAATTGTGTGTTTCTTTTTCCAGCAATTCCACTTCAGCAATTTGCCAAAGAAATAAAATATATGGAAGGGTCTTCATTTCAGCCTTATTTCAGGAAAACCTAAAAACAACATATATTTCTAATACCTGGAGAGAGTGAATGAGTAAATTATGGCAGATTCAACAGAATACTATACATCCGTTAAAAAATTTCACTGTAAAAATAATTTTGTGATATAAAAATATATTCATAAAATAGTTACATCAAAAGGGACATAAAAACAATAATACAAAATTCACTGGTAATTCTATGTCAGAATTATGCATCATTTTTCTTTCCTTCTTCTTGCCTATCTGCATTTTATGATTTTCACCAGCATTTATAATTTTTTCTTTAAAAGAGAAAAGAAAACCAAACTGCTTATGACTATTTGTAAAAAGCAAGAAACTTGTGTCACTTTGTGGTATGTGTAGAAGAGTAATTGCATAAATGGGACGCCCTGGGCTAGAAGAGCTAGAGAGAAGGGAGGAGGGAGGTCAGTGTGTGAGCAGAAACTAAGACGCTATTACAGGAAAACTCCGAGTTAAGGGATGCAAAGAACAAGGGAATTTATTTGTCTTTCGTGCCCAGGGTAAGCACTCCTGGAGGACAGGCGGTGCTGTCCATTTCCTGCAGGGCTGGGCTCCCTCTGTCCTGAGGCTGTGCTTCTCCAGTGCTTTGTCCTTCCTCATGCGCTGGAGGCGCTGCGCACCAGAAGCGGCCCGTCACAGTGCGTCCCCCTGGTGGGAGTTTCATCCATGACCTGACCTAACTGCAGATGTGCTGTGGTTGGAATGCCTATGGCTGGCCTCGACTCTTCTCCTGTGAAAAGTGGGCAGAGAGGATTTTGGGGGTCACTGTTAATCTCCACTAGGGGTCTATGAGCTGAGTGTAGGCACAGTGAGCAATGATGCAAGGTCCCCATTGAAGCAATGAAGCAGAGAGGGCAGGTGGAGGAAATGCAAAACATACCCACTGCTGGTATCTCTCAACCAGTGTGTCTTGTTGAAACATTAGATGACGATCTCAACAGTACGTCGATGGATGGTGTGAGGTGTGCTAAGCACTTTTTACGTAATTCCTGATGTGTCAGCCTCACTCCTTTCTCCCCTGCTCAGGGAAGAGCATCAGAATTCAAGGCACTGTGACACTGTTACAAAGCGGCCTCCACAGGCTCTTGCCTGGGCGTCAGCAGCAGCCTGGTAACCCATCTTCTCACCACCCCCAATCCATTATCCACAGCCAGATTTCTAAAATGAAGTAAAACAAGCACCTCATTTCCCTCTTACAGCCTCTTCAGAGGCTTTCTAGTGTTCTTAAGATAAGGTTTAAAGCCTTTGCCTTGATTTGCAACGTCCTCTGCAGTCTGGCCCCTGCCTACTCCGTAGCGCTGGGGCCTTGCTGATCTCCGGCCACATTGGTTGTATCATTCTTGAATATACAGAAGCTTTCTCTCCCACCTCAGGGCCTTTACACGTGCTATTCTCCCTGCCTAGAGTCATCTTGCTCTTTTCCTGGACAGCTCCTCCTCATCCTTCAATCTGTGAGTAAGCATCACTTCCTCAACAGGACTGCCTGTCTCCCCAAACCAGTCAACACCCCTGGGCTGTATATTTCACCCCACACACACTTTCAGAACTCCTATAAAACATGAAACCTACTTACGTAATAATGCCTTCCTCACTCAACAGTAGTGAACCCTGTGGACAGGGTCTAAATTTTTCTGTCTTGTTAGATTGTGTTAAATGGGTAAACCACAAGGACTTGGATTCTTTGGGAAGATAGAACCCTTTCAAATGAAGAGATTTAGAGTCAGGTGGGAGTTAACTTAGGAAGGGCAGGCACATAAGGAGAGAGAATTTGCATGAAGAATGTGAAAAGGTGAGCAAAGCAGTCACTAACCTTGAGGGAGAAACCTGAGTTTTAGGTATTGAAGAAGCCAAAATAAGTAAGAATTAGATATTTCAGAAGGTGCAAAAAGTACATGTGTATGACCTTGTCTTCAGAGCATTCCTGGCCTCTGGGATATATTTGTATGCAGCTGTCATTTCCTATTTATAAATGAGCCTGGAAGGATTGTAGGTGGGGAGACTGGCAGAAGGCCAATGGTGAGCCTATGCAGGAGTGGGGGAGAAGTTGGGAAAGAATGAAAGGCAGTGTCCACTACCCTGTATTTTGTACATCAGCTTAGCAAATAGTTTTGACAGCTTACCAACGTGCCAGGCACTGTGCTGGACACTCCTGCGGGCGGGAGGAAGGTTATAAGAGATAGAGCATTGAAAACTCAAGGTCTGTGAATACACAGAAGAAAAGAGAATTTTCCTCGGCCATGTGAGAGAGCATTGCTTCCTCAACAAGACCACCTGTCTCCCCAAACCAGTCGACACCCCTGGGCTGAATATTTTCACACCCCTCACACTTTCAGAACTCCTATGAAACATGAAACCTACTTATGTAATAATGCCTTCCTCACTCAACATTAGTGAACCCTGAGGACAGGGTCTAAATCATGTTAGACTCTGTGTTAAATGGGTAAATCTCAAAGCATTTGGGTTCTTCGGGATGATAGAAGCCTTTCGAATGAAGAGATTTACAATCAGGTGGGAGTTAACTCGGGGATTGACTACTCTAAAGCCTTTGACTGTGTGGATCACAACAAACTGTGGAAAATTCTTCAAAAGATGGAAATACTAGACCTCCTTACCTGCCTCCTAAGAAACCTGTATGCAGGTCAAGAAGCAATTATTTAGAACTGAACATGGAACAACAAACTGGTTCCCAAACTGGGAAAGGAGTACATCAAGGCAGTATATTGTCACCCTGCTTATTTAATTTATATGCAAAGTACATCATGTGAAGCCCAAGTTAGAATTAAGATTGCTGGGAGAAATATCAATAACCTCAGATATGCAGATAACACCACCTTTATGAAAGAAAGCAAAGAGGAACTAAAGAGCCTCTTGATAAAGGTGAAAGATGAAAGTGAAAAAACTGGCTTAAAATTCAACATTCAAAAACCTAAGATCATGGCATCCAGTCCCAATCACTTCATGGCAAGTAGATAGAGACACAATGGAAACAGTGACAGACTTTATTTTCTTAGGCTCCAAGATCACTGCAGATGGTGACTGCAACCATGTAATTAAAAGATGCTTGCTTTTTGAAAGAAAAGCTATGACAAACCTAGACAGCATATTAAAAACCAGAGACATTCCTTTGCTGACAAAGATCCATCTAGTCAAAGCTGTGGTTTTTTCAGTAGTCATGTATGGATTTGAGAGTTGGACCATAAAGAAAGCTGAGCACTGAAGAACGGATGCTTTTTAACTGTGGTGTTGGGGAAGACTTTTGAGAGGCCCTTGGACTGTAAGGAGATCCAACCAGTGCATCCTAAAGGAAATGAGTCCTGAGTGTTCATTGGAAGGATTGATGATGAAGCTGAAGATATAATACTTTGGCCACCTGATGGGAAGAACTGACGCATTTGAAAAGACCCTGATGCTGGGAAAGATTGAAGGCAAAAGAAAGGGATGACAGAGGATGAGATGGTTGGATGGCATCACCAACTCAATTTACATAAGTTTGAGTAAGCTCTGGGAGTTGGTGATGGACAGGGAGGCCTGGCATGCTGCAGTCCATGGGGTCACAAAGAGTCAGACACAACTGAGCAACTGAACTGAACTGATGTGAGAGAAAATGTCACTGAACGGCTGAATTTGAGCTGGGTGGACTTTAAAGAAAAATGGAAATTTTCCACTCAAAAAATGGGGGAAAATGGTATTCCAGGAAAAGGATAACTTGAGTTTAATAAATCTCAGAGTATTTGGGCAATGGTGAGAAATTAGAGTACACCGTGGATCAGGAACCAAGGCTGAAAAGCAGCGATAATAATACTAATAGCCAACACTTGGCAGACACTTCTTGTGTGCCAGATACCGCTTAAGTGCTTTACTTCATTATCTCAGCCTGTAAATGGCAGAGTCAGGGTTTGAGCCAAGGCATTCCGACTCCAGAACCCATACACTTGTAAGCACAGGGCTATTCCACATTGTCAAGGAGACTGAATGCCATGCTAAGCTCCTGAGAGGGGATGAGGGCTTGGGAAAGATTTTATCATTTGGAAAATAACCCATGCAGACTGTGCTTTAGAAAATCCATTCTGAAAGCTGTGTGCAGACTGGATGTGTAAGATATCATGAGAGGCAAAAAACATGGGACTCTGCCCACCATCAGGAAATGAAGAGTCTGCTTAACAAGCAGAACTCATGTATGAGCCAATAAAATGCTAGAGCTGTTGCCGTGGGTGAAAATACGAATTCTAAAAGGGCTCGGAGGCAGCAGAGCTAACCTGGGCAGATGGAAGGCATCCATTTTAACTTGAAAGAAGGTTGAGTTGGTATGTTCAAGTTGAGATTTTCTTTGCCTCTTGGCAGTGAAATGAATTTGTATTTGTCCCCAAATATACTGACTGTGTCCTCCTTAAAATTCATGTTCCACCCAAACTTCACAGAGTATGACCTTATTTGGAAATAAGGTCTTACAGATGTAATCAGTTAAAATGAGGTCAGTCTGGAGTAAAGTAAAAATAAACCCTAAATGCGATATGACTGGTGTCCTTATAAGAAGAGGAAAAGAAACAAAGAGATCGACACGGACACACAGGGAGAAGGCCGTATGAAGGTGGAGACCGAGACTGGAATGAGGCATCCACAAGCCAAGGAATGTTAAGGGTTGCTGGCTACCACCAGCAGCTACAAGAGACCAGGAGAGATCTCACCTGGAACCTTCACAAGGAGAGTGGCTCTGCCTGCCTACACCTTAATTTTGGACTTCCAGCCTCCAGAACAGTGAGGGAATACATTTCTATTATTTTAACCTGCAAAGTTTGTGGTAATCTGTTATAGCAACCCTAAGAAACCTTCAGGGAGTCTGAGAAATCAGAGCCAATGTCCTCTCCACCTACCAGAGTCCACAGTCATATTGCTGAGGTTAACCAGACCATCAACACACATCAGGGTCATAGACTCCGAATTTCAAGTCCCACCCATCACCCCCCACCCCCCAACAACACCACTTATTTACTGGGTGAGCTTAGACAAGTTACTCATTTGCCACATGCCTCGGATTTCTTGCCTATAAGATGTGGTTAATATTAGTTCCTGTCTTACAGGGTGGCTTTGAAGATGAAGTGAGTTGTACATTAGCATTTAGAGCAGTGGTTCTGTCACCCTTATTGTCACCAATGACATTATTCACTTGGGTTTGGGATGGGGAAAAAGACACCCTACACCTTCAACACTTGTCTCCCCCTGCTCTAAGCAAGTATGCCCCTGCCTCTGTGCAGTGGGTAGTGAAAGTTCAACATGCGTATTGCTGTGAAATCTGCTTTGGTGATGAGGGTGACCGGGACTCCAAGCACAAATGAACAGGGCACAAGGCTGATTAAATACATCTGTGATTCAGATAGTGTGGTGTCCCAAGTGCTACACTCCAGGCCTGCTGTGAGGCTGTTTGCTTCACAAAACATAGTGCAAGTTCCAAGCAATGCTGAGAGGCTGCACCTGTTGGATCCCAGGAACCACACCTCCAGGTCCCACAAGCCCTGTTTCAAATGCAAGGGCCTGGGAAGAGTTCCCAAAGCATCACGTGGAGTCTCTCGTTCCCAGACCTGGCCCAGCCTACTGGTCATCAGATAGCAACCACTGAGCACACCAACCCTGGGGCTCATGCTGGCGGTGGAAACACTTGAGAAGAAATTGAAGTGCTCTTTGGGATTCTTACCACACTAGCCTGCCTGGGTTACTTAGTACTCTTGACTTCTCAAGATCCAGGCTTCTCTAGATCTGGGGAGGCAGTCATTCCTTCCATTCCCATGGGTTCTGGCTTATGGAATATAAACACAAAGAACTGAGCTGAATGGGGGTCAATACCTCACCTTTATTTCCCAAAGGAAAGGCTCCCCACTAAACTGTAGATGTTGTTGTTCCAGCTCTAAGTTGGGTCCGACTCTTTGTAACCTCATGGACTGCAGCCTTCACTGTAGATTTGAGGTCAAAATGAGTCTTTTGCCCTTTTTCCTGCCTTTGAATAAGGCAGATCTCCCCATTGTGGTCAAGATGGCTGCAAACCGTTGGCCCCTTCTCCCATCACATGTAGGATCTATGGCTCCTATTCTTGAATCTGGTAGAATCTTTGATGAACTGAATATGGGTCAATGTGATACTGGGCCAGTTTCCCCTCTTTCTTCTCCCGGTCTTCTGGAACACTCACTCTTAGAGCCCTGAGTGGCATGTAAGATGTCCAGCTACCGTGCTGGAGGGACCACACAGTGAGGCTCTGAGACTCCATGGAGAGGAAGAGGTGCCAGCTGAAGCCAGCCTTCCAACCATCCCCATCATGGTGCCAGGCACCTGAGTGAAGCTGTCTGGGGATCTCCAACCCAGCCCAGCCATTAGTTGAATATGACGGAGTAACCGTGGTCATTGCCACAGGAAGCAGAACTGCCCAGTCAAATCCCTAATCTATAAAACTGTGATATATGATGGAATGGCTGTTGTTTTCAGTCACTAAGCTTTGGTTCTCAGCAAGAGATCATTAGAACACTCACCTAGTCCCAGATGGAGATGCTGGATGCTGACGGCAGAGGACAGGTAGGCAGTACAAGCAAGCACCCTCTTGTTGTGATGCACAAAATGAGCCCCCAGGGAACCTGAGCTGGGAGTTCAAAAGTGAGAGGGCAGTGATGAGCCTGAGGCTTTATGGGCTTGGCCCCGCCCCTGGTGTGCGGACCCAGCGGCTATCAGCCTCCTACCCTTTTCACTGAGCGGATAAACCCCTCTCTGAAGGACTTCTTGAGAGGGTGGAAGTGTTTGCAGATGGTTCTTCTTGTGATAAAACCTGAGAATAGAAGAGTAAATATCATATGCTAACTGAAAAAAAGCAGAAACTAATTATCGTGTTTGACTTCACAAGGCAAAGACATGCATGGGACTAGTGAGGTAGAGTCTGGCAAAATCCTGGATTTCCCCTCCCCAATCTGTCTTTAACCCAGAGCAGACCAGGTGCTATTATATGCTTTCTTGGCACTTTTTATTTCTTCCTGGGAACTCTTTTCAACATTTTAATTAATCATTCATAGGATTATCTGTTTAATGTATGCGCCACCCTACCCTGAAACTCCATGATGACAAAGCGTTTTTCTCCTCTGAGCCCCAGGGCCCATCACAGTGTCTTTCTCACCACAGATGCCCAGAAAAGTATTTACTGAAATGCATAAATAAATAAGATGTCCCTAGTATTTGGCTTATAAGCTCTAATTTTACTTATTTCTCTGGGCTCATCCTATGAGCCAGCACCTCAGCCCTCCTCCTTCCAAGTTGGATGTACGACCCTAAGCAAGCCACCTAACAGATTGAAACCAGCCTTCTGTAAACAAGCATAATCTCTGCTCTACCAACCTCATCTGGCAGTTGTGGAAACTTGATCAGAAAATGAGGCCAAGATTTTCATAAAGCTCTCCTTTAAACCAATAGCAGTGGAAATATATTCTCAGGACTGAAATAAAACACACCCTTTGTCCATGGCTCAGAACTTTTTTTATAAACAGGTTTATTTTCATAAAATTCACAATTTAAAAGCTTCAATTCAATGATTTTTTTTTAGTATGTTCACGGTGTTGTATAACTATCACCACAATCAGTTTTTGAACATTTTCATCTCCCCGCAAAGAAACCTCATACCCATAAATAGTTACTCTCCATTTCCCCTCTGATCCCTCAGGTCTAGACAACTACTAATCTACTTTCCGCCTCTATAAATTTGCCATTTCTTCACATTTCATGTACATGTAATTATAAAATGTGACATTTGTGCCTGGCTTTCCTTCATTTAACACAATGCTTTCAAGGTTCATCCATGTTGTACCAAATAATATTTTGTTGTATGCATATGCCATTGGTTGATGTACATTTCAACTGTTTCCACTTTTGGCTATTACGAATACCATTGCTATGAACAGCTGTCTACAAGTTTTGATGTAGATCTGTGTTTTCATTTCTCTTGAGAATATACCTAGGAGTAGAACTGCCGGGTCATACTGTAACTCCATGTATACCATCACTACTATGGAATTCGCTGATTTGGGAATAGAAAAATGAGGCTGTTCTGAGTGGCAGGTGCAAGCGCCCACATGTGTGCATGCATGTGTGGGTGTGTTATGCACGTGTACAGGAGCAGTGCCACTGAGCTAGGTGGAGCAAATTGTGAATATAATTTTGTATTCAAAGTGATTCTAGGCCAATCAGTCCCCTGTGGCCTTGAAATTTCTGCCACTCTGCTCCCTTGTTTGGATGCTGTCCCTATGGGGCGATGGTCCTAAGAAGTTCCTCCATCAACGGTGCGTGTGTGCTCAGTCACTCACTCGTGTCTGACTCTTTGTGAGCCCATGGACTGTAGCCCGCCAGGCTCCTCTGTCCATGCATTTTTCCAAGCAAGTATACTGGAGTGCATCGCCATTCCCTACTCCAGGGGATCTTCCCGACCCAGGGACTGAATCCACGTCTCTTGCATCTCTTGCACTGGCAGGCAGATTCTTTACCCCTGAGCCACCTGGGAAGCACCCCCTCCATCAATTAGAAGACTGAAAAATTTAATGAAAACATTGTAAACGAATCAGTTACATGAAATTGACAATATAGAGTATTGTAAATATAATTAGTTGTCATTGTATGCTATGCACATTTTAGATCTGTACAATTTATGATCAATATATGGATATATACGTGTGTACACATCCCCCCTCCCCCCCCGACCCCACCAAGAACCATTGTTAAACATTTACCAATACGTCTGTCAGTGTTTAACTGAACTCAGAGCTCTGGCAGAAAGGGAAGATGAGTTTTTAAATTCCTGAGCAAGACCAGGAAATGGCCAACTGCAGACTGCAGTCTTTCCACAGACCTTTGCCCTGCCCTTCAGTAGCAGTCTCTCACACCTTCTTTCAGGGTCTGCTTCTTCTGGGCTTGATATCTCCCCAGTAACTCTGAATCCCCTCACTGTTTTAAGGCAGCCCCATTGGAGCCACCTCTTGATAATACCCTGAATTGATCCCAGAACAGGAGAGGCCTGATTTCCTATGTTAGAGCCCCATATCCTGCCTCCTAGAAGGTGTCCATGACAAACACCCATCAGGATGACTCCAGTGTGCTTCTCTGCTGGCAAAACCAGCCCTTTGAGGAAGAATGATCACTGGCAGGCACCAGAAAGATATTTTTGAGTTTCTAAGCTTTGATTGCACAAGCTTTCTTTGAGTTGCCTCTTATTACAAGCGCAGATGCCAAGAGCCTGCTGATGTCACTGGAGTCAGCTGTTGTGTTTGGGGCAGGTGACTCTTGACTTGAGGGATGTTAGTTTCCAGTGATGAGAGTCTCTGATAAAACTCTTAGCAGTTTTGCAAGCCACTTCTGTAGGGCTTATTCAGTACTGCATGATCTAGTGTTCTTGTTGTTGTTGTTTTTAAAGGGCTCAGACTTCAGTTCACCTGTTCATTTTTCCTTTAAACAAGTGTATTTTGGAAGGACACTGGCTCAGTGACATTTCTGCCTGTCCTAGCAGGGCCTCCGGCCCTCAGGCAGGAGCTCTGTTCCTCTCTGTCCCTCCTGCCTGCTGCCTCCTTGAGGTGCCTGTCTGTAAGCCAACTAATAACTCAGAGGGAACTCTATGGCCTTAGCCTGGGAGACCCCAGGGGACCAGAGTATTGCAAAAAGAAGAAGTGAAGACAAGAAACTACATGTTTTCTCTCTGATCCCAGGCTCGACAGTGTTCACTCATTCTGCTTCCAGCTCCCCAGAGCTATTAGATCATTGTCTGTGATCCTGATACTTCTGGAAGAATAAAGGTCTTTGCCTGCCACCTGACACTGGGTTTCCTTCCTATTCAATGTCCTTGGTCCCTGCACCCCACAGATGGGCCTGAGTGTTGAAATGTCAAGTCTTCAGAGAAAGAAGTTTCGCAGTAACAATTTTGAAAGAGAAAACCCTATTACCAGATGTACAAAGATTTTTGCAGAACTGGTAAGATTCATTTAATGATTAGTGCCATAAAAATCAGCATATTGATCTCTTTTTCAAGGAAATACACTGATCAGGTGCTCACATCATGTCATTTGATCAGTGTTACTGCCCCTGATGAACTGAGAGCATTCTCATTGGATACATGCTAACACCCTAATTGATATATTCTATAATTTTCTTCAGGGGATAACTTTTTTTCTTTAATTGGCAAGATCTTCAGAGCAGAAGGTGTGCAATATTTCCCCAAAGTGATTAAAACTGAGATGCATGTGAGATCAACTGGAAAACACCTTTGACTTTTGGATCCAAAGGAGATGCCCCTGACCAGTTCGCCTATGTAGTTCACATGCAATGGAGAAAACCCCAGCAACATGAGATGCTCACAAGTTATGACTATGAGTGGTTTGTTGTGGTTGAGTTACAGTAAATTAGACTCTGGTCCAGTTTCCTAGGCACAGTGTTTTACCAGCCTCCAAGCCACTACTTTCTCTGCCTAATTTGCTTTCTTGGTGTCACTGGGGAAACTTGGAGCTTTCTAGGATGCAGAAAACTAGGGCAGACCCATTTCCCCTGGAGAATCATCTCTAAACACTGCTGACAGCCTCACCATGCCCTAGTTGTGAAATGTATGACTCGCCTACCTTAAGCTCTCTCTCAGCCCTTCATGCTGTTATTCAAACCTTGCCCAAATATTTGCAGGTGCAGAACAATCCTGAACAAATAATTGTCCACAGAGTTAAACTGTTTGCAGTGTTTAGTAGTCTGCTAGTTTCGGCAATGGCACCCCACTCCAGTACTCTTGCCTAAAGAATCCCATGGACAGACGAGCCTGGTAGGCTGCAGTCTATGGGTTCACTAAGAGTTGGACACAACTGAGCGACTTCACTTTCCCTTTTCACTTTCATGCACTGGAGAAGGAAATGGCAACCCACTCCAGTGTTCTTGCCTGGAAAATCCCAGGGCTGGGGAAGCCTGGTGGGCTGCCATCTATGGGGTTGCACAGAGTCGGACACGACTGAAGCGACTTAGCAACAGCAGCAGCTTCTCTCATGCATTTTGTGATTTTTAAGTGCAACGAGGAGCAAACATGTGTGGGAGGGTGACTACAACGAAGAAGCAGAGCGTATGCCCATAGAACTTTGGTCTAATCCAGCCCCACTCCCATCATCTCCACCTAGCACCTGATGTGATTATTCCATGCTAAAAATAAAAGGTTATCACAGCTCTTCTGAAGGTGGGAAGCTTTGTGGAAAGAGATTGTTTCCTTCCGGTTCCATTCCCAAGTCCTTGAGTACCAGATGGACAAATGCCACCTGATTTTAATGTGTGTGCAGGGTGGGTTGGGGAGGTGAAAGCAAACTCCACTTGTATCCATGGTCAGAGGCAAGGCCAGGGCAGAAGGATTTGCCCAGTTCTCTCACTCCCAAGATCATCTCAAACTGCAGCATAGAAAACAGTCCCTATGGTTAAAAACTCATCTTAGAAAGCTACTGATTTTTGCTCCTTTACAGCCATACTTGGGACTATACTTGGAAAAGAGAGGATTAGAGAATAGTTTACATCTACTTAAAGTCCTTAAGTATTTATTCAATTCCTACTCCATACTAAGCAAGGTTTTCCCAGCTATGGACTGTTGGAATGACCTCATAATGAAGTTCTTTGGTAACATCAAGCGCTTACAATCTAGTCCAGGAGTCAAGGTCCAGACATTAAAGTTATGGTAATATAATAATTAGCATACAATAGCAACTTTTAGTGTATCCAGACACAGCTTGTTTTACTGTGCTTTGCTTTATTACAACTTGCAGATACTGTGTTTTATAAGTTGAAGGTTTGTGGCAACCCTGCACTGAGCAAGTCTATTGGTGCAATTTTTCCAACACCATTTACTCACTTCATGTCTCTGTGTCACATTTTGGTAATTCTCACAATAATTCAAACTTTTCCATTATTGTTATACTTTCTATATTTATCTGGGATCAGTAATCTTCTCTATTACTCTTGCAAAAAGATTATAACTGGCTGAAGGCTCAGATGATAGCATTTTTGGCAACATAATATTATAAAATTTAGTTATGTATATTGTTTTTTAGACATAATGCTATTGCACACTTAATAGGCAACAGAGGAGCCTGCTGGGCTCCTCTGTCCATGGGGATTCTCCAGGCAAGAATCCTGGAGTGGGTTGCCTTGCCCTCCTCCAGGGCAATCTTCCCAACCCAGGGATCGAACCCAGGTCTTCTGCATTGCAGGCAAATTCTTTACCATCTGAGCCACTGGGGCAGCTAATAGGCAATAGTACACTGTAAACATAACTTTTATATTCAGTGGAAAACCAAAAGAATTGTGTGAATTACTTTTTTTTTTTTTTTTAGCATATATACTCTTTGTTATAGTGGCCTGAAACTGAACCTGCAATATCTCCGAGGTATGACTGTAGAATTTTCTCTTATTTCTTCTGCAAGAACTCTCTTAGTTAGGCTGGAATATGCTGGAAAAGTTCGCTGAGGAAAGCAGCTGAAGCAGTTATGCAAATATTCCAAACTGACCTTATAGCTTCTGTTCTGGGAGGAATGAACAAGAAGGCTTGGGTAAAACATTGAGAAGAGATGGTTGGATTTTCCAGGAAGCCAAAAACTGGGCCCTAAAAGAAGAGCACTTCCCCTATACTCCATCCAAGGAGTGGCAATGAGGAATGACTGCCCTCAGCACACGTGGAAGGGAACACAGAGGTACTGGAGAAATTTTGCCCAGCACATCATCATTTCTCCTAAACGCTCCACTCTGAATGTAAGGATGTCCATGGGCTAGAGGGGATGTGTCTGTGCCTGAAGCACTGTTGGGGCCTCGGATGGCTCACCCTGTATAGCAGTCTCCCCCCGACCCCACCTCTGGCCGGCCTTCCTCTCATATGCATTTCCATGGTTTCAGTTACCAATTGTCAACTGTGCCCTAATAATATTAAATGGAAAACTACAGAAATAAACTATTTTGTATTTTAAATTACATGTCATTTTGAGTAGCGTGATGAAATGTCCACCATCTGCTTCATCCTCCGGAGATGTGAATCCTCCCTTTGTCCAGCATGTCCCTTTCATTCGTTGCTTAGTAGCCAATTTGGTTGTCAGGTCAACTGTCACAGTATTGCAGTGCTTGTGTTCGTCACCCTTATCGTACTGATAATGGCCCCAAAGCTCGAAGAGTGATGCTGGCAATTTGGATATGCCCAAAAGCAGCTGTAGAGTGCTTCCTTTAAGTGAAAAGATGAAAGTTCTCTACTTAATAAGAAAAAAAAAATTCTTATGCTGAGGTTGTTAAGGTCTATGGCAATGACAAACCTTTCCATCCAAGAAATTGTGAAGAAGGAAAAGGAAATTTGTGCTAGGGTTGCTGTTGCATCTCAAATGACAAAAGTTACGGCCACAGGGAGTTCCCTTGTGGCCCAGTCACTGAGAATCTGCCTGCCAATGCAGGGGACTCGGGTTTGATCTCTGGTCCAGGAGGATTCCACATGCTATCGGGCAACTAAGCCCATGTGCCCCAGCTACTAAGCCCGCATGCTGCACCTACTGAAGCCAATGCAGCGGGAGCCCGTGCTCCACAGCAAGAGAAGCCACTGCAGTGGGAAGCCTGTGTGCCGCAGTAAAGAGTAGGTCCCCTCATCACAATGAGCGAAAGGCTGTGCACAGCAAGGAAGAGCCAGTGCAGCCATAAACAAAAGCTACAGCCACAGTGTGTAATAATTACTTAGTTAAGATGGCATTAAATTTGCACAGGAAGATATTTTGAGAGAGAGACTGCGTTCATGTAGCTTTTATTACGTTGTATTGTTATAACTGTTCTATTTTATTTTTAGTAGTTGTTAGCTTCTTCAGTTTGGAGAAGGCAATGGCAACCCAATCCAGTACTCTTGCCTGGAAAATCCCATGGGCAGAGGAGCCTGGTAGGCTGCAGTCCATGGGGTCGTGAAGAGTCAGTCGGACACGACTGAGCAACTTCACTTTCACTTTTCACTTTCATGCATTGGAGAAGGAAATAGCAACCCACTCCAGTGTTCTTGCCTGGAGAATCCCAGGGATGGGGGTTGGAGAAGACTCTTGAGAGTTCCTTGGACTGCAAGGAGAGCCAACCAGTCCATCCTAAAGGAGATCAGTCCTGAATATTCATTGGAAGGACTGATGCTGAAGCTGAAACTCCAATACTTTGGCCACCTGATGCAAAGAGCTGACTCATTTGAAAAGACCCTGATGCTGAGAAAGGTTGAGGGCAGGAGGAGAAGGGGACAATAGAGGATGAAATGGTTGGATGGCATCACCAACTCGATGGACATGAGTTTGAGCACACTCCGGGAGTTGGTGACGGACAGGGAAGCCTGGTGTTCTGCAGTCCATGGGGTTGCAAAGAGTTGGACATGATGAGCGACTGAACTGATTGTATGGTCCAGGGTGGGCTGATCTGCTACAATTAAACAACTTCCTCACATCACCTGGATAAATAATATAGCAGTTTGTTCCTCTCTCATGTAACAGCCCAAAGTCACTGCCTTCCACGTAGCCACTCAGGGACCTAGGCTGATGGCTGACCCTTCCAAGGTCAAGTGTCTTGTCCCGTGTATTCCCATTAGAAAGCAGAGTCTGAGCCAAGGACTTGGTGCAGAGGTTTTATCTGGGAACTTAATTTTGGGATCCATGGGACTATGAAGAAGTTTGGGGAAAGCTGAAGCAGGGATTGAGGTGAAGCCAGTGCAAAGGTGGTTATTAAGCTGGTCCTACTGTGGAAAACTAAGGCACCATTTCACTGGGACATTCTGAGGGGGTGTGTACTAGCTTCCAGGGCCGCTGTGACAAAGCACCACAAATGGGCGGCTTAAACCTGAGAAATGTCTTGTCTCCCAGTTCTGGAGGCTGGAAGTCTGAGGTCAAGGTGTTGCCAGGGTTTGTTCGTTGGACTTCTTTCCCAGCTTCTGGTGACTTGCTGGCAATCTTTGGTGGCCTTGCCCTGTGGAAGCATCACCCTAGTCTCTGTTTATGTTCACATGGTGGTCTCCATGTGTGTGTGTCTGTGTCTCAATTTCCCCACTTCATAAGGACCTCATTCATATTAGATTAAGGCCCACCCAAATGGTCATCTCCCCAAATCCTATTTTCAAATAAGTTCACATCACAGGTACTAAGGGTTAAGACTTCAACATCCTTTTTGAGGACACAACTTAACCCATAATAAGTCTTATAAGCTCTGCTTCAGAACTCTCTGTTGAAAGGACCAAGGAGAGAAGCACAGGCTCCTGGCCTCCAATGTCAATGCCCCGTGGGGTGTAAATTCTCCTGCTTTTCCAGACTGCATCGTGTGAGTGGCCAGTGGATGTTGTTGGAACCTCATACAGCAGCTTCAGAGAATCTCCAGCACAGAAAGTGAGAGATATACCAAACAGCTGCAAGAGTACAGCTGTGGGAGCCCTCAGGGTAGAAGTTGGGCTCTGAAGATGTGAGATGAAGACAAGAGGCATCTGACACAGTGGGTGAGATAATCCCCTACTTGTCCAGTGATGCTCTCCCTGCTTGTCTGCCTCTCTTACTGGACTGGGAGCTCCATGCGGGCAAGTTCATACTGGTATTTTTCCCTCTTGTATCCCTTGTTACAGCAGAATGCCTAGCACATTAAAAGCAATAATTCATATGGGAAATATAAAGGGATGTGTGTCTCGTCCCTATATCTCTATCAAGACTGGATGTTTTGGAGACCTGAAGTAGCTACAAAGTGAATTGCTCTATGCGGGCAAGTTCATACTGGTATTTTTCACTCTTGTATCCCTTGTTACAGCAGAATGCCTAGCACATTAAAAGCAATAATTCATATGGGAAATATAAAGGGATGTGCGTCTCGTCCCTATATCTCTATCAAGACTGGATGTTTTGGAGACCTGAAGTAGCTACAAAGTGAATTGCTCAAGTGAACTGGGGAAATAGGATTCTCCATTGCTCATCTTCCACACAAAGTTAAGCCACTGGGAAGGTTAGAAAGCATGGCCTGCCTCCGCTTCTCCCCCTTCTGCCCTTGACCTTCTGTGCTTGCCCCCTACCCACTACCTTCTAATTCCGGAGGGACTGAAGTACAGCAAGGCATTTATTGCTTAAGTTGATGTTTCTCAACTTTTTTTTATGTGTGAAACCACCGTTTAATATGTCTTTTATGTATTTTAATAATCAAATCCCTTTGGCAGGATCGAGGATGGAGCCTCAGTGGAACAAATGGTGCTGTAATAAGATTTTTGCGCATTACCATTATCACTGTCTCCTTTATTTCAATCTGGGCTTGCAGCGAGAGAAGAGAGGTCATCTGTAAAATGCTCATTTAAAAGTAATTTCCAAGCATCTGTCTGCACTGAGCGCTGCATTAGGTACTAAGTGTACGGAGCATGTTCAATTCGATCCTAACAAGGTCATGCCAAAGCCCTTACTGGCTCCGCTCAGACTGAGTGGATGGGGACACTGTGACCTGCCTCTGGGAGTCACTCATTAACAAAACAGAAGAATCAGTCTGTTTTGTGCTGACCTCAAAACACCTGTCAGGCTTCCGACCTTTGAACTTGAGTTAGGTGCATGTGCATGGGTTGCTTCTGCCCATGAGAGGGACTTGCTTTCCATCCCCCTTCTCCACAGAGGGTCCCTGGAGCCTCTGCACTCTCTGGTGGTCTCAAGGATGATCTTTGTAGCCCAAAATAGGACACCCTGCTCTGGGGCTTGTGAAGACATTGCTGGTTGCGCGCCATCTTATCCCCTTCTCAGTTTGATATCTGGACACCTTTATCATGGGGGTTGCAATGGGTCAGATAAGGTTCTCCATGTCCCTTCCCCACGTGCTCGCTCCAGTAGCTGATGATTTCCTGGTGTAAGCCATTCCCACCATGGAGGCTGTCTATGGGGAGACAGTTGTGTGTTGCTGGAACAGTCATCAGGGCTTATTCTGCCCCTTAGATAAGTAGGAGCAGTATGAGTAGGGGTCAGGGGAAGAATCACTAGAATGTGAGGGGGAAAGAGTATTGTATGG
This sequence comes from Bos indicus x Bos taurus, assembly GCF_003369695.1. Taxonomy (NCBI): domain Eukaryota; kingdom Metazoa; phylum Chordata; class Mammalia; order Artiodactyla; family Bovidae; genus Bos; species Bos indicus x Bos taurus. The sequence goes on along the minus strand of NC_040090.1, from coordinate 65,585,848 downwards.
ATGTGCAAGCAGGAAACTGGAGGTGTCAGGGCAGCTTGTGTTCCTTGGTTCTTGTCTCTTCACAACAAATCAAGTTATAGCTTAGTTCAGCTCAAGCAGATAGATCTTTTAGACAGACACTCCCAAGGCAAGGGAGCAGGCTGACCCCAAAGCAATCCTCCTCCTTGTTCCCTCTTGGCTTCCGCCTTTCTGTACTTCCCATCTCCTCCTTTTGTTTGTGCTCTGTACAAATTAGGGCTTGTACTCACCACCAATCGATGAAAGGGCACCCAGATAGCATATGCTCAAGGCCTATTGACGATTGCAAGTTATGTAACAGCAGGCTTTGTTGTTTATGTCATCCCATAATTTAGTCTGTTATAAATCCTTAGTGGGCTCCTAGCTGCCCAAGTTTTACTTGGAGAAGACCATGTGGTTAGTCTGTATCCACTGTGTGCCTAGGGCTCATGAGCAGGAGTTGAAAAAGTCTCTGGTTACTGTGTATCTCTTGTACTGTGCTACTGTGCTAGTGATGTAGTAACTGTGAGCTCTTCTGGGTGTGTTTGGGATGGGGTTTAGAGATCAGCTTGGCATCCCTTTCAGCCATTCCATCCAGTTGCTCATGCCTAAATTCTTAACAGGGCAGTTGGCCTTGTCCCCCACCTCCACCACCTGATGAAGAGTTGAGGAAAAAGGAAAAGTGGAGTGAATGCTCCCTGCCTGAGAAATGTAGACTTTTAGGGTCTGCCCTTCCCACTGCTCAGTGCAGAAGAAGAACCAGAAGCCCCAGCAGAGGATTTGCCAGGGCACCTTCTGGTGGGTCCTCTCCGGTTTGGAGGTGGACCTGGCTGAATCCTGACTTTGTCCTGTTAGCTGAGAGGCCTCGCTCAAGTGACTAACCTGCCAAGTCCCAGTTCCCTTCTAAGAGAGTGGAAATAATAGCAGAACCTACATCAGAAGACTTACGCAAAGAAACCCATGTGAAGCTGCTTATCACAGGACCTGAGGACAAAACCAGATTTTAATCAGTATTATCTATAACAGGGCTTCCCTGGTAATTCAGTGGTAAAGAATCTGCCTGCCAACACAGGAGACAGAGTTTCGATCTCTGGGTCAGGAAGATCCCCTGGAGAAAGAAATGGCAACCCACTCTAGTATTCTTGCCTGAGAAATCCCATGGACAGAGGAGCCTGGTGGGCTACAGTCCATGGGGTGGCAAAGAGTCGGACACGGCTGAGCGACTTCACTTCCTTTCTTTCTTTGAGAAGCAGAGGAGCTGACCAGCCATGCTGAGGAGATGCCTCCTCAGGCGGAGGGCCATGGTTCTCTGGGTGGAGCTGCGAAGGCCTCTCTGTGGCTGGTGGGTAGAACCTGAACAGACTTCTGCCTCCTCTATACTCAGACTTCTAACTACTAGGCTCTGACCCAGCCCGTAGCCATGCCTTCTTAAGAATCTTTTTCTTGGTTGCTAAATCAGACCAATGCGCTGACCTGGTTTCCCTTGTGGCCTGGATGACTTCTGACAAATAGGGTGGACTCAGAACATTTAAGAAGGGCAAGGAGCTCCCTGTAGTGACACTAGAACTTGGTTAACCAGTGGTTCCTGACATCAGCAAAGAAGACGATCTTCAAACAAACAAAAACAAACAAATGAGTTTGCAAGTCTGTGGGGACAAAATGCACAGTGAGTGAACACCATGATCATGTATCATGTTTCCTCAGGAAGATCCCAGAGACTGATGAGACTCACCCATGTTTGCGTCCTCTCTTCTTGTCCTGCCACGGTTGGACTGTGTAGCCCAGCCTCCGTTGTTATTAGGTGGGTGGGCATGGACAAAACGGAGTTCAAGTGAAAGGAAAGTAAGTGGAAGGGATATGGTTCATACCTACCACTTATGATACCCTCTCTCTCCCCGTTTGCCAGTGGACTGGAGAAGTGTGAGGATTTCAAAGAGGGCAAGGTCGCAAAATGGAAGGAATCTGGGTCCCTGCATGATTCTATGGCCCCTATCTCATGAAATTATGATGTAAAGAAGAAACAAACCATTATCGTATTATGCCACTGAGATTTTTGAGGTCATTATAGCAGCTAGGTTTATTTAACCAAATATGGTTTATTTTAGATTATATTTTTCTTATCTACTGCATGATGGGGGTCCTAATTCTAGGTGGATTGTATAGGTGAGCATGATGGCATTTTGTATTTGAATGTGCACTCTTTTCTTTGGCCAAGGACACTGAAGATTATTTGTATTAAGGCTTTAAACATCATTTGTGTTTAATGTATTCCCCCACTCATCTCTAAGCTTCACTTTCCCCTTCCTGCAGGTCCTACTGCCACCAAAATGGAACTGGATTCTGACTGTGTGTCAAAGAAAAACAAGGAGAATCTGAGACTTTTAAGGTGTGGGGGAATTTATAAAATATTGAAACTCAAAATTGAGGATTATGCAACCCTGAAGAATAGTTATCTTTTGCATATACCTTTTTAGTTTCTAATATACAGGCATACATACACAAACAGTTATTGATAAAAGCACTAGCTAAAATTAATTGAGAGATTACTGCATGAGAATCCCTTTGAAATATTTTTAATTCTCAGAGTAGCCTCATAGAGTGTGCATTGTTCATACAGTTTTCAAATGGAGAATTCGAAGTCCAGAGAGAGTAAATAATTTGTCTGAGATGACATGAAGTGATGAGGTACACCTCCATACCTGCTCTGACCTAGGTCCTGCCTCCTGTGCTGTTCTAATGAAGGGTTTTCTTAGGCCAGTGGTGGTCACACGGAGCAAGGCAATAGAAAAGATGACTAAAAGGTGGAATAGACAGGATATTATGGTCACAGGGTGAGATAGGCAAGGGGAAGAGAAGAGTCAAGTGTGTTCCCAGGTTTTGGCCCTTGGACTGCTGGATGGGCAGCACATGCAGGAGAAGACCAGCCCTAAGAGAAAATTAGGAAGGAAGCTTGGATCCACATGTACCTCCCATATGCTCCATCATCTCTTGAGATATTATACAAATTCATGGAGGCTTTTCTGGGCCATATGGTTAGGAGTCAGTGTGCAATAACCCTCAGGACATTTAACTGAATTTTAACCAATTATAACAAAAGCTAAAGCATGGTTCAGTTCATTTCTCCATTGTCCAATGTGTCTGTGTTTGATGAAGCTCATTTATGGCAAAGTGTAACTTTCCTGGCTTCCATGGGGTATTTTCCTTCTGTGAATATTGTTCCTTTACATAGTTATATTAATTTGATCACGTTTATATACATATACAAGGCATTCTCTAAAATAGTTTTTCTTTTTTTTCCTAAAAGAGAGCTTTAGAGATACAATTTGGAATTAAATTGAGATGAACTGCTAACTTTTGCTTTCGATACTTAGAACTAACTTTTCTTGGGCCCTGATTGTCTAAGCTGGTGGTTTCCATATATAACTGCCGATCAAGATTACCTGAGATGCTTTTCAGCAGATACAGCTTCTTGCCATGACCCCTCCTCCAGGGGGTTCTGATTCATCTGGGCTGAAGCATTTGCACTCTTAAGTTCATCAGAAAATTCTGATGAGCAGCCAGTTGTGGAAATCACCTGTTCTAGTCACAGCTTCTGGGGGCTTCCCAGATGGCACAAGTGGTAAAGAACCCACCTACCAATGCAGGAGACATAAGAGACATGGGTTTGATCCCTGGGCCAGAAAGTTTCAAGGCATGGCAACACACTCCAGTATTCTTCCTGGAGAATCCCATGGACAGAGGAACCTGGCAGGGTATAGTCCATGGGGTCACAAAGAGTCGGACACAACTGGGCAACTAACACACACATACAGAGTCACAGCTTCTAGATTTAAAATCCCAGCTTTGGTTACATCAGCACTTTATTTTCACTGAAGAAGATGCAAGCATTTTAGTACAGAAGTAAATGGTGTTTTATTAACAAAAACAGGTATTAAATTACTGATGGCTTGCTATTACTAGACACTGGGTAGGGACTTCTTAGGAATTATTTTACTTAGTGTAGTCTTCATTGAGGGCTTCCCTGGTGGCTCAATGATAAAGAATCCGCTTACAATGAAGGAGACATGGATTTGATCACTGGGTTGGGAAGATCCCCTGAAGGAGGGCGTGGCAACCCACTCCAGTATTCTTGTCTGGAGAATCCCCATGGACAGAGGAGCCTGATGGGCTACATTCCATATGGTTGCAAAGAGTCAGACACGACTGAAGCGACTAAGCATAGCATAGCACAGTCTTCACTGATAAGTTATAGAACATCCTTTTGTTCTAAATTCACAGAAACTGAAGCCAAAAGAGGTTAAAGAAATTATCTGAGTCACTAGTTCAAATGACCAAGTGGAGGAATATGGTTAGAACCCAAGTATCTCTGACCCTGGCACTGAACGGCTACCCAAGGTTACCAATTTATGGGATTAGTGATGATTCCAGAATTTCTCAGCTACTTTTTCGTTTTTGGAGAAAGACTTTCCCCCTTGTTATTAGTGGGAGAGCAATAAGCCAAAGCTGACACTTTCTACAGTAGCCAAGCACTCTAAAAAAGTCTTATTTATCTGCTAGACAACTTTAGGCCCTTATTAAGAAAAACAAAGAGAAGATCAAAACAAAAACTATGCTTTCCTAAATATTTGAACCAACTTTTAAAGCTAGGATTGATTTAAGTTTATTACTTATAAGTAATATCTTTTATTGCACAGTTAATGTACCTAGTTAACTACACTCGTAGGATGTTCTTTCTGTTTGCACTGTCATAAATCATTGAAAGACTGTTAATAGTAACATGGGCTTAGTCACTCTGATGCCTCTGTTGCTAATGGGGACTATAAAAATAGATGGACGTGTGAAGAAACGTGTCTTCTAAACCTTGCCAGGCTTGAATGGGGCAGAAGCATGGACTTGGAAAGTCAAGCTTTTGGGATGAGGAGGCTAATGACAAGTGTTCCATCACCTCACTTTCACATGGCTCTCCATGGAGCACTTGAGTTTACTTTTGGATAACCCCGTGAGGCTGGCACTTTGTCCTCACCTTCAGGTGAGGAGGCCCAGGCAGCTTCTAGTCCAGAGCATCTTCCTCCCATCACAGCTGCCTCTGGGACTAGGTGGGCCACTGCCAGGCACTGCCTTAACCCCACTTTATCTCATCGCCCACTGATCCTCACCAAGCCTTCGGATCCTGCAGTTTACCTCCGTGCTTGATTTGGAGTGAGTTGGGCTGAGATTCCACATCTCTCCAGGCCGCACACATGTACTTCAATCGCTGGAAAAAGGAAACAGAGAAGCTGAATGGCCATTCGGCTTCACAGAGGGGAATGTGCCATCAATTCTCAGCCTTTTCAATAGCTCTGCTTTATTAGGGTGTGAGCCAGGGATATTTTTCTTCATTTTCTAACAGTGCTCACACAAAGATTATTGCTTTGTAATGTTTAGTTTTCTCAGCACTGTAGCGGAATTAAATGAAGACCAAGAGGGACCTGGGAGGTAGGCAGGGGGAGCGTCTCCTCGCTTGGGATCCACCTCTCGGCCCAGTTTCCTGTATTTAATGAACACAGTGGCAAACAAAAGAATTGACCCACATGCTGTGGGCCTCCATAGAATCAGGGCAGGCATTGCAGAAATGAAGAAAAAATATCATTTAAAGTGTTTCTGAAATTGGATCGCTCCTTTTCTTTTCCCCCTAGCAGGCCCGTGCAGCAGGCACTTGTGATTTTCTAGTTGGAACTAGGTTGAGGGGAGGAGGAGAGACATATGAAGCGTTTTTTTAGGTCTTTGTGTTTTATTAACCTGTAAGTGGGTTAATTTCATCGCACTTCCATTTCTAATTTATCTGCATCTCTAGGACTAAATGGAAGCTGGAGTCAATGACTGCTCAGTTCTGATGGGGCCAGAGGCTGTGTGGAAGGGAACAACTATAGGAATTTTATGTCAGCACTAGACACAGGTTTGAAAAGAGTTCTAAATGACCATCAGAGTCCTGTGGAGATTGCAAAGTGGTTTGTCCTGTAAAGAGTTGACCCAGTGAGGTCTCAGCACTCCAAGGAAGAAGAATGACATCAGCCTGTGGGTAATTCTCATCCCTCTGATGAGCTGACTGTGGGGAGTGAAGACATCTCTCCACTGAGGTTGATGGGGTGCTGGCTACTTTCCCTCTGCAGCTTCAGCAGGATCTGCTTTTGTACCACCAGCTGTGGAGGAAGAGACCATTTCCTGTCCACTTCCAAACAGACCCAATCTCAGTGAGCCAACAGAAAAAAAGAACATGCAGGTGAGAGATCCCAGCAGCTAGAGAGAGAAGGATAAGTCAAACCAATGGAACAGAATCTTAGCAAAAGGAACAGCTGGAGGAAATCAGCAGAGATATAATAAGGAACCTAAAAAGATTTAGTGAAAGTGAAAGTGAAGTTGCTCAGTCGTGTCCGACTCTTAGCAACCCCATGGACTGCAGTCTACCAGGCTCCTCCGTCCATGGGATTTTCCAGGCAAGAGTACTGGAGTGGGGTGCTACTGCCTTCTCCAAAAGATTTAAGTGCAATACAAAAAGAAAATCTAATGGGAAAAAAATCCTCATTAATCAATTCAGTAAGCGTAACTGAAAGAGTTAATGGTTACTACAGTAAGTCCTCTACATACAAACTTTCAAGTTGTGAGCTTTCAAAGTTGCAAACATACATTTGTGTGTCCAGTCTGTAGGTTAGTTCACATGTCTGGCATACGGTGTCACGTGCAGGCATCCTCTACAAGTGGTTATGCTTTTGTGCACTTTACTGTATATACTGTATACAGTACAGTACATTTATTTCAAGTGTAGGATGTCTGGAAGCAAATGTGAAAGCAATGGTGATGTAGCTGGAGCTGCTAAGAAGCACCAAGCAATAATGATGGAAACAAAATTAAAAATAATTGAGAGAGCAGAACGAGGCAAAAAGATGATAGATGCTCGTTCTTATAACACGAATCATTCAACCGTTAGCACGATTCTAAAAAACAGGGACAAGATCATGGAACATGTGAAGTCTGCTCTGCCAGTGATAGCAACAATATTATCAAAGAAGCATGGAAAAGTGATGGAGGAGATGGAGAAACTTCTCAGTGTGTGGATGTAGGATTAGCTTCAGTGTCAAGTCCCACTCAGGTTAATGCTGATTCGAGAGAAAGGTAAAAGCCTTTATGAAGACTTGAAGAAGAAATATGGCAAAGAATCAGAGGGCATATCTTTTAATGCTAGCCATGACTGATTTCATTGCTTCAAGGCTAGAGCCAACCTTTACAACATAAAAGTAAGTAGTGAGACAGCAAGTGCAGTTACAGTAGCTGCCTGGGAATTTTCTGTAATGCTTTGAGAAATTATTGATGAAAGCACATATTATCTGAGCAAGTTTTTAATATGGATGGAACTAGGTTCAGGAAGCAAGTGGAAAAGCAATGGTGATGTAGCTGGAACTGCTAAGAAGCACTGGGAATTTATACTGGAAGAGGACGCCAGACTGAAGTTACATCAGTAAAGAAGAAAAGTTGATCCCAGGCTGTAGAGCAGCAAACGTAGGCTAACTTCTTTGTTTGGTGGCAATCCTTCCAGCAATAGGAAGCTGAAGCCTCTCTTAGTTTATCATTCAGAGAACCCAAGAGCCCTTAAAAATATAGCCAAGTGCTCTCTTCCTGTTGTATAGAAGAGTAACCCCAAAGCCTGGGTTTCACAGGCCATTTTCCAGGGCTTAGTTTTTCATCGTTTTATCCCAGGGGTGGAGAAATATTTCTTGGAGAAGGACATTTTCTGCTGCTTGACAGTGCTCTGGGCCACCCCCATTCATGGACGACTTTTATCCCAGCATCAAAGTACTGTATCTGCCACTGAATGCTACATTGCTCATCTAACCTATGGACCAAGCGGTGAAAGTGACTTTCAAGAAATGTCACACTTTTTGTCAGGCAGTAAAAATGAGTGATGAATCAGGAACAACCTGGTGATAATTTTGGAAGAACTATAACATCTACAAGTCCATAAAAAACATTAACTTTGCTTGGCATGAAGTTACGGCCATCACCATGAATGAGGCTTGGAAGAGCATTTGCCTGCAGTTTGTTCACAATTTTTGTGGATTTGAACGTGGATGAGGAGTCCAGAGAGGTCTTCAGCTATTTAGTGACCCTCACTGAGAAGCTAGAGCTAGATCTGCAAAAGGATGACACCACTGAACTCTTTGTTGTACAACACGAGGAACTTACTAATGAAGACCTGATGGAATTGGAGGCCCAGAGAAAGGCTGAAGAGAGACAAGAGAAAGAAGTAACTGAAGAATTGAAGAGATTCATGATCCAGCGAATGGCAAGGGGATTGTCTCCATTTGAGGAGGCACCATTAGCTTTTGAGGCACAAGGACCTGAATATAGTACATGAAGTTTGCAGCAGCCAACTATGTCATCTATGTGTCATCTATGACAAGAAAAAAAGACTTACTATCCAGACATCACTGGATCATTTTTTCAAAAGAGTAGATAGAACTGAATCCAACAAGGAACCAGAACCTGGGCCATTAACATCAGGAGTGAGTGAAATTGCAGCTTGCCCTCCATCTCCTATCAACTCTACCATTTCCTGCCTCTTCTTCCTCCTCCAGTCAGTAATTCTTCTTGCCTGTTCGTGTGGTGCCAGCCTCTGTGTGCCAGCTTTCGTATTATACTACTGTACTTTTTATTGAGTGTGTTTCCTTAAGTTAACTTTATTTTATTTTTACTTTACAATATTGTATTGGTTTTGCCATACATCAACATGAATCCACCACGGGTGTACACGTGTTCCCCATCCTGAACCCCCCTCCCACCTCCCTCCCCATACCATCCCTCTGGGTCATCCCAGTGCACCAGCCCCAAGCATCCTGTATCCTGCATCGAACCTGGACTGGTGATTCATTTCATATATGATATTATACATGTTTCAATGCCATTCTCCCAAATCATCCCACCTTCTCCCTCTCCCACAAAGTCCAAAAGACTGTTCTATACATCTGTGTCTCTTTTGCTGTCTCACATACAGGGTTATTGTAACCATCTTTCTAAATTCCATATATATGCATTATTATACTGTATTGGTGTTTTTCTTTCTGGCTTACTTCACTCTGTATAATAGGCTTCAGTTTCATCCACCTCATTAGAACTGATTCAAATGTATTCTTTTTAATGGCTGAGTAATACTCCATTGTGTATATGTACCACAGCTTTCTTATCCATTCATCTGCCGATGGACATCTAGGTTGCTTCCATGTCCTGGCTATCATAAACAGTGCTGCGATGAACATTGGGGTATACATGTCTCTTTCAATTCTGGTTTCCTAGTACAACTTTCCAAAATTGAACCAGGAAGAAATAGAAAATCTTAACAGACCTATCACAAGCACAGAAATTGAAACTGTAATCAGAAATCTTCCAGTAAACAAAAGCCCAGGTCCAGACAGCTTCACAGCTGAATTGTACCAAATATTTAGAGAAGAGCTAATGCCTATACTACTCAAACTCTTCCAGAAAATTGCTGAGGAAGGTAAACTTCCAAACTCATTCTATGAGGCCACCATCACCCTAATACCAAAACCTGACAAAGATCCCACAAAAAAAGGAAACTACAGGCCAATATCACTGATGAACATAGATGCAAAAATCCTTAACAGAATTCTAGCAATCAGAATCCAACAACACATTAAAAAGATCATACACCATGACCAAGTGGGCTTTATCCCAGGGATGCAAGGATTCTTCAATATCCACAAATCAATCATTGTAATACACCACATTAACAAATTGAAAAATAAAAATCATATTATTATCTCAATAGATGCAGAGAAAGCCTTTGACAAAATTCAACATCCATTTATGATAAAAACTCTCCAGAAAGCAGGAATAGAAGGAACATACCTCAACATAATAAAAGCTATATATGACAAACCCACAGCAAACATTATCCTCAATGGTGAAAAATTGAAAGCATTTCCTCTAAAGTCAGGAACAAGACAAGGGTGCCCAATTTCACCACTACTATTCAACATAGTTTTGGAAGTTTTGGCCACAGCAATCAGAGCAGGAAAAGAAATAAAAGGAACCCAAATTGAAAAAGAAGAAGTAAAACTCTCACTGCAGATGACATGATCCTCTACATAGAAAACCCTAAAGACTCCACCAGAAAATTACTAGGGCTAATCAATGCATATAGTAAAGTTGCAGGATATAAAATCAACACACAGAAATCCCTTGCATTCCTATACACTAATAATGAGAAAACAGAAAGAGAAATTAAGGAAACAATTCCATTCATCATTGCAATGAAAAGAATAAAATACTTAGGAATATATCTACCTAAATAAACTAAAGACATATATATAGAAAACTGTAAAACACTGGTGAAAGAAATCAAAGAGGACACTAATAGATGGAGAAATATACAATGTTCATGGATTGGAAGAATCAATATAGTGAAAATGAGTATACTACCCAAAGCAATCTATAGATTCAATGCAATCCCTATCAAGCTACCAAGGGTATTTTTCACAGAGCTAGAACAAATAATTTCACAATTTGTATGGAAATACAAAAAACCTCAAATAGCCAAAGCAATCTTGAGAAAGAAGAATGGAACTGGAGGAATCAACCTGCCTGACTTCAGGCTCTACTACAAAGCCATAGTCATCAAGACAGTATGGTACTGGCACAAAGACAGAAATATAGATCAGTGGAACAAAATAGAAAGCCTAGAGATAAATCCACGCACCTATGGACACCTTATCTTTGACAAAGGAGGCAAGAATATACAGTGGAGAAAAGACAATCTCTTTAACAAGTAGTGCTGGGAAAACTGGTCAACTGCTTGTAAAAGAATGAAACTAGAACACTTTCTAATACCATACACAAAAGCAAACTCAAAATGGATTAAAGATCTAAACGTAAGACCAGAAACTATAAAACTCCTAAGGGAGAACATTGGCAAAACACTCTCCGACATACATCACAACAGGATCCTCTATGACCCACCTCCCAGAATATTGGAAATAAAAGCAAAAATAAACAAATAGGATCTAATTAAAATTAAAAGCTTCTGCACAACAAATGAAACTATAAGCAAGGTGAAAAGACTGCCTACAGAATGGGAGAAAATAATAGCAAATGAAGCAATGGACAAAGAACTAATCTCAAAAATATACAAGCAACTCCTGCAGCTCAATTCCAGAAAAATAAATGACCCAATCAAAAAATGGACCAAAGAACTAAACAGACATTTCTCCAAAGGAGACACACAGATGGCTAACAAACACATGAAAAGATGCTCAACATCACTCATTATCAGAGAAATGCAAATCAAAACCACAATGAGATACCATTTCACTCCAGTCAGAATGGCTGTGACCCCAAAGTCTACAAGCAGTAAATGTTGGAGAGGGTGTGAAGAAAAGGGAACCCTCTTACACTGTTGGTGGGAATGCAAACTAGTACAGCCACTGTGGAGAACAGTGTGGAGATGCCTTAAAAAACTTGAAATAGAACTGCCTTATGACCCAGAAATCCCACTACTGGGTATGCTACTGTACTTTAAAAAATATTTTGACTATGCCAAAACCTTTGACTGTGTGGATCACAACAAACCGTGGAAAATTCTGAAAGAGATGGGAATACTGGACCACCTGACCTGCCTCTTCAGAAACCTGTATTCAGGTCAGGAAGCAACAGTTAGAACTGGACATGGAACAACAGACTGGTTCCAAATAGGAAATGGAGTATGTCAAGGCTGTATATTGTCACCCTGCTTATTTAACTTATATGCAGAGTACATCATGAGGAACGCTGGGCTGGAGGAAGCACAAGCTGGAGTCAAGACTCCTGGGAGAAATATCAATAACCTCAGATATGCAGATGACACCACCCTTATGGCAGACAGCAAAGAAGAACTAAAGAGCCTATTGGTGAAAGTGAAAGAGGAGAATGAAAAAGTTGGCTTAAAACTCAACATTCAGAAAACTAAGATCATGGCATCCAGTCCCATCACTTCATGGCAAATAGATGGGGAAATAGAGGAAACAGTGACAGACTTTATTTTGGGGGGCTCTAAAATCACGGCTGATGGTGACTGCAGCCATGAAATTAAAAGATGCTTGCTCCTTAGAAGAAAAGTTATGACCAACCTAGACAGCATATTAAAAAGCAGTGACATTACTTTGCCAGCAAAGGTCCATCTAGTCAAGTTCAGTTTAGTTCAGTTCAGTCATTCAGTCGTGTCCAACTCTTTGCAACCCCATGGACTGAAGCACACCAGGACTCCCTGTCTATCAACAACTCGCAGAGTTTACTCAAACACACGTCCATTGAATCGGTGGTGCCATCCAACCATCCCCTCCTCTGTCATCCCCTTCTCCTCCAACCTTCGATCTTTCCCAGCATTAGAGTCTTTTCCAATGAGTCAGTTCTTCGCATCCGGTGGCCAAAGTATTGGAGCTTCAGCCTCAGTGTCAGTCCTTCCAATGAATGTTCAGTACTCATTTCCTTTAGGATGGACTGGTTGGATCTCCCTGCAGTCCAAGGAACTCTTGGACTCCTAACAACTTAAGAGTTGTCTCCAACACACAGTTCAAAAGCATCAGCTCTTCAGCACTCATCTTTCTTTATAGTCCAATGCTTACATCCATACATGACTACTGGAAAAACCATAGCTTTGACTAGATGGACCTTTGTTGGCAAAGTAATGTCTCTGCTTTTCAATATGCTGTCTAGGTTGGTCATAACTTTTCTTCCAAGGAGCAAGTGTCTTTTAATTTCATGGCTGCAGTCACCATCTGAGGTGAAAGTGGAGAGTAATTCAACGTTCAAAAAACTAAGATCATGGCATCTGGTCCCATCACTTCATGGCAAGTAGATGGGGAAACAATGAGAGACTTCCTTTTCTTGGGCTCCAAAACTACTGCTGGTTGATGGTGATGGCAGCCATGAAATTAAAAGATACTTGCTCTTTGAAAGAAAAGCTATGACCAACATAGACAGAGTATTAAAAAGCAGAGACGTATTGTTCTAGCCATCTAGAGATGAAATGTCTTGCCAACTAAGTTCCATCTAGTCAAAGCTATGGTTTTTCCAGTAGTTATATGGATGTGAGAGTTGGAGTATAAAAAAAATTGAGTCCAAGGAATTGATGTTTGAGTGTTGTGTTGGAGAAGACTCCTTGGAGTGCAAGGAGATCAAGACAGTCAATCCTAAAGGTAATCAATCCTGGATATTCATTGGAAGGAATATGCTGAAGCTGAAACTCCCAATACTTTGGCCACCTGATGCGAAGAACTGACTCACTGGGGAAGACTCTGATGCTGGGAAAGATTGAAGGAGAAGGGGACAGCAGAGGATGAGATGGTTGGGTGGCATCAGCGACTTGATGGACATGAGTTTGAGGAAGCTCTGGGAGTTGGTGATGGTCAGAGAAGCCTGATGTGTTGCAGTCCATGGGGAGGCAGAGTCAGACAGGACTGAGTGACTGAACTGCACTGAATATAAAGTTTTAAAATAATCAAAGTACTAACAAAGTGGGTCTGAAAATGTTTATGAAAACTAAGAAGGCCTAGAAAACTTTTTTCTTCCATGTCCTGGGCTAGAGTACACCTTCTTGAATTGTTCCAGTGTTAATATTAACTTACATTTAAAAGAGCCTTGAAATTGAAAAATCTTCTGTTTCAGCACCAAATTATTCTTATAAAATCCCAAGCCTTTCTCAGTGAATAAAGGAGAACCTGGTGTGTCTATTGCACCTTTATGACTTTGCAGTCCCAGAACAGATTTCCATGTTTATTTATAGAAAGAGAATCCATCTCTTTGTCTCTGTAATTCCTACTGCTTATTGCTGCTCACCAGTGTGAAAATGTTGCCTTGGTTAGTCAGGAGAGAAGGTGCATCTGCCCTTCCTGTAATTACCTCCTGCCTGCCCTGAGCCCTGACAGGATGGGCCAGTTTGGTGGGGGTGCTGGGGAGGAGGGAAGTCCTCAAGCAGAGGTCAAGTGGCTTCTGGTACATTGGTAGTGAATCGGCCCCATCATCCACAGGGCAAGGGATTGTTTGCAGCATGGAGTTGGGGGTGCCAGTGTTGCAGCTGCAGAACTGCCTCTTTGGCCTGTGAAGAGAAGGTCATGGCAGGAAGATGTGTGAATAGGCATCTCTCAGATATCTTCCTGCACGTGGTCAGCATGCCCCATCTGCCTGAGGAGAGTGTGGGTTTCCTCAAGGTGAGTTTCTTGCTTGGCTTCTGCTAAGCAGAACTCAGCAGACTGCTATTGGATTTTCTCCTGCATTGGTGATCTTCTTTCTAAGATGATCTTTTGTGAAATCATAAAAGATTTTATCTTTCTGTCCAAGATAAATTGCATTACTCTGTTCTCTTTTCATCTTCTTCATCTTGCATTCCTGTGTCCCATCCCCTTTCCCTTCTCCCATACTATGTTTGACACTGTTAGGGCATTTAACTCTCCATGAGATATTGCCTTTCATACCAATAATAGACATTTCAGACTGACTCCTGGAGACAAAGTAATTCTTATAATTTTGAGTACTATTATTTAGTATTTGAAGGAATCTTTTTGATGAAAACTGAATTGGGGTATTGGGCACTGTACATTTTATTTTAAGAAATATCAAGTCTATTTGGTTAGCACCAGCCTGGATAAAAGAAGTTAGGGCAACAAAGAGCATTTGAATGCATAGAGGACAAATTATGGTAGATCTTGTCCTCAGGATATTTAATTTTCAGGCTAAAAATTGGGACACATAGTCTGGCAAATATGTCTGTAATAGTAGAGACAATAAGAAAGACGGTTTAATGTTTGGACTGTCCTAGAGTGGAGAAGGAAATGGCAACCCACTCCAGTATTCTTGCCTGGAGAATCCGAGCAACGGGGGAGCCTGGTGGGCTGCCATCTCTGGGGTTGCACAGAGTCGGACACGACTGAAGTGAATTAGCAGCAGCAGCAGCAGAGCATAGAAAGCAATAAGTACTCCATTTCAGTGCATGAAGCAAGGAAACAGAAAGAATCATGCCACTTAGATGTCAGGGGAAACAAAATTTTAGTTTCATTGCTGCCTCTGAAATCCCATTGGTCCTAGGATTTCAAGGTCAGAGCCTAACTCTGTTGAATAATTATTTAGGGGAGTTACATCATAGTGTAAATTCTGCCTCTTTTCAAGTAAATGATAGGAAATTATTTGGAGAGATTTCTGGTCAGTTTTATGAACTTTAGATGGCTAATGTTTGAAGGAGCCTGGGAAAGAAGTAATTAAGGGCATTTGCTGTAGATTGCTATATTGAATCTTGCTTCTGGGTGCATGCTGCACTTGAAAATGAAACTGGAATTTTAAAAACACAATCAACATCTCTGCAATTTTCCAGCTTCTGCCCAAACCCCTGGGTTTTTGTCTTTTGCAGTCTTTGAAATGAAAATAGAATCCTTGGTTACTTATGGCTCCAAGTTATTGTTCATGTTTCCACTGAGAGGAATGTTAATTGCTTTTACAGTACAGAAATATGAGCCACCAGGATTTTTCAGGAAAAGGGCCAAATTGTTACTAATGTAAGATTTCTCAAAATCACTCATAATGGACTGAAACAATCTATTTTGAATTTGGAATATGAGTAACAATTATTTTAATGGGTTGAATTTCAATCTTTTCTAACATACTATTTTTATTGAGTTTGATTCTTTAAAAAATTGAGGATGAATTGTGCTACTTCTAGGTGTATTTTATGGTTAAGAAAATAAGCACTAGCCTCTCATTATCTTTAATGAGGGGTCATTTCATCAACAACATGGGGTCCTGGAAGTCGAAGGGCTGCCGGCAGCCATGTTATTCATCTATTGCATTTTTTATATGAGGCACATAGAAAATGCTCAGAGAGGTTGTCCTGGCCCCAGTGCTCACAGCTAGTTAGAAGGTCAGTAAGACTAGCAGCTAGGTCTCCTGACTGGTGATCTTTCCATTTCACTGTTCTGCTCTTAAAAGTACCTTGACCATTTCAATTCCTAACTGTGGTTTTCAGAAAAGTCAAAAGCTCCTGTGCTTTGCATCAGTCTTGCCAAGACTAGTGCAGTCTTTCAAGGATTTCATATTTTCACCTTTATAAGTATCACTTTTGCTTATGTTCTTCTGTCTAGAAAAATATCGTTACTTTCATATCTACATTTTGATTAAATGAAGCACAGACTGAACTAGAACTAGAAGATTGGTGGTTGTTTATAGGACCTTAGGGATCATCTAAGTCAACTTCCCAATGTAGTCTCATCCCTCTGGAGGCAGTCTTGCCTGAGATACGTATCATCAGGTATTTTTTTCCTTCTGATGCATTAACCAATGAGCCCAAGCCAGTTGCGTATTTCTGTTAGAGGAAAGGATTAGAAACAAATCAAATAGGAACACAGGCATTTGTCTCTATGCTTTCTTCAAGAAACATTGAGCTGAGATCTCGGTGTGGGGACATTTGTGGATGGCCTTTCTTCCAGGTCTTCCAGGACTTTGTTAGGTTTCTTGTTGGAAAATGACCTGGATCTTTTTATTCTATAATGATATAGATTTAGGTATTTGTATGATGGTTTTGGAGTAGGAGTTGGTCCTTGAACCCTTCCATTCACTCCTTTTCCCTTTGGGTTTCCTTCCAAGGACTCCACACATACAAAAAAATATGAGAAATACATGACCAGCATTGATAGTAGTAATGTGTCCCAGCAAGGACTCAATAGTCAGCTGCTTTTTCCTCCTGTCCTTCTACCATGCAGGGCTTCTGTGGTAGAATTGAATTGGGCAGTTAAACTTGAACTGAAATGCTATCTTCTGCTTCCTTCCTTCTGAAATCTCTGCTTATTCTCAGTCCCCGATTCCCAGCATAAAGAGGGGATCTTTGAATTGTGACTCCAGGTCAGGCTGATTCAAAGCTGATCCAACTATTAATTCCAGGAGAAAAGGTGCTGGAGATTAACAAGGGATACGTTTGTGGCCAGTGTGTTGCCCAAAGTGGGCTGATGTTGTTTGGCTCCAGGCCAGGTCAGCAGCCCAGGTTAGGCTGCTCTATGGGAGAGGAGAGGACACAGATGAGCATTTCCCCACTGCTTTCTAACTGCTGAGTCCTAGGGAGTATAGAAGGCAGTGATCTGAGGCGACTGCTCACGGTGCATGAATTGAAAAAAGAGAGTGATGTCATTCCTGTTTAAGGCACAGGCACAGAACTATTTGGCAAAATGTGGTCTAATGAATGACAGGCTCTGACCAATCAGTGAGACAACCCTTTCTCCTATGAAGAGGCTTAGGAAGGAAGTGGAGAGGGTAGGAGTATACAATCTTTTTTCTGGACTATGGGCCAAGGCCAAAATATATGGAAATAAATTGAGAATTTCACTTCTTAACAGAACTTTACCATTCATAGAATAAAAGATTATGAGTTCACAGATTAATTAAGGAGAAAGCTTATATTCATTATCTGAAATCTAAACTAGAAAAAAATTAATGCCATTTTAATATTTTCTCATATGACAAGAACTAGTAGACTAATAGCCAAAATTTTGCCTAGTGAATTCCCACATTTCTTAACAATACCATCAAGAAGAGATATGTGACCTTGGACAAGTCATGACACTTTCCTAGAACTCATTTTCCTCAGCTATGAAATGAAAGTTTTGATTTGGATGCTATCCTTACTGACGGAGAAGGCGATGGCACCCCACTCCAGTACTCTTGCCTGGAAAACCCCATGGACGGAGGAGCCTTGTGGGCTGCAGTTCATGGGGTCGCTAAGAGTCAGACATGACTGAGCAATTTCACTTTCACTTTTCACTTTCATGCACTGGAAAAGGAAATGGCAACCCATTCCAGTATTCTTGCCTGGAGAATCCCAGGGACGGGGGAGCCTGATGGGCTGCCATCTATGGGGTCGCACAGAGTTGGACACGACTGAAGCAACTTAGCAGCATCCTTACTGATACTAAGATTTTATGACCCTATGACTTAGAATTATTTACAGTTTCATGAGGTGGTGATTTAAGGAGGATTCACTATATTTTGTTCTGTTGTGCTCAATAATTGTGTACACACTGACGCTTTTGTGTATAAAGGGTCAAAGGAGTGGAATAGAGTGTCATTGGGAAGAGATGAGAGGCATTCTGCTTTCAAGGTAAAGGGGATTTAGAAGAACATTTCAGGAATTATCCAAGGGTTAATGGATCAGTCACCTGATAGAAGTAGATTTCAAGCCAATCAGTGACACTGTGGAATATCAGGAATTGGCAAGACTCTGTCTTAATATGTAAAAAGTAAATTATGTATTTATTATGTACATGAAGATAATACTATATTTTTATTTCAATTAACTACTTCTTTGTAACCTTTTAATAAGAATATTTTTAACTAGAGGGATGGGAAAAAACATTACATTTTAGTATAATATGTTTTTCCAGATGTATTAGATGGACATAAATCTAAATTATGTTTTATTCCAGAAAAGGGTAATCAGAGTTCTTTTGATAGATTATAATCCACAGTAGCATAGGAAACATTTTTTAAGTTCTTGTTTTTAAAAGCTTCAGGACTCTTAAAGATAGCATTAAAAAGATTCTTCTTAGTACAAGTAAATTTATCACAACAATTTGCTGGGAAACTTGTTTTTATGGATATAACAAAGATAAGCATGGCAAAGTTCATGAAGTCTGAATTCGTGAGGTTTCTCTCTACTCAATATTATCCATTAAACTTCATTTCATGCCAGATTATGAGTTAAGTTTTAACTCTTCTAACCAAACTTGGACTCTGTCACCAATATTTTCACATGAGAAACCCAAATACTGGTAGGAAAATATAATTTGTCTATATATAATTCCTAATTTGTGTTGTGCTATTTCAGTATAAGGATAATGACATGAAGTAGAAATTGTTCTTTAATAGACAGATGAAGATAATTACAGTGATTATAATAGATTCTGGCAAATATTATAATATATTGACTAATTTAGTTCACATTATAGAAACTATTAAAACTGGAGTATTAAATGTTTTGTGTGATACTTATTAAGAATCACACAGCACATATACCTTTGAAATTGTAATTGTGTGGAATCAGCTCCCATCTTTGTTGACCAAAATTCATGATGCTTGTTCACCTTCTGAAAGTTAGTGCTCGTCTTTGCATTTTTTTCTGTTCTCTCTCTCTCCTTCCTTCCTCCTTTCCTTCATCCTTTTCTTCCTTGTTCCTCTCCCCATTCCCCTGCGCCCTTCCTTCCCTCACTCTCTCCCTTCCTTTCTTCTTTCCTTAAGATATTTAAGAACTTGTCTCTTTCTCCCTGGGTATTTACCCTCGAGGAGTTACTTGCTCAATCCCTTTGTCTTGACAGAGGTGGAGGCACTAAAAAATAGCCACATAGTCAGAAGCCAGAGATTGAGAAGGGAGAAAATCTTCACATTTTCCAAACTATCTTGGTCCCATAATTCTTCTAATGCTGTTCCACTAACTGGAGATTAAAAGCATTGGATAATATCAATGGATAAAAGAGACTATATCAGAACTGGGGTCATCCTTTCTCCTTTGATGGCTGCTTTCTACTTGCATGATTTCCTTTCTGCTACACCTTTTTGGACAGTTTTTACTTTCAAGGTTGACTCGACACTGGTTTAATCTGGAGAGCCTGGCCTGCTCAGTCTTTGCTCTCTCTTCCTACTTCCTTCTCAGGATTGATGCTACATTTCAGCAACCCTTGTAAAAGTTTTTTTTTTTTTAATGGTCTCAGTAAAACCAGAATCCTAATTATCCCTCCTGAAGCAGATGACCTGCTCCCCCCTCCTCCTCTCTCCAAAATAAATTTTCCTCTTGACCAAACTCTCTTGATTTTGCATTGGCATTTTATAGCTTTGTACAAAATTGTGCAGTACTTAAATTACACATAATTATGATCCCTGCCCTGGGTGCCAGCAAAGCTTCCCACCCAGGATGGAAATGGGAGAGACCTAGAAGAAACCAGAGAACAATCAGCCATTTGAAAGGGGAATGAAGTACTTGCAATTGGCTGTCTTCTGTTAGAAATACTGAGAACTCAGACTATCTGTTCTTAACCCACCTACAGTCTAGTGAGTAATTCAAAAAGCCTTATTCTGATCAGGTTGTGAAGTAATACCATGTGCATCTATCTGGCAGTAACAGCTTTCCAGGTCTTTGAAAAAATTCAGGGAAATTGAGAATGATTATATCTGTGAAGGAGGCTTGGGGCAAGGAAGGCCACGGTGAATGTCCTGCAGGACCACTTCTTTCTGTGGAGGAAGCTATGATATAATTCCAGTGAATGTTCAATGACCTGACTTTTTGTTATCCCTTTATTTAAAAAAAGTTTCCAACTACTGTGTTAGTTTTCTTTTATTCTCCAGTGCTTCCAAGACATTTTTTTCCCTTCAGTTTTCAGAATGCTCAAGTGAAGTAAAATAATTTTTTATGTTGGTCAAAGTCAAATATACTTAGGTATTAAATTTTGCAGAGGAAATTGTAAGTAATTTTTAATATAACCCATGCATTCCAGATTCTAACAGCTGAGGGCCCACAATTAAAGAGTGGACTTGTGAAAGTCTCAAAATTCCTGATTTGCTGATGGCACCTGTCTTGTCCCCATGCTATGTAATTTTCTTATTTCAATGAAATTTGGGGGCAGCTTAATGTATCTACTTAGTAGGTGCCATTTGATACTAGCCCATTCATATCCTGTCTTTGCACATGATGCCTCCTCTCCCTAAAATGTCTTCTCTTCACCTTTATAAGCTTTTTCTAATTCACCATCTACCTCAGTCCCTACAACTTAAAGTTAACCTTTCTCACACTTGAGTTCTGTGTGATTCTTTGGCATTGTTGCATTTCTGTTTACTTGGCAGCCTTTCCACATGAGAAGGTGATTTTTGGAGACAAGAAGCTGTGTCTTTTTGTCTTAGTTTTTACTGCATCCTCAGTGCCCATCACAATTCTGGGCACACAGTAAGCACCACAGAAGGAAGGAATAAGTCGCTCAGTCGTGTCTGACTCTGCAAAACCGTGGGCTGTAGCCCACCAGGCTCCTCTGTCCGTGGAATTCTCCAGGCAAGAATACTGGAGCTGGTAGCCATTCCCTTCTCCAGGGGGTCTTCCTGACCCAGGGATCAAACCCAGGTCTCCAACATTGTGGACAGATTCTTTACTGAGCCATCAGGGAAGCCCCAAGAATATTGCTGTGGGTAGCGCCAAATAGATGTCACCAAATTGGGGGTAGCAAGCCTGCTCCACAGCTTGCCCACACCATCTTCATTACTTCCATGGAAGAAAGTGGACCTGCAACAATGTTGAGCTATCAGGAGGTGTGGATTTAGGCACAGGTGTCGCGTTGGCTGTCTTTAGGGTCATAATGACCATCTGGGCTGAAGTGGAAAAAACAATCTTTTAAAGACGTATTGAGGGTCTGACATAGAGATTGATATCCATTTTCTCATACAAAGGAAAAGAATTGAGCACGTTACCATTAGTTCAAGGTAGCACCCTCTGTTCCCTGTTTGAAAGAATAAAAATGGTTGTTGAAATATCTATGAAATGTAGCAAAAGAAGTAAAATTTTGTAAAAAGTAAAAGATAAAATAGTTAAAATTAACTTGTCACTCATTAAAGACTAACAAAGCTCTGAGAACATTTAAATTATTTTATATCCTGTAACACTTGATACTGTTACAGTATCACAGACTTCCCTGGTGGCTCAGCTGGTAAAGAATCTGCCTGCAATGAGGGAGACCTGGGTTCGATCCCTAGGTTAGGAAGATTCCCCTGGAGAAGGGATAGGCTACCCACTCCAGTATACTGGCCTGGACTGTATAGTCCATGGGGTTGCAAAAAGTCGGACATGACTGAGTGACTCTCACTTCAACACTTGATACATTAAATATATAACACACATGTTATAAAACAACTATATTCTTAAGAATATATATTCTGTTTGTATCAAAAATAAAAGTTTAAGTTATGAAAGAAAAAAAAAACTATATTCTTAAAATCTTTTATAACATAAATTAAACACCAGGAACTCACCACCAGTTTGAAAACTAGTACATTAAAAATGTACTAGTGAAAGAACTGTTTACAAAGATGTAGGCAAGGTAGGCCTAAGTTCAGAAAACGTATGATGATTAATGACAGCATGCAAGGCTCTCTCTGTCTTAGTTCTGCTTCCCTTTATATAATAGTTAAATTACCAAGTACTACAGGAAACTCTGAGAAGATAAATTTGAGACTAAAGATATTAATAACAGTGTGGTCTAAATCAGTTCCTCCTTTAGAACACAGACTATTTAGATGCTTTATTGGCAAAGACAAATATAATTGTACATTAAACAACTGTCATGCTCTGACTTCTAACTTCCCTAAGCAATATTTATGGAATTGCTTTGCTCCAAACCTGACCAAAAGATACCAGCTGCCTTGAATAATATTCTCTAAGATAGTGTTGGCCAATAGAGCTTTCTGTGGTGACGGAAATGTCCCAGGGGCTTTCAACAGCCAGTTTACAGGCGAAGACCAGGAAAACAAGCAGCAGATGGGAATGAAGACAGGGATGGATATTGAGGAAGGCAGATATGCTTGGTCTCTATGTAGCTATATAGTGAAGTCTGTCCCAATAAATGAAAGAATGCCAAATCCGGTGGTATTTGTGGGTTTCACTATCTCCCCTCCCCACTCCCTGTGCTGCCTCCAATGACACTATTAATGCTTTGTCACTTCAAGCAGTTTTAAGCCCCTGTCCCTTTTCCTTATCCTGTTTACTCTGTTGTGAAGGTCTTTATCCCCACTTTGCTACCAGTCTACTCATCCTTGAGGGGTTCGTCTCAGATACAGCCTTCCCTCATCACAAGCATCGGTTCCCTGTGTTCCCGAGCTGTGTGGTTATAATTCTTCCATCTTCTTATTGTTGATTGTGTGGGAGATATCCCATTATACTCCCACCCGCCTTGGGGAACTTGCTTATTCATTGCTGCATAGCTTTGTTTTCCATCTCTGGGCACGATAGGCACCATAGTAGGTTCTTTTAAAAATGTCAGTTGATGTCAGTGAGGGCACTCCACTTCTGCGATGGAAGTGAAGAATCCCACTGACAGTTGTAAAGTAGAGATCCAGCAGTGTCAAATGACAAACACCAAAGGTATCAGAGTAAAACTTCACTTGTCTTTATATATTCCTTCCTGTCATGTATTTCCAGCAGATCTAGGGTGTGTTTTAACAAGTAAGCTGATTAGCTATAGGCAAGACTAAATAGGCTTGGAAAAGAAGAGTCATTTGAAGACTTTTATCTTCCAAGGATTACATTACCTTTCTTTGTAGTTTTCAGTGAGAACAAGTAAAACAAAAGAAAAAATTAATTGCCTGCAAATTCAACCTGTTCAGAGGGACTTACAAGTGGGTGTGAATTCATTTAACACAAGCAGAAGCTTTAAGTATCCAGAGATACAAGTTAAAAGAGTAAACTGTGGCTTCTGGGAGGTCAATGCGAATTTGTTCCAAAATCTGGGGCTGACAGTTGTGGTCAGGCTCTCTGTCCTTGGCCCAAGACTATCCTCTGTTAGTGTCCTTTGAAGGCACCTCAGTGATGCTTGAGAGATCCATCAGATCTCCACCCAGGCTGGGCCACTTATTAGCCGGGGTGCCTAGGGGCTCACTGAGTAATAATAATCATTAATGTTTACTAAGCATTTATTTGTTCCAGGTGCTGCTCTAAGCCTTTCATACATGGGAACCCATTTAACTGTCCTGACAACCTTTGTCATAGGACTTAGGTTTTATTATAATCATCCCCATTTTGTAGCTGAGAAACTGTAGCCCAGAGAGAACAAATACCTTACCTAAGGTCTCACAGCTTGTTTCTGGTTGTGCAGGACTGAGACTCAAGCCATTTGTCTAGAGTTTGCATGGGTCAGAGCAGTGCTGGTCTGATCCCTCAGTGGGGCCGGAGGGGTATGCATTGGCCAGCGTGTTCTTTTGGATGGTGTTTTGGAGGAAGTTGAAAGTGAAAGTCGCTTAGTCATGTCTGACTCTTTGCCACCACATGGACTATACAGTCCACGGAATTCTCTAGGTTAGAACACTAGAGTGGGTAACCTCTCCCTTCTCCAGCAGATCTTCCTGACACAGGAATTGAAACTGGGTCTCCTGCATTGCAGGTGGATTCTTTACCAGCTGAGCTGCCAGGGAAGCCCTTTGTGTCCTTTCCAAAATTCATGTTTTGAAGTCCCAGTACCCCCAGTGCCTCAGAATTTGATTGGGTTTGGTCGATAAAGTCTTTAAAGAGGTAATTAAGTTAAAATGAGGTCATTAAAGTGGGTTCTAATCCAATGTCCTTGTCAGAAGAAGAAATTTGGACACAGACATGTATAGAGGGAAGGTGGCCTCAAAAGAAACCAACCCTACTGATATCTTGGGCTTAGACTTCTAGTTTCCAGACTGTGAGAAGATAAATTTCTGTCGTTTAACTCACCCAGTCTGTTGAGCTTTTTATGGTAGCCTGAGCAAAGAATACAGATGGTCAGAGGTAGTCAGTGCTGTGCCCGTTTTTATTTTCCTAAACAGTATTTCTAAGGAGCAACGCTGGGCATCCCTGTCCAGATGGTCTAGGCTGAGGGTCAGGGATTCCTGTGGTTGTGTGCCCTTTGTTTGGTGGCTACTGCTCATCAGAACCCTCTGCCCTTCCAGTCTGCAGCCCACTGCCTTCTGGCCACTATCGGATTTATGTGCTGTGCTCAGTTGCTTCAGTCATGTCCAGCTCTTTGCGACCCCATGGACCGTAACCTGCCAGGCTCCTCTTCATGGGATTTTCCCAGCAACAGTACTGGAGTGGGGTGCCATGCCCTCCTCCAGGGGATCTTCCCAACCCAGGGATCAAATCCTCAATTCTTGCATCTCCTGCATTGCAGGTGAATTCTTTTACTGCCGAGTCACTGGGAAAGCCCCTGTTAGAGGCCCTTGTTAAGTCCTCATCAAGTGCAACATAGTAAACTGCAGTGAGCTTTCTGAGAAAGACATTTTGCTGAAGGTCTTTGGGCCTTCCCTAACACAGGGCTCCATGGAAGCTGAACCCAAAGGCAGGTGGTTGAAATTTACACAGAACCCCTCCTCCCTTACTTCCTGACACAGAGAAGCCCAAGGAGAAGAAAGCTCTTAGATCATCCTGATGGAGGCTGTATCCTAAATACTGAAGACTTCTCCCCACCCTCCAAGCTCATTAGACTATATGGAAGATTAGAGAATCCAATTAAAACAAGGTCTCACATGGCATTCTCTTAATGTGTCTGAGCTTGGTATCAGGTAGGCCGGAGGAGATTGGATCTAAACTCTATTCTGTTTGCATTTTTATGCAGACATTTCCGCTTTGTTTCACGGACCAAATATTTTTTTAATAGGCTTCCAGCATGGAAAATTATGTGCCATTAAAGTGGAGGTGATTTGTAGTCTCTCATTGTCTCATGTTGGCCTATGGGGAAAAAATGGCCATGTGCATGTGTGCATGCACACAAACACATGTACACACACACACAGAGTAAATGGAATTCCAATTAAATACCTTTTAAAACCACACAATTTAAAACCCACCCCTAGTTCTGGTTCCAGAGCAGGGTTGTTTGGCTTCATCACTTGAAAGCCAGTTTCAGGGTGTTTACAAGGTGTTACTGGCTTGTGTTAAAGGCTGACACTTCTCTCAGTCAATCAAACAAGTATTCAACGCCTGCTGTGCTGAGGCAGATACAGAGAAGCTGAAGGTAAGACTGCCCATGCACCTACCCAGAAGTGGGCTGACAGGAATCACCGACTTGAAATAAGGGCTGCTCGACGCTAACCTGTGGGATCCCAACCATGGACGAATGCAGCCATAGAGACGACGAGTGAGTAGTCGAATTGAAGGGCATTTGGGAGGGTCTGCTCTGCTTGCAGCAGCTCCCCTCTTTCTGGGAACCACACCTTCTATCCACAGGATCACAGGGAGGGCTCTGCAGGGTACCTGGAACCCATGTGCTGGCTCTTGCTGTAACAAAGGTAGATGCCTGAGCCAAGGTGACTTTCTCTAGAAAGTTTGTCTAATTGATCCTGAGACTGTGAACTTGGGGCTGTCTTCTTCTTCTTTTCTGTGTGCTTTTAAAATGTTTAATGTTTACTTTTACATTACTTTTTCATACCAGTGCTATGGAATTTTCAGTGGTAATTTACTTTGTTTATGTTATTACTTGAAATCCTGCTGCATAGAGGCAATTACTTTAAAATATTTTCTTGATATTATAAAGTCTAGTTGTAGCTATATCTCTAGATAATTCTATGTGGCTAGATATAGTGACCCAGGCAGTCATCTACCTGCTATCTAGCTATCTAGTTAGTCAACTCTACTTATATTATGTTTTCTTAAGAAAAATTAGGTCATATGGTACTTATGGTTTTGTAAACTTGTTTCCCTTTGCATCACAGCATTAACATTTTTTTTAATGTAAAAGTATTCTAATATAGCATTATTTTTAATTACTGCATTGTGTTCCATTGTGTGGCTATACCATTAGCTATTTCTCCAGTTTCAATTATAAATAATATTTGTTAAGCATCCTTATAAGGCTTCCTTGATGGCTCAGTGGTAAAGAATCTGCCAGTCCATTCAGAAGATCCAGGTTCGATCCCTGGGTCAGGATGATACCCTGAAGAAGGAAACGGCAACCATTCCAGTTTCCTTGCCTGAGAAATCTCATGGACAGAGGAGCCTGGTGGGCTATAGTCCATGGTGTCACAAAAGAATCAGACATGACTTAGTGGCTAAGCAACAACAGCAATGTACAACACTGTACTTGGCAAATAGAAAACATCCAATAAATGCTCAGTTTTCTAGAGGAGACAAAAGGGTGAAGTAATCAAGAGCATGGTTTTGGAACGCAAGTATCTGAATTAAAGTTCTGTTTGCAGTGCTGTCTAGTTTTGCGACTCTGTGTCGGTTGTTTAAGCTCTCTATGCCTTGCTGTTGCAGCTAAGTTGCTTCAGTCGTGTCCAATTCTTTGTGACCCTATGGACCGTAGCCCTCCAGACTTTTCTGTCCATGGGATTCTCCAGGCAAGAATACTGGAGTGAGTTACCATTCCCTCCTCCAGGGGATCTTCCTAACCCAGGGATAGGACTTGCATCTCTTAGGTCTCCTGCATTGGCAAGTGAGTTCTTTACCACTAGTGCCATGTGGGAAGCCCCTCTCTATGCCTTATCTATTCCCTTATCAGGAAATATTAATAATAAAACATAGGGGATAATAACAGTAACTTCCTCATATGCTTGTTGAGAAGATTAAATGAATGAATTCATATAAAATAATTAGGAAAGAATCTGGTTCATAGCAAATACTCAATAAACATTAGCTTTTGGCATTTTGTTTCATTTTTGCCAATTCATATATTTAAAATACTTAATTTGCATTTATTTGATTATTAGTAAATTTAAATGGTTTTAAAATTATGTATATTACCCCCATACTTCTTTTGCAAAATGCCTGTTTCTGTTCATTGACCATTTTTCTATTGGAATGTTTATTTTATTTTGAATTTGTAAGAACTCTTTCTGTATAATATTTTTGAAACATAACTGGTGCAAATATGTCTTTATTTACTTTTTGCCTTTTATTTTTCTAGCCTGCTAAGGAAGTGAGAGAAGGCATGACTCAATAGAAAAAGACAAAGAACTCATTCACATGCAGCATTTCCCTCACGGAAATGACAATTTAGTAGAGAACATGAGTCATATACAAACAGAAATATAACAAGTATGAGAAGTGACAGAATAAACAGTAAATAAGTGGTAATAGTAATGGTAAGAACTGTCTTCTTTGCAAGTAGGTTGTTCTATTGTGCTGTTAAGATGAGATATTTTTCCGTCTTGAGTTTGTGAGTAATATTCACCATTGAAGTGTTTGTTATGAAGTTATGTTTACCCTTGAAGTCCTGTACCTTCGAAGTTTGGATTAGAAGATGATTTGTAACTGTGAGGCCATCCAGGAGAGTATTTGCTATAATCTGGGAAGAACTAGATTAAGATGTAACATTGGGGCCTAAATGGCAAGGGAGTCTGGAAAATGTAGTTCCCAGTCTTCTAGCCCTGTGATATACGTGAGTGTAAGAACGAGGGGTGCTGACAGAGAGTCTGGCACAGCTGCTGTTTTGCATACGGGGGTAAGGAAGGAGGAAGTGTGTCCTGTAATGCCTCCAGATTCTGTTCACATCTTTCTGTCCCACTGCTGCTGCTGCTAAGTCACTTCAGTCGTGTCCGACTCTGTGTGACCCCATAGACGGCAGCCTACCAGGCTTCCCCGTCCCTGGGATTCTCCAGGCAAGAACACTGGAGTGGGTTGCCATTTCCTTCTCCAATGCATGAAAATGAAAAGTGAAAGTGAAGTCGCTCAGTCGTGTCCGACCCTCAGCGACACCATGGACTGCAGCCCTCCAGGCTCCTCCGTCCATGGGATTTTCCAGGCAAGAGCACTGGAGTGGGGTGCCATCGCCTTCTCCGTCTGTCCCACTAGTGTATGTCATTACTCTTTACTGTCATCTTTGAAATGATCATTTTAAGGATTTCTCTCTCTTCAATCTTGAACTACCAAAATCTACTTCCAACTCTGCATAAAGTGCAATTATTTCTAAAATATAAACCTAACCATTCCTATTACAAAGGACATTATTCAAGCTCCATAGAATGGCATCAAGATGATGCATATCCCAGCCCTGCCAGCCTCTTCCCACCTCATCTCTCCCACTGCCCCTCTGATTTCCTCACCTCTATCTGTTCTAAGTCACTTGAAAATTGCCAAGCAAACCAGGCACTTTCTTATGTCATATACCTGATTCCTCCAGCTTTGATTGTTCTCCACCTCAACTCTTTGCCAACTTGTAGTTGTCTTTTCTATCCTACTAAATCATTTTACTTCCTTATCTTCTTTCCAACTAGGAGTGGCCATGGGCTACTGTTCTAAACAATGAGTTCTCGGTAGAAGTCCCGGCAAATGGCACCCATTCCCAAATACAAAGGTAAAACGTATCCAGAGAGTCTTTGTCCTTTCAAAGTCATCCATTTCTTCTGTCTAGAAAGTAGAAAAGAGATCTGGAAACACAGCTGCCATCTTGCAACAATGAGGTGAGAGTCTGAAAGTGAAAGACATGTTGAAGACGATGAGGCAGAGAGATAGGAAGATCCTGGGTCTTTGATGACACTGTTGAGTTGTCATGCCAACCCTGGACTTGCCTCTCCTGAGCTTCTAACTGAACTTGAGAGATAAACTCTATCTGTGGAAGTTATCAATAATCTTTCTTTGCTTTAGAATGTATTCCCAACTGCCCCAGATCAACCTCAGGTGTTACCCTTTCTAGGAATATCCCCCATCTGTTATCCCACATAACCCTGCACTTATTCCTTGTCTAGAATTTATCTCTTTCTTCACTTATGTGTTTCTTTCCCTGGAATTTGAGCTTCTTAAGAGTGGAAGTTACCCCATTTCTCTTTCTTCCTCCAGCATTAAACACACTTTCTGCTTCACAGTATTCAGTAATGACTCCCGACTATACATAAGGCCCTACCGGAGGTTCTCACTCAACATGAGGAGACCATATTCTTTGTGGACATAGTGCAAGGAGCTAGAGGAGGGAGGGAGAGGTTGGAGATAGGATAGGGAAATTGGACTGCAGATAAAAAGAGCTGCTGGAGGAGGTAGGAGTGGATGGTGTCAAGAGAAGGTGTAAGTATTAGTCTTGGCAAAGAAGCAGGATACTTCTCAGATACAAAAGCAGAGGAAATGCTGGAGACATTTTAAGGCAAGGTTGGGACACTGAAGGAATTAAATTATTATGGTATTCCCAGTACAAGTAAAATTATCTATAAAATTGAGGTGGTGCATTTTGAATGGAGGCTAAAAGAAAGAGGAGACTGTTTGCTATGAGAAATACAACTCATGGGGAGAGACAGCTTGGAGCTAAATGAATTCTCAGCAGAACCAAGGGCTCTGGTGGAATTGGTAGTGGACATTTGATTACTTTCTCTGGAGAAGGGAATGGCAACCCACTCCAGTAGTCTTGCCTAGAGAATTCCATGGATGGAGGAGCCTGGTGGGCTACAGTCCACATGGTTTCAGGTAGTTGGACATGACTAAGTGACTAATACACACACATATTTGATTATTTTATATTGAAAAGGCTCAGGGTCGTTTTGTTACCCCATCCTTCCTTTTCAGGTTGCCAATATAGACTTTCTAGAGAACATCTTGGAAACAGAAGGATTCTTAGCTGTGGAGGGATTATATTTGGATGGTAAATGGAGTTCTAAATGTAAGTGAGCAAACCTTTAAAGTGACCACTTATCTGATATGGCTGAGTGAACCTGAGAGGGGATGATGGACTGGGAAGCTAATATAGGTGAGGAAATGGAGATCACAAGCATCTAGAAAGGTGGAGCAAAGCATCAGGACAGGGGACTTATAGACATGATATGATGCTTTGCAGATTTTGGCAGGAATCTCTATTTCTGCAGGTTCTGTGTTAATCAGAGATATGCGCTTGATCACTAGCTTTGTAGAGACACTCAGAAACTAAGAAATGAAAAGAATTGTCAATAGGGGTTTGGAAACCTTGAAGATGATGGCAGGGGATATCATAGAGGAAGGTAGGCCGTGATGAAGTCCAGAGGACAGGTGTAGGCTGACAGTCTTGACATCATCTGTTGAGGAAAGGAGGGAAAGACTGAATCAGAAAGGAAAATGGTAAATTCAAGTGCCTGTCTATGTCTGGTCATGAGAAGAAGTCCATTCACCAAAGAAAGTCGGGAGAAAAGTAGAGTTAGAAGCAAATATCTCAATCACAAGAACCTGAGCACGGAGCACTTTAAATCCTGACTCCTCTAAATGCCAACTAGGAATTCGACCTCCTGAACTTCAATTTTCTCATTTAAAAATTGTGAATAGTGGCTTTGGGCTCATACCTCGAGTCAAAAAGCTATCATGAGAATTCTATATGAATATATATAATTTAGGATTCTATATTCTAAAGCTATATGAGAGAACATATAAAAGGGCCCAGTATGTAATAGATGTTCAATAGTGATTCTACTATGATTCTTTTTTTTCTTTAGCGGAATTTATAACAGAACAATGATTCTAAAGAGATGAAAGCAGAAACGTGTGGATTGATGTGAGTTCAGTGGACTCTGGCCCACCTGGGCACATTGGTCAACACAGGCAGAAGGATTGGGCGGAAGGAGGTATGGTCTCTGTGAAAACTGCCAGTTGCAGGATTTGGGAGGCTGGAAAGGGAGATCCCAGCAGGAGAAAGACCAACCATTGTGGCAGCTCTTGGAGACACTGGGAAGGGAGGGTGGTGGGCACCAGGCTGCTGTGGACGGAGGCCATTTCTGAGCCATCTGCAAGCATG
Source organism: Bos indicus x Bos taurus (assembly GCF_003369695.1). Classification (NCBI taxonomy): domain Eukaryota; kingdom Metazoa; phylum Chordata; class Mammalia; order Artiodactyla; family Bovidae; genus Bos; species Bos indicus x Bos taurus. The sequence continues at coordinate 65,554,406 of NC_040090.1, read as the reverse complement.
ATTTGGTAGAAGAAGCAGGGGCCTTAGTTCAGAAGCCCTGGGACTAACCAGGGCCGCTCCTTCCACCAGAACCAGGCAAGACACTGTGTGACCTTGTGAGGAAGCCACATATTGAGACACATGAGAGTGGTCTGTAGCCTGCTCAGTGCTGTGCCATGTTGGCATTGGGGTCTTAGGGGACAGCCCTGGGCCTGTGTCAGATATGAATGCATGCACATAAAGAGCAGCTCATGCCAACATAATATGTTTGATAACATTGATTTTGTCCCTTTTAAAAAACATAGACTTTGTTTTTTCATGTATTAATCAACTTTATTTTTAGAGCAAGTTTTGGGTTCACAGCAAAACTGAGAGGAAAGCACAGATGTTTCTCCAATACCTGCAGCCCCGATTCATGCACAGCCTTCCCCATTATCAACATCCCCACAAGAGGGTACATTTGTTCTAGTCAATAAACTTGCTTCAGCACATTGTTACCACTCAAAGTCCATAATTTACATTGGTGGTGTACATTCTATGGGTTTGAAAAAATTCATAATGACTTGTATCCGTGATTGTAATATCACGCGCAGTACTTTCACTGCCTTACAAATCCTGTGTTCTACCTATTCATCACTCTCTTCCCCAGCCCCTGGCAACCAACCATCCTTTCACTGTCTCCATAGTTTTGTCTTTTCTAGGATGTCATGTAGTTGGAATCCTGCACTAAACTGCAGCCTTGGTTTTGTAGCTTGAATAGGATCATCATAACTACGACAACTCTATGAGGAGGGTATTCTTTTCCCCATTTCATATCCCAGATACTGAAAGCCAGGTCATTGCAGGACATCACAGAGCAGGTGAAAGTGATTCCAGATCTTCAGATCCCCTCCCACAAGGCCTCCAGGCGTGAAGGGGAGAAGGCTCTGATGATGATGACTCATTATTGTCCTGTTTGCAAGGCTTTTCTCATGTAGATCTCTCTGACTTTAAGGGGAAAAGGTATTTCAAATATGCAGTGTTTCTTCTGCATCTGTTTCAGCCAGAAAGCTGATTTTCTATTTGCTCTGAATCTCCCATTGAAATACTGCTGTCTCCTTTTCTGCCAAATCAATCCTGAAAGACATACTGCTGCATCGTTGATCTCCTGACGCTTCTCTGGTCCAGCCATTGTCTGCTTGCCGCATCTCATCTCTGTCAGCAATGGATCCTCAGCACAGCACACAGCCTTCCTTGGAAAAGTGATGTCCTTCACTATGTCATTGCTTTCATTTCCTTCTGAACACCCAGCTCTTCCCCCGTCCCCTCAGATTTGTTATCCTGGGATTCACCACAGTTAGCCAGACAGTTTTTATTAATGCATTCTCTAACGAGACAGGTCCTATAAAAGCCTAGCTCCATTCTGCAGCCTTGTGGAACTGAGCTTGCTGGGGACCAGCCCCGGCTGATCCAGGGTATTCGAAGGAGAGACGGCGTAGGCGAAGATCAGGAGACAATTGCTTAATTAAATGTTAATTAAGGATATAAAGAGTAATAGAATGAGGATAGCTCAGTGAAGAAATTCAGTGGAGAAAAGAGGCTGAATAATTCAGCCAGAAGGTAAGAGAAAGAACGACATGGTGAGACCAAGTTTCGGTGAACAAGGCCTGCACTTTATTTTTCAAAGTAGTTTTTATACCTTAAGTTATGCATAGAGGATAATGGGGGAATGGGTAGAGTCTTGCAGCAAACCAGGCTTTCTTCCTGCAAACTTATCATATGCAAAAGCTTAGGTGATTTGCATCATCTTCTGGCCCGGAGGCCTGTTAACATTTTAAGACCTTTTCTTCAGAAAACTTATTTTTCTCTAAAGGTGATTGGTCAGGAGCCACCCTCCAAAAGCATTAGATAAAGGTGCATTCCTACAGAGCAAAGGTGTGGTGGGCTACAACAAGAAAAAGAATTAACTCAAGGGTCCCAGGTTACAAACATTAAAGCTACTATTTACACCAATTATATTAACCAATACACTGCCAGGGACACAGCAGGTAAGGGATATGGAGACTTAGCAGCAAACATTGGCCCAACAAGTGAAAATCCCTTCACCAATACAATTTCTAATCAATCTTTTAACTACTCAAAAGAATCTGTGTTTAGACAGTTTAGAACATCTCCTGCCTCTCACAGTTGGGAGGCTCTGAACAATCACATGAGGCCGGAAAAACCTATTCAGGCAGGCTAGAGGATTTCCAAAGGAGTTTGTAAGTTAAACACTGTCACACCCAGGAATTATTAACTGGAGCTGTAAGCTAACTTTTTTCAGAGAGGTAGTGGGGGACAGCCCCCCGTAAAGTCAGAGGTGTAGGTGAAAGCACAAAGCAGAAAGTAGGCAGACTCTGGTTTTGGGGGTAGATTGCTCGAGAATTTCCAGGGGGACTCCTGAGGCTTGATCCCGCCTTTGCGTATGCCAAGCCTCCTTCCTCATGACCTTTGCCAGAGGCAGAGCTCGCTCCCCGCATGAGCTGATGGAGGTGGCAGGGTGGTGGGGTGGTCTGAGCTGGCATTCTGGGAGGAGAGCATCCACGTGACAAGACTGCCTGTGTGTGAGAGAGCAGTGGGCATGGACTTGGGAGCTGGGCTCTTTTTCTGACTCTGTCACTGCTTGGATGATGGGGGAGCAGGGCCTTCTTTCAGCAGAAAGAAAGTAGACGTTTTCAGTGGCAAGCACTAGGTGGTTTTGTGGTTTTCTGTGTGGACCGATGACCAGAATCCTTGATGCACTGGTTCCACAGAAGACCCGGGGATCTCTGTCCAGCCCCAAGGAAAAGCCCCTCAATCAACTGAGATTGAATTTTCTGCCACCATTTTGAAAGGGCTCCAGTATTGAATTTAAATTGGTTTTAAATGCATGCATAAATGTGATATGCCTGCATATCTGAGTTTGTAGACTGAGATTCATCCTTGCTATGTTCTAAACCTGAACTCCCACCCCGTCAGGCCCAGGCAAGTCTCATCCCTAAATACTCCCTTTTGACTTTTCAACATGGTCAAGCCACTTGTCCTTCCAAACGGACTTCTTTTCTACCTCCATGCCTTTGCTCATGGCTCTGAGAAGAAGTTTCTGAACAAAGTTGTTTGGGTATAGTGCTCTTTGACTGGGCAATGCCACCTCTCTCTGTGTGGGAACAAACATCTAATACACAGACACATTGATAACCAGCCTTAAAATGGCCCAGGATGAGAACCTGGCTCAGCAGGACTCATCTACATTGGATGGGGCTGGCCAGTGGAGTCCCAGTCTTGGTAAATTTGAATGCAACAACAGAAGACCAATCAATACTAGCGTGGGAAGGAATGAAGGGATACTAGGGGAAGGTGGTAGGCAGCAGTAAAGACCACAAATAAACAGAAATCAGAGGGAACAAAGTGAAAACATAGCAGTGGATGGAGATATAGAAAGAAGGGAAAGAAAGAGACAGCGAGAGAGAAAGGGGGATGGGGGAGAGTGAGAAAGACAGAGACTTTGTTACCATTACATGTGATGGATTACTTGGATAAGGGACAACGGATCCATTTCTATGAGAACAGAGGATAACTCAGTGGTGAGAACTGTGTTGATTCTTAAATATTCCAAATAAGGCCTGACTGTCTTGCTGCAGAGATGGGTTCTGCCTTTTATTTCTCTGTGTATCTTTATATTAAATTCCCATTAACTGAACCAACATTTTAGTCCTTCAGTCTGGAAAATTTAAACACAGTTTTGAGGTCCCCTTTGCACAGATCCCTCTTCTGTCTCTTATAACCCTGGCTAATTCTATTCCTACTTTGAAACTCTCTTCAGGGGGACTTTCCTGGGGTCCAGTAATTGGGAATCCAGCTGCCAGTACAGGAGACACAGGACACAGGTCTGGGAAGATTCCACATGCTGTGTGGAAACTAAGCCCGTGTACAACTATTGAGCCCACGTGCTGCAATGGCTGAAGCCCATGTGCCCCAGAGCCCATGCTCTGCAACAAGAGAAGCCACCACAATAAGAAGCCTGTGCATCACAGCTAGAGAGTAGCCCTTGCTCACCACAACTAGAGAAAGTTGTGTGCAGCATCAAAGACCCAGCACAGCCAAAAATGGATAAAACAATCAATTAATTTAAAAAACTCTATTCAGGTACCTCCCATCCTTTTGTCTTCTTCCCCTTCTCTCTGCAAGTTCTCATTCTCTGGGCTCCTTAGTCTGTAAAAGTCTCCAAACTGTGCTGCCCTCACCATTCTGTAATCATCTGTTTATTATCCCCATTAGAATTCTGCCTCTTGATGGCAGGAATCATACCTTATTTTTTTAGTTTATTTTTTACTGAAGGATAATCACTTTACAGAATTTTGTTGTTTTCTGTCAAACCTCAACATGAATCAGCCATAGGTATACATATACCTCCTGCCTTTTGAATCTCCCTCCCATCTCCTGCTCCATCCCACCCCTCTAGATTGATACAGAGCCCCTGTTTGAGTTTCGTGAGCCATACAGCAAATTCCTGTCGGCTATCTATTCTACATAAGGTAATGTAAGTTTCCATGTTACTCTTTCCATACATCTCACCCTCTCCTCCCTTCTCTCCATGTTTAAAAATCTATTCTCTATGTCTGTTTCTCCATTGCTGCTCTGCAAATAAATTCTTCACTACCATTTTTCTAACATATGCATTAGAATACGATATTTATCTTTCTCTTTCTGACTTACTTCACTCTGTATAATAGTTTCTAGGTTCACTCATCTCATTAGAACTGACTCAAATACATTCCTTTTTATGGCTGAGTAATATTCCATGTGTGTATGTACCACAACTTCTTTATCCATTCATATGTCAGTGGACATCTAGGTTGCTTCCATGCTCTAGCTATTGTAAATAGTGCTGCAGTGAACAAAGGGATACATGTGTCTTTTTCAACCCTGGTTTCCTGAGAGCATATGCCTAGGAGTGGGATTGCTGGGTCATATGGTGCTTTTATTCCTAGTTTTTTAAGGAAATGTCCATACCATTTTCCATAGTGGCTGTATCAATTTGCATTCCCAACAACAGTGCAAGAGTGTTCCCTTTTCCCCACACCCTCTCCAGCATTTATTCTTTGTAGACTTTTTGATGGTGGCCATTCTGATTGGTGTGAGGTGATATATCATTGTAGTTTTGATTTGCATTTCTCTAATAATGAGTGATGTTGAGTACCTTTTCAGGTGTTTGTTAGACATCTGTATGTCTTCTTTGGAGAAATGTCTGTTTAAGTCTTTTTCCCACTTTTTGTTTGGGTTGTTTGTTTTTCTGGCATTGAGTTGTATGAGCTGCTTGTATATTTTGGAAATTAATCCTTTGTCATTTGTTTCATTTGCTATTATTTTCTCCCTTTCTGAGGATTGTCTTTTCACCTTACTTATAGTTTCCTTTGCTGTGCAAAAGATTTTAAGTTTAATCAGGTCCCACTTGTTTACTTTTGTTTTTATTTCCACTACTCTAGGAGGTGGCTCATAGAAGATCTTGCTTTGATTTATGTCACTGAGTGTTCTGCCTATGTTTTCCTCTGAGGGTTTCATAGTTTCTGGCCTTACATTTAGATCTTTAATTCATTTTGAGTTTATCTTTGTGTATGGTGTTAGAAGTGTTCTAATTTCATTCTTTTATATGTAGCTGTCCAGTTTTCCCAGCACCATTTATTGAAAAGGCTGTTGTTGCCTCATTGTATATTCTTGCCTCCTTTGTCAAAAACAAGGTACCCATGGGTGCATGGGTTTATTCCCAAGTCCATACCCACTGCTCTCTCTCACACACACATTGGTCTATATTTCTGCTTCTGTGCCAGTACCATACTGTCTTGATGACTGTAGCTTTGTAGGATAATCTGAAGTCAGGAAGGTTGATTCCTCCAACTCCATCTTATTTCTCAAGACTGCTTTGGCCATTTAGGGTCTTTTGTGTTTCCATATGAATTGTGAAATTTTTTGTTCTAGTTCTGTGAAAACTTCTGTTGGTAATTTGATAGGAATCACATTGAATCTGTAAATTGCATTTAGTAGTATAGTCATTTTCACAATATTGATTTTTCCTACCCAGGAACATGGAATATCTCTCCATCTGTTTATGTCATCTTTGATTTCTTTCATTAGTGTCTTATAATCTTCCGTGTACAGTTCTTTTGTCTCCTTGGGTAAGTTTATTCCTAGATATTTAATTATTTTTGTTGTGATGGTGAATGGGATTGATTCCTTAACTTCTCTTTCTGATTTTTCATTGTCAGAATATAGAAGTGCAGGTGATTTCTATGTATTGATTTTGTGTCATGCAACTTTTCTAAATTCACTGATTAGCTCTAGTAATTTTCTGATACTATATTTAGGGTTTTCCATGTACAATATCATGTCATCTAAAAAGCAGTGAGAGCTTTACTTCTTCTTTTCTGATCTGGATTCCTTTTATTTCTTTTTATTCTCTGATTGCTGTAGCTACGACTTCCAGAGCTATGCTGAATAATAGTGGTGAAAGTGGACACCCTTGTCTTGTACATGATCTTAGGGGAATTCTTTCAGTTTTTCACCATTAAGAATAATGTTTGCTGTAGGCTTATCATATATGACCTTTATTTTGTTGAGGTAGCTTCCTTCTATGCCCATTTTTTGTTTGTTTTTTAAGAGTTTTAATAATAAATGGGCGCTGAATTTTGTCAAAGACTTTTTCTGCATCTATTATCGTATGGTTTTTATCTTTCAATTTGTTAATATAGTGTATTACATTGATAGAAATGTGTATATTGAAGAATCCTTGCATTCCTGGAATAAACCCAACTCAATTATGATGTTTGAACTTTTTGATGTGTTACTGAATTCTGTTTGCTAAAATTTTGTTGTGGATGTTTGCATCTATGTTCATCAGTTATATTGGCCTGTAGTTTTCTTTTTTTGTATTGTCTATGTCTGATTTTGGTATCAGGGTGATGGTGGTGGCCTCATAGAATGAGTTGGAAGTGTTACTTTCTCTACAATTTTTGGAAAGAGTTTTAGAAGAATAGGCATTAGCTCTTCTCTAAATGTTTGATAGAATTTTCCTGTGAAGCCATCTAGTCCTGGACTTTGATTTTTGGGATATTTTTGATCACAGCTTCAATTTCAGTGCTTCTAATCAGGTTTAGATTCTAAACCTGGTTTAGTCTTAGAAGATTGAACTTTTCTAAGAATCTGTCCATTTCTTTCAGGTTATCCATTTTATTGCTATATAGTTGTTCCTAATCATCTCTTATAATCCTTTGTATTTCTGCATTATCTGTTGTAACCTCTTTTTCATTTCTAATTTTGTTGATTTGATTCTTCTCTTTTTTTTCTTGATGAATCTGGCTAAAGGCTTGTAAATTTTGTTTATCTTCTCAAAGAACCAGCTTTTAGTTTTATTAATCTTTATTCTTGTTTCTTTCATTTCTTTTTCGTTTATTTCTGCTCAGATGTTTATGATTTCTTTCTTTCTACTACTTTTGGGTTTTTTTTATTCTTCTTTTTCCAGTTGTTTTAGCTGTTAAGTTAGGTTGTCTATTTGATGTTTTTCTTGTTTCTTAAGGTAGGATTTTATTGCTATAAGCTTCCCTCTTAGAACTGCTTTCGCTGCATCCCATGATTTTTGAGTTGTTTTGTTTTCATTGTCCTTTATTTCCAGAAAATGTTTTATTCCTTTTTGATTTCTTCAGTAACCTGTTGGCTATTTAGAAGTGTGTTTTTTAAACTCCATGTGTTTGTGTTTTTTTTTTTTTTTTTACAGTTGTTTTTCTTGTAGTTGATACCTAGTTTCATAGTATTGTAGTCAGAGAAGATGCTTGATATGATTTCAGTTTCATTAAATTTACTGAGGTTTGATTGGCAACCCAAGCTGTGGTCTATCCCAGAGAATGTTCCCTGTGCACGTGAGAAGAAGGTGTATGCTTCTGCATTTGGATGGAATGAAAACCCCAAAAGTAGTAGAAGGAAAGAAATCATAAACATCCAAGCAGATATAAGTGAAAAAGAAATGAAAGAAACAACAGTAAAGATTAATAAAACTAAAAGCTGGTTCTTTGAGAAGATAAATAAAAGTGACAAGCCTTTAGCCAGACTCAACAAGAAAAAAAGAAAGAATCAAACCAACAAAATTAGAAATGAAAATGAGATCCATCTCATCTAATGCATCATTTAAGACTTGTGTTTCCTTATTAATTTTCTGTTTTGATGATCTGTCCATTGGTGTGAGTGGGCTGTTAAAGTCTCCTACTATTATTGTGTTACTGTCAATTTCTCCTTTTATATCTGTTAGTGTTTGTCTTATGTATTGAGGTGCTTCTATTTTGGGTGCATAGATATTTACAAGTGGGATGTCTTCCTCTTGGATTGATCCCTTGATCATTATGTAGTGTCCTTCCTTATGTCTTGTAATCTTCTTTGTTTTAAGGTCTATTTAGTCTGATATGAGGATTGCTACTCCAGCTTTCTTTTGCTTCCCATTTGCATGGAATATATTTTTCCATCCTCTCACTTTCACTCTATATGTGTCTTAATAATAGTAGGAAAGGAAAACAAAGGAATAAGTGTAGAAAAATATAATAGGTTTTAAAAAATTACAAATTAAAATTATAAAAAAGAGAAAAGAAAAAAAAAGATGGAAGAAGAAAGAAAGAAAAAAAAAAAAAAAAAAAAGGAAAACTCCACAGAACTGCAAAAGCCCAACGTAGAGGTAGAGGTAGAGATTTATAGCAACAATGAAAAGTGTGACTGAATATACACATATACACCCATAAACAAAATCAAAACAGTCCAACAAAAATAAAGTATGATAGATTGACTCAGCGAACAAAGTCAACCAAAAATTATATGTACCAGAACAAAACTAGCTAAAGCAAAAACTGGAAAACAAAACTAAAGCAAGGTGCCACTTGGGGAATAAAGCAATGAAAATAAAAGTAACAAAATGTTGAGAGAAAAGGAAAGAAAGAAAAGAAAGTAAGAATAGATATGCAAAGTTAAATTGAGGTAGATGAAGAAGATTTAAATACATTAAAGATTAACTGCAAGGGGAAAAAAGAGTAGGAAAGCAAACAAAGGAATACATGTAGAAAAAATAATAGGTTTAAAAATTTTTAAAGAGAGAGAGAGAAAAGGAAAACTCCACAGAACTGCAAAAGCCCAGTGTAGAGGCAGAGGTTTATAACAACAATAAAATATGTGACTGAGAAAAATAAAAGCTCAAAAGCTTAATTAGATCTCATAGTGCCAATAAAATCGACAACTCCAACAGAGGGGGAATAAAAGGAAAAAAAATCCAAAAGAATCTACAGAACAAGTCAAAACATAAGAATAATAAATGTTTTTTTCTGAGTCACTGCTGTCAGAGTCCTTTCCCTCACTGGGAGTCACAGTCCACCTCACCTCCCCTAGGATGCCCTCCAACACTGCGCTGATCTCTGGACCTGCTGTGGGGGCAACTAATCTGGTCCTTCTCCTGTGTGTTCTTGCCGCCAATGTCCACAGCTACCAGAACTAGTGCATTTTCTTTTGTGGAAGCTCTCAATGACCTTTTATATATTCCAAAGACATAGTGTGCCTAGTTGATCATGTGGATTTAATCTGCAGCTTATACAGCTGGTGGGAAGGCTTTGTGTCTTCTTCCTTAGCCACGCTGCCCCTAGGTTTCAATTGTGGTTTTATTTCCACCTTTGCATGTGGGTTGTCCACTGGGGTTTGCTCTTGAGGCTGCCCCTGTGAGGGCCAGGTGTGGAGGTGGTGCAGCTGCTTGAGTCACAGGGTTTCTGGCAGCACCAGGTTCTCAGGGGAGTTGGCAGCTATAGCAGTGGAAATATAGTGCTCTAGAAGGGTATGGCAACCAATATTGGTCAATAGGCTCCGGTATTCTTCCCTGGAGATGCCCCCCGTCCCTGACAGAGAAGCCTGGCAGGCCACAGTCCACAGGGTCGCGAATAGTCAAACACTACCAAAGTGACCCGGTGTGCATAGGCGCAAGACTTTTTTTGCCTGTGGCAGCTCTGCCCCAGTGAGAGTTGAGCGTGAGCAGCTGCTTAGCTTGCGGAGACACTCATGGCACCAAGTGTGCAGGACACGGACTGCCTCCGCAGCAGGAGTCATGGCTCTATCAGAGTCTTTTTTCAAGCCTCTTGTAGCTGGTGATCAGAAGGCCTCTTTGACGAGTCTTTCTCTGTATCTCCACCGGTTCAGGCACTTAGAGGGCTCCCTTGCTTGGGGTCCTTCTCTGTTTTTCAATGGGTCAGGCACATAGTGGGGCCCCCCTGGCTGGGGTCCTACTCTGAGATGGGTGCATCAAGTCAGGCACTCAAAGGAGCACCCTGGCTGGGGTCCTACTTTGTAGTTCACGCATCAGTCACTTAAAGGGGCACTCTGGGTGGGGTCCTGCTCTGTAGTTCAGTGCATCAGGCATTTGATGGGCCAGCCTCTCTATTGTTCAGCTGCTGATGCTGGTGTGTGGGGAGAGAGAGGCTATGGTGATGGCTTCACCCCCTACGTGTGACTCAGCAGTATCGCCTTTCTTCCATGGCTGCCTGACTTTCCTCCACAGGCATTTCCCACTACACCCTCCTCCCTCACATCCCCTCAATTTGTCTCTCCGCAGTCAACAGCAGCCCTCACCATGAGATCATTCCATAATCCCCAAACTTCACATCCCTGTCCAGGGTATGTATGGCTGTGGCAAGGACTGTCTGATTCTCATTCCATTTAGGCTGCTGCAGATCAGCTGTTTCACTCCCAGCCTTAAATGTTTCTCCTCTGATTCAGACAATTGCCCTGATGTGGGGATCAGACCCCTGCTTCAGTTCCCCAGCCCATTGAGGGCAGGTCCAGTCGTACTAGCATTCCTGTTTCCCCTCTAGTTCCTTCCCACTGAGTTTTGTGTGGTTCTACGTGTTCTTTCCCTCTGGTCAGGTACTCCTGTCTTCTCTCAGCGGGTGGTTGGTATGCACTTTTGTGTCTGAAGGTGTATTCCTGATGCGTCCATGGAGAGAGATGTACTCCACATCCACCTACTCCTCCGCCATCTTGTTCTCCAGGGATCATGTCTTGTTCATTTTTAATCCAACTAGCAAATGTAAGAACTTGAAATTGAACTCAGGCCTTTGCTATTAAACTCATTACTATTGCTTTATCTTGTCTCCCAGTAGATTTTTTTTCTAGCATTTTCAAGCTCACACAAGTAAAAATATTTGCTTAAATCTGTGTATGTATGGGAGTAACATGGTTATTCATTATCCCCAGGTTTGTTTTCTAATTTCTTAGTTGAAAAACAAAACTGATTTCTTTCTTACTAAAGAGTAGAAAGGTTAATAAGTTAGGGTTAAACAAATCTTTAAGATCTATTTTCAGGTACAAACTATGACAGTCCATAGGGTCACAAAGAGTCTGACACAACTGAAGCAACTTAGCATGTAACATGCGTGTCAAAAAGTGTGTGTGGCAAAAACATGTGTGGTAAAAAAGGCCCAGAGATTTATGGTGGGCTATGCATGAATTGGAAAATCACGATTCTGAAAGTTTGGCTACAGAAAATTAAACATTGTTGGAAGGAGTAATGAAGAACTTACCAACAGAGTGGGGAACCTCCTGACTACTTAGGTGAGGTGTCTAGGGTTCAAAATTAAAGGTGGCATCACTCTGGAGGCTCATGTGAGAAGCTGACAGTGACACCAGCTTAGACACTCTCCTTGCCTCACTCTAGCCTTGGCCTTACCTACGGCGTCCTTGTTTCAGAACCTGAAACAGCCTTCTTCTTATATTGTGTGTGCCTTTGTGCCTTGGAGGTTTTGAGCGATGAGATTGTGCCTGTCTCACTCTCTGCCATGTGCCTGGCACCTAGCCCACTGTCAGCAGCGAATAAATGTTTGTGGAGTAAATAACTTAGTAGGATCTGGGGATGCCACAGTGGATTCAGCAGTAGGTACTGGTCTTTTAGAGGATACAAGCCTAAATACAATGCGTTTTGGATCGGATGACTTGGGATGAGACAGGTCATCAGACAGGTCATGGTATTTCCAAGGCGAGGATGAATCCCCCCTCTTCTCTAGTCAATATTTACAAAAAAAGCACTAACATTTAAATGAACTAGTCTAGTGATAGAGGACTAAATGAGGTGGACTTTGGAAGAAACTGCAAATCTTTATTCTGTTATTACTCTATTCTTCCAGCAATCATTTATTGAAATTTTTACTTCATGTCATGATTGACAAGGCCTGATTGCTGTGGAGTAGTTTAAAAGTCTGGATCTACATATAAGAGCCCTCTGGACCTAGCTGTAGAAACTTGGGGAAGTTGGTGGTATTGTCTGAGGGAGGCTTCCTGCAGCTGGGCAGGTGTTAGTCCCACCGCATGTAAAGACCCAACATGATCAGGACCAGCAGCTGATAGGTTAGTTGAAAATGTTGATTAAAGTGCTGAAACATAAAACATAACAGACATTATTTTAACTTAAAATGTATAAGGGTGCATTATTTGCTGATATTTTGACACAAAGCCAAAGCCTTTGAGTGTGGATACTTTGTCCTGGGGTCTAGCACCATCTTTTTCATATAATCAGTGCACCCATCACCTGTGGCTTCTTGTTTCGGCTTCTATAAAATGGAGTGAGAAGGCAGATTGGAGGCAATCTATGTGCAGACTCTTCTAGATTTTCATAATCCCCTAATCTTTAAAAATTTCTCATTCATACCTAATTTACCAGTGATTTTTAATAACTCAGATTTACGAAGTCTTTGTAAAACATTTGCCTTCATTTTAGAAACGAATCTCTTTCTTTTCATATGCATATTTAATGTTCATAATATACAAATATCTAAAAGTGTATATATATTTATTTTAATGTATGTATTTTATTGAAGTATAGTTGACTTACAATGTTTCAGATGCACAGCAGGGTGACTCAGTTATACATATACACATATATTATCTCTGAAATTATTTTCCATTATGGGTAATCACGAGATATTGACTACGGTTCCCTGTGCTATACAGTCAACCTTTGTTGATTGCTGTGTATCTATTTTTTAAAAATTAGAAATCTAGCATTCTATTCATACAAGTCAAAGAAGTGGAATCAAAATGCCATAAATTGTTATAATGATGTGTCATAATGACAATCAAAATGTCATAAATTTTAGCTAGGCAAAAATTCATAAGTTTTCTAAAATGTATATTATAGATATTATTTATATATATGTATACAAAGCTTTCTTACTATGCTTGATAAAGGCTTGAGAAATAACATAAAAAACAGGAGTAGAGAAATTGGAAAACATAAACTAAATGAAATGGGAGCACTGAATATGAAATAGAAGAGGTGAAACAAACTAGATAAAAGTAAAAGATACTCATAGAGTCCAGTTGTTTTTAAACATGACTGCTCATTAGAAACATACCTGGAGTTCTGGAGGAAAAAAAGCAATACCTGGGCATTTGGGTTTTTCAAAAAATTTCAAGATAATTCTGACATGCTCCTGGATTTTTAAAAGTGATTACAGGTTTTTCTATTAAATAGTAGTTTTGGTGATACTGAGTTCTATTATTTTTCTGTTGACCAATCATGATACAATGGTATTAAGTGGGTAATAGTTACAATATCATAATAGTGAAAGATGGTTATCAGTTTTCACAAGCAATAAATATTGATTCAGTAAATAAAAGTGTATTTTACAATGCTTATGTAATATATAAATATATAAAATACTATTTAATTAAATTACATAATTACAAGAAGTAAACAGTTGTTTACATCTGCTTTATTAACTATGCCAAAGCCTTTGACTGTGTGGATCACAACAAACTGTGGAAAATTCTTCAAGAGATGGGACTACAAGACCACCTGACCTGCCTCCTGAGAAATCTGTATGCAGCTCAAGAAGCAACAGTTAGAACTGCACATGGAACAACAGAATTGTTCCAAATTGGGAAAGGAGTATATCAAGGCTGTATATTGTCACCTTGCTTATTTAACTTCTGTATAGAGTACATCATGAGAAATGCTGGACTAGATGAAGCACAAGTTGGATTAAGACTGCCAGGAGAAATATCAATAACCTCAGATATGCAGATGACACCACCCTTATGGAAGAAAGTGAAGAAGAACTAAAGAGCCTCTTGATGAAAGTGAAAGAAGAAAGTGAAAAAGTTGGCTTAAAACTCAACATTCAAAGAACTAAGACCATGGCATCTGGTCCCATCACTTCATGACAAATAGATGGGGAAACAATGGAAACAGTGTCAGACTATTTTTTGGGGCTCCAAAATCACTGCGGATAGTGACTGCAACCATGAAATTAAAAGACATTTGCTCCTTGGAAAAAAAAAGTTATGACTAACCTAGACAGCATATTAAAAAGCAGAGACATTACTTTGCTGACAAAGGTCCATCTAGTCAAGGCTATGGTTTTTTCAGTAGTCACGTATGGATGTGAGAATTGGACCATGAAGAAAGCTGAGTGCCAAAGAATTGATGCTTTTGAACTGTGGTGTTGGAGAAGACTCTTGAGAGTCCCTTGGACTGCAAAGAGATCAAGCCAGATTTCCTAAAGGAAATCAGTCCTGAATATTTGTTGGAAGGACTGATGTTGAAGCTGAAACTCCAGTAATTTGGCCACCTGATGCAAAGAACTGACTCATTGGAAAAGATCCTGATGCTGGGAAAGACTGAAGATGGGAGGAGAAGGGAACAACGTAGGATGAGATGGCTGGATGGCATCTTTGATGATGAATGTGAGTTTGACCAAACTCTGGGAGTTGGTGATGGACAGGGAAGCCTGGTGTGCTGCAGTTCATGGGGTTGCAAAGAGTTGGACATGACTGAGCAACGGAACTGAAACAGCTGTTTGTGTTTTATGCAAAACATAACCATGTAATTCAACTGGGAGAAATGTGCTGATGACACTGGCTACTGGCTTTACCACAGTGTTCAGTGTGCTGTGGCCATCGGTCTGTGTGACTCACAGAGGAACTGAAGCACTTCGAAACGGAAGCACTCAGCTAGTAGAGGTGGGTTAGGACAATGTCTCCTAAATCTGAACTGTCTTACCAGTTCCCAAATTTGGTCTTCTACTTTGGGTGGCCAGAAACTCACTCTTGTTAGGAACAAAGGGAATTAGGCCTAAGATGCTGGCTCAGAATAATGAATTCACAGAGGCAGTTTGTTAACAGTTCATTTACAATGAGGGATAACTGTCAAAAGGCCCAGGCTATCAGAGTCTGCCTGGTGAGCTTTTTCCTCCCTGTGTTATCTCAGCCCCTTTTATTTTTCATTCCTTCATTACATAATCTGTAATTATTATAATGCCTTCTCAACTGGTAATTGCAACTGAAAGTTGAAAGAGGATTTTAAAAATAGTTACAACAGGCTTTATTTTTTAGATTCACAGCCAAATTGAGGGAAAGGCACAGAGATTTCCCATATAGCCTCTGCCCTCTTCATCCTTCCCCATACCAGCATCACTAACCAGTATGGTACCTTTGCTACAATTGATGAACACATCTTAGTCCCCTGAAGTCTATAGTTCACATTAGGGTTGACTTTTGGTGGTATACATTTGGACGAATATATAATGATATATATCCATCATTATGGTAACATGCAGAGCATTTTCACTGTCCTGAAAAGCCTCTGTGTTCTACTTTACCGTCCCTGTCCCCTAACCTGGAACAGCCACTAATCTTTTGCTGCCTCTGTAGTTGTGCCTTTTCCAGAATGCTATATAAATTGTAATCATATAGTATGTAGCCTTTTCAGATTGGTTTCTTTGCTCAGCAATATATGCTTTTGAATTGTGGTATTGGAGAAGACTCTTGAGAGTCCCTTGGACTGCGAGGAGATCCAACCAGTCCCTCCTAAAGGAAATCAGTCTTGAATATTCATTGGAAGGACTGATGCTGAAGCTGAAACTCCAGTACTTTGGCCATCTGATGTGAAGAACTGACTCATTTGAAAAGACCCTGATGCTGGGAAAGATTGAAGGCAGGAGGAGAAGGGGACGAGAGAGGATGAGATGGTTGGATGGCATCACCGACTCAACGGACATGAGTTTGAGTAAACTCTGGGACCTGGTGATGAACAGGGAGGCCTGGTGTGCTGCAGTCCATGGGGTTGCAAAGATTCAGACACGACTGAGCAACTGAACTGAACTGAACTGATGCATTTAAATTTCTCCGTGTCTTTTCACAGCTTGATAGCTCATTTCTTTTTAGTGCTAAATAATATTCCATTGTCAATGTATCACAATTTATTTATCTACTCACCTATTGAAAGACATCTTGGTTGCTTCCAAGTTCTGGCAGTTATGAATAAAGCTACTGTAAATGTCTGTGTGCAGGTTTTTGTGGGACATGCATTTCCAGTGCATTTGGGTGAATACCAAGGTGAACAATGATTTTTATTGGTTTGCCTTTGTTATTACTGTTATTCTTTCAATAATGAAAGAGACTTATGGAGATTACAGGCCACTGGACAGAATGTGATAGAAAATAAAAGCTGAAGTTTCAAGGATGGTACAGATAGTTAGTGGTACTGAGCCCCTGAGCCAGGTTGGTTCAGCACTTGGTTCAGTGATAATTCTTAGGTGGGAGGAGGGATTCCTTATTGGTTTTAATTGAAAGAAAAGAGGAAAGGTGTGGAGATAGTAAGTTGTCAGGAAGTTGAGAGGGTTCTCACCTCTTCTATTTTCCTGATGAGATGACATTTAATGTCCTGAGGGTTTCAGTAGAGTGGTGGAGGCCTGAAGAGCAGTTTTAGAGAAGAACCTTTTCACCAGGGAAATATTCAAGCTGACTGGCTTTGGAAGGCTCAGTTGGGGCTGGAGGCTATGACTGATTGTGGCCTCGATCTCTAACCACCCACAGATCTCAGAGGCAGTCATGAGAAGGTCAGGGTTGGCTTGTTCTAGGGCAGGTTTGGCATGTGGGTGCATGAATCTTATAACATTGCAAGACTGTGGTTGAAGCAGTGGCTTCTCTGAAGCTTCCTTTGTCCACTTTCTTGCATTTTGGCTGCTTGTCTGCAATGAAGTGGCTGGGGGGGGGGGGTTAGTGAAGTGAGGCTAGTGATAGGGTAACATGTATCTGATGGCATCTTAGGGCAGATTGTTGGCCTTGTACTGAAGCACTCCAAAAGTGATGATCATGCATCTTAGGATTTGGCAATTCAACAGCTTAGGTAAATAGACACTGAAAGAGCTTTGTGTGGACCAGTGCCAGTGCCCAGAAATATAAAAATGAGTAGCAAGAGGGTCCTGTCCTACGTTCTAGGAGTTTACAATCTAGTGGGAGAGACAGATAAGAAATTACATGGACAAAAGTATAATGTGTTAAGTCCAAAGACAAAGACATTTACCTGTGGTTGTGGCTTCACAGGGAAGAAGAGACACTGACTCAAGTGTTTGGCCACCACACTGGAGGAGCAATGGGCAGAAAGACGCTAGCACCTGTCTAGTCAGAAGGGATGCCTCTGCATGTCTGGGCAAGGCTGATGTGCTGGCTTCCTTTCTAGAAGCTGGGGCAGGCTCAGGAGAGAACTCCAGGTTCCCTCAGGGGGTTGTAGGACCAGCAGGGTTCAAAGTGGCTGGGATGAGCTTTCCCAGGTGCTGCTGCCAGGCCACCTCAGTACCGCGTGTGGGTTATCCATGGCTGGGAGCCTAATAGGAGCAACACAGAGCTATGGCAGGTGGTATTCTGAATCAGATCACAGGGATTTGCTGTAAAACTTTCCTCAGCAAGGAATCTGAATGCTTGGGACTCATCCTCAGATCCCACATCTCTGTAGCACTTCAGAGGCATGTGACCACTTGGAATAGACACTCAGGTAAAGTCAGGAGGCAGCACATGTCGAGGCCTTCTGTGCGTTTCACCCTTGGGGAATTAATAGTAATAGTAATAATAATAACAATAATAGTGACAAATATTACTATTACTGACATTCATTAAGCGCTTGCTAAATGAGGAATTTGTGGTTTTATTGCTGAGTGAAGTTATATAGTAAATGTTAGGCGCTCCCCCCTCCCCTTTTAAAAAATGTAATGGTTCAGGGTTTGAAGAGGTTGAGCATCTTGCTCAGGGTCACACAGGTGGAGATGACAGAGCGAGGACACAACCTGAGGATGTCTACAGTCAAAGCCCACCCTCTTGACCATAGCTGCCCGCTGCTCCAGAGACATTTTATGAATACATTTGTGCCATAGCTTTGCAGTAGCAAGTCATCTTTCCCTCCAGGCCCACACCTATGGAAACGGGGGTTCTGAGAAGATAGATGCGTGGCTGCCTTACAGCTGAGCCTCTAACCAGTGTTTACTCGTTTGTACTCTACTCTTCTCTCTGTATCCCATCTAGCTGCCCCGTTCAGTCTCCTTTATGACACGACAGGATGGGTGAGAGAATACAATAATGCCATTGGATTATTATTACAGCCCAAACGACATGGGAGAAAAAGCAGAATGGAGGGAAGGTGTTTCCAACACCTATGTTTGTTAAGGTAACTATGATGTGACCTACTAGTGAGTTTATAGAGAGGAGCTGTTTAGGTCAGGGACTGGGATTACCCCTATATAGGCTGGATGGCTGGACATAGAAACCAGTTTAGGAAGGCCTGATTGAGACTGATGCTAACCAGTGCTGTTTGCTGTCTGATATTCCCCTCTGCGCTCCAAGGTTCTTGGTGCCCTTTGGCTATCCCTCGGCACTGTGCTTATTCCTCGTTATTAAGAACAATCACCTCTCACTCTTAGGCAGCACTCTACACTTTATGAAGACTTTTTACATACATGATCTTATTGGCGTCTCATAACAGCCATGAGAAAAGAAAGCCAGGGTAGGACATTTTATAATTATTAAAGGGTTTAAAAAGCTATTTCAGGATATACAGGTATTAAGTGGTAGAACAAGAACTCAAACATAAACCTCTAGCTCTCAACTCTATGGCTTTTTTACTATTCTTAATAATGTCCAGAAACCCATCTGCTCTATCTTCCATCTCCTCAGGGTCTGAAAACTCTCAAGCTTATGTACTATTACTATCAGTATGTTTTAAGGTTCTGGCAACAGAAATACTTAATATCTGGTAGAAATTCCTGGGACAGGTGAGTTACTTAGCATTGGAAATCTAAGATTTCCATTGTTTAGCCAATGGATCCTATCACATACCAGGGCATATTGATATTGAATGAAAATGCATACTTGCTGCTCTGCCAAAGTCATGCTCTGCTGTTGGTGGGTCAGAGCTCTACCTC
This sequence comes from Bos indicus x Bos taurus, assembly GCF_003369695.1. NCBI lineage: Eukaryota > Metazoa > Chordata > Mammalia > Artiodactyla > Bovidae > Bos > Bos indicus x Bos taurus. Next base: position 65,535,174 of record NC_040090.1, on the reverse strand, counting down.
TTATAGGAGAAGCAATACAATTTTTATTAGTTTGTTATTTTGGATAAATACTTTTGGTAACTATATGGCTATACTATACTTACTCTTCATGGGTAAGCCAGCCAAGGGAAGAGATTTTGAGGGAGCTAAGGATGGACATGAACATTATTTTAGAAATAACCATAGAGAATGTGGGCTTCCCTGGTGGCTCAGATGGTAAAGGATTTGCTTGCAGTGCAGGAGACCTGGTTTGATCCCTGGGTCAGGAAGATCCCCTGGAGAAGGGAATGTCAACCCACTCCAAGCCTGGAGGCAGTTGTAGTCGAGATTAGTTCATTGGCTCAGTGACACCCCAAAGACAGTTTCTTCCAGTCTTTCTTGCCCACCTTAGCTGTGTGTGGCAAGGTCTTCCCTTAAGGTTGCAAGATACCTGCTTCAGTTTCAAGTGTCATATCTCCCATGAAAGGGTATAAAAGAGGAATTAAGAGGGTATATGGGTGGTGAAAGAGTGTTTTCTTTGTGAGTCTCTGTGTTTTCTTTCTTTTTTAAAATAAATTAAGATTAAAATTTTATAGCAATTTTAGGTTCACAGTAAAATTAAGGGGAAAATATAGACATTTCCCATATACTCCAGATTTACCCATGCCTCCCTTCCCAGTTGATTTTCCCATATATCTCATAGGACCCTGACTACAAGGAAAGCTAGGAAAGTGAGGATTCAGCATTCATAGCCTCTGCGGTTGGAGGTGATTTGAGAGAAGGGGGTTGGGAATGCCTGCTGGGTGACCAGCCATCCCTCATTGTCAGTCACTCACCAGAGTGCTGCACTTGTTACAATTGATAAACTTATATTGACACATCATAATCAATCAAATTCCATAGGTTAGATTACAGTTTACTCTTGGTGTTATATATCCCATGAATTTGTTCAAATGTGTAATGATACATATCCATCATTATTATGTCATATATTTTCACTGCCCTAAAAATCATCTGTGTTCTGCCTATTCACCACTCATTGCCTGTCCAGCCCCTGGCAACCACTGATCTTTTTGCTGTCTCTGTAGTTTTGCCTTTTCCAGAGTGGCATATACTTGGAATCATATAGTATGCAAGCTTCACAGATTATGTTCTTTCACTTAGTAATTAGCATTTAAATTGTCTTCATATCTTTTCGTGGATTGAAAACTCTTTAGTGCTAAATGATATCCTATTGTCTGGATGTACACAGTTTACTTACCCACAGTTCTTACCCATTACTCTAGGACATCTTGGTTGCTCCTAAGTTTTGACAATTATAAATAAAGATGCTAATAAACATCTATGTGCAAGTTTTCATTGCTTCAAATCCTCACCGGAATTTGGCATCATCAGTGTTTCAGATTTTGGCCATCCTAGTAAATGTGGTAGGCCATTCTGATAGTGGTATCTCATTGTTTTTTTTAAATTTGTATTTCCCTCATACCATATGATATGAATATCTTTTCATATGTGATTTGCCATCTTTATATCTTCTTTGGTAAGATGTCCATTAAGGTCTTTGGCCTATTTTTAATCAGATTGTTTGCATTCTTATTGTTGGGTTTTAAGGGTTATTTGTGTAATTTAAATTAATATTCTTTATCAGATTGTCTCTGTTTTTTGAAGATGAAACTCTTATCCAGAAGCCGGCATCCCCACTTGATTTCTCCATATATCTCACAGGACGCTGACTCCAAGAAAAGCTAGGAAAGAGAAGATTCAGCATTCACAGCCTCTGCAGTTGAAGGTGATTTGAGAGAAAGGGGTTGGTATGCCTGCTGGGTGACCAGTCATTGTACATGATCACTGGAGACACGGAGGTCCTGAGAAATGATGGGAGTTTTTTGGGGTTCCATGGACAGTAGGAGCTAGATCTAAAATCCACAATTTCAGTCAGGTATCCAAAATGGGCAATCTAGTATGTGGAGGGGGATCTCTTCTGTCCCAGGGCAACTCTTATTCTCATCTGATCCACAGAGATCACGTGGCCTGGTTTTTGGCTAATTGAGACCCCACAACTGTAACTTGAGGCCTGATTCCGGATGCAGCAAGGTGATCTTAGTGGCCAAGGGACTATTCAATATTTCTTTTTTCCTCTTTGCTTTCAGGCTACGATACCATGTCAGTGTGTGGTCGTCACAGCAAATGCTGGTGTTTCTTCTGTCAGAGTTCATCTTTTATAAGTTGTTGGTGTTTTTTCCTTTTCATTGGTCAAATGACAAAAGAGAAGTACTCGAGTCTCTAATTCCCCTAAGGTGAGCTATTTTAGAAATCCTCATAAAGTCAGGTAGGAAAAGATCACAGCCCAGATCAATAACTACCTCCTGGACTGAGAGCAGAAAATGGTTTATTTATGTGCCTGGGATGTTGTTGAGTGCATGCTCAATACCCAGGCCTTTGGCCACATGGGCATAGATAACACCAAGCAGTGAATTATTAAAACCAAGAGAGACTTGCTTGATTCACATCTCCTGTGTTGATGCTGAAAAAAGCAGCTTCTACTCTCTTGACTTTCTTGAAAAACTTCCCAGAGCTGTGATTTGGAGTTACTTTGTGCCAAATACCTTAAGTGCAGTATAGGTCAAACCCATCACATACAATAACTGTATTCCTGGGAAGGGATTTGTAAATTCTATTTGGTAAAATCACATCATGCTTCAATTGCACTGGAGAAGCAGACAAGTTAAAGGGACCATAAAGTCTGCTGCTTTGCACAGAGACGGCTCATTTTGTAATGTTATTTGTAATGATAATAAACTCTGTCCTACATATCTGTTTAATGTGTGATATACTTACTTGGAATTTCTAGAAGTGGAGACACACTGTGTTTCTTTTTTCCTTCAAGTTTTATTGAGATCTAATTGATATACAGCAATGTATAAGTTTAAGGCATATAGCATAATGATCTGACTTACATCATGCAATGATTATCACAATAAATTTAGTAAACATTCATCATTCCACATAGATAAAAGGTTAAAGAAATAGAAAAGATATTCCTTGTGGTGAGAATTCAAGACTTACTCTTAATTTTCATATATAGCATATAGCAGTGCTAATTTTATTTGTCATGCTGTACCTTACACCTCTAGTACTTATAAATTTTAACTGGTTCATGGTGGCTTTTTGACTGCCTTCATCCAATTACCCCAACCACTACCCACTGCTTCTGGTAACCACAAATCTCATCTCTTTTCCTATGAGCTTGCTTGTTTCTAAAGTATAACTGACCTATAACACTATGTTAGTTCCTGTTACATAACACAGTGATTCAATGATCATGGCATCCGGTCTCATCACTTCATGGGAAATAGATGGGGAAACAGTGGAAACAGTGTCAGGCTTTATTTTTCTGGGCTCCAAAATCACTGCAGATGGTGACTGCAGCCATGAAATTAAAAGACGCTTACTCCTCGGAAGGAAAGTTATGACCAACCTAGATAGCATATTCAAAAGCAGAGACATTACTTCACCAACAAAGGTCCGTCTAGTCAAGGCTATGGTTTTTCCTGTGGTCATGTATGGATGTGAGACTTGGACTGTGAAGAAGGCTGAGCGCCGAAGAACTGATGCTTTTGAAGTGTGGTGTTGGAGAAGACTCTTGAGAGTCCCTTGGACTGCAAGGTGATCCATCCAGTCCATTCTGAAGGAGATCAGCCCTGGGATTTCTTTGGAAGGAATGATGCTAAAGCTGAAACTCCAGTACTTTGGCCACCTCATGCGAAGAGTTGACTCATTGGAAAAGACTCTGATGCTGGGAGGGATTGGGGGCAAGAGGAGAAGGGGACGACAGAGGATGAAATGGCTGGGTGGCATCACTGACTCAATGGACGTGAGTCTGAGTGAACTCCAGGAGCTGGTGATGGACAGGGAGGCCTGGCGTGCTGTGATTCATGGGGTCGCAAAGAGACGGACACGACTGAGTGACTGATCTGATCTGATACATTTCAAAATGATCGCCAGATCCCCTGTACATTTCATACATCTGACTCATTTATCTTGCAACTGGAAGTTTGTGTTAATCCCCCTTATCTATTTCTTTCTACTCCCCCCGCCCCACTTCCTTCTGGCAACCACCTATTCTCTGTATCTATAACTATGTTTCTGTTTTGTTATTTAGATTCCTCATTTAAATCATGCAGCATTTGTCTTTGTCTAACTGAATCATTTTGCCTAGAGTAATAACTATGTTAGGTTCATTTTTTCATCCACATATATATATATATGATAATACATATATGTTACATGTTTTATATATGTGTATATATATATTTATATATATATAAGTTGCATCTTTGTTATCCATTCATCTATTGATGAGCACTTAAGTTGCTTCCATATCCTGACTATTGTCAGTAAGACTGCAATGAACATAGGGGTGCATATATCTTTTCTCATTAATGTTTTTTCTTGATAAATAATCAGAAATATAATTTTGGGGACATATAGTAGTTCTATTTTTAATTTTTGAGGAATATCTATACTGTTTCCCATGGTGGCTGTACCAGTTTACATTCTCACTGACACTTGTTACTTGCTGTCTTTTTTATGATAGCCATTCTGGCAGGTTTGAGGTGATCCCTCATTGTGGTTTTAATTTGCATTTACTTGATGATTAGTGATGTTGAGTGTTTTTATGTACTTGTTGGCCTTCTGTATTTTTCTTTGGAAAAAAATGTTGATTCAGGTCTTCTGCCCATGTTTTAATTGGGGTTTTTTTTGATGTTGAGTTGTATGAGTTCTTTGTGTATTTTGGATGTTAACCCCTTAATGCATATATTATTTGCAAATGTCTTCTCCCAATCAGTAGGTGGCCTTTATGTATTGGTGATAGTTTTCTTTGTTGTTCAAAAGCTTTTTAGTTTGATATAGTCCCATTTGTTTATTTTTGCTTTTGTGTCCCTGGCCTGAGACACATCAAAAAAATATTACTAGGACTGATGTCAAAGAGCTTACTGCCTATATTTTCTTCTAGAAATGTTATGGTTTCAGGTCTTATATTTAAATCTTTAATCCATTTTGAATTTATTTTTGTGCATGATGTGAGAGAGTAGTCCAGTTTGATTCTTTTGCGTGTAGCTGTCCAGTTTTCTCAACACCATTTATTGAAGATGCTCTGTTTCCCCCATTGTATATTGTTGCCTTCTTTTGTCATAGATTAACTGGCTACCTATGGTGTGGGTACCCATAAATGCATGTTCATTTCTGGGCTCCCTGTTCTGTTCCATGGATCTGTGTGTCTGTTATTATGCCAGTATAATACTGTTTTGATGACTGTAGTTTATTTGAAATCAGGAAATGTAATACCTCTAGCTTTGATTTTCTTTCTGAAGATGGTTTTGACTGTTCCAGATCTTTTGTGTTTCCATACAAATTTTAGAATTATTTGTTCTCACTCTGAAAATTTCAATTGGTATTTTGACAGGGATTGCACTGAATCTATAGATTCCCTTGGGTAATATTTTAACAATGATACTTCTTCCAATCCAAGAACATGGTATATCTTTCCATCCGTTTGTGTCATCTTCAGCTTCTTTCATCAGTGTCTCATTGTTTTCAATTATAGATCTTGATATGCAGATGACAGCACCCTTGTGGCAGAAAGTGAAGAGGAACTCAAAAGCCTCTTGATGAAAGTGAAAGTGGAGACTGAAAAAGTTGGCTTAAATCTCAACATTCAGAAAATGAAGATCATGGCATCTGGTCCCATCACTTAAGGGAAATAGATGGGGAAACAGTGGAAACAGTGTCAGACTTTATTTTTTTGGGCTCCAAAATCACTGCAGATGGTGACTGCAGCCATGAAATTAAAATACGCTTACTCCTTGGAAGGAAAGTTATGACCAACCTAGATAGCATATTCAAAAGCAGAGACATTACTTTGCCAACAAAGGTTCGTCTAGTCAAGGCTATGGTTTTTCCTGTGGTCATGTATGGATGTGAGACTTGGACTGTGAAGAAGGCTGAGCGCCAAAGAATTGATGTTTTTGAACTGTGGTGTTGGAGAAGACTCTTGAGAGTCCCTTGGACTGCAAGGAGATCCAACCAGTCCATTCTGAAGGAGATCAGCCCTGGGATTTCTTTGGAGAGAATGATGCTGAAGTTGAAACTCCAGTACTTTGGCCATCTCATGTGAAGAGTTAACTCATTGGAAAAAACTCTGATGCTGGGAGGGATTGGGGGCAGGAGGAGAGGGGGACGACAGAGGATGAGGTGGCTGGATGGCATCACTGACTCGATGGACGTGAGTCTGAGTGAACTCCAGGAGTTGGTGATGGACAGGGAGGCCTGGCATGCTGCGATTCATGGTATCGCAAAGAGTTGGACACGACTGAGCAACTGAACTGAACTAAACCTCCTTAGTTAGATTTATTCCTAGGTATTTTATCCTTTTTGATGCAATTGTAGATGAAATTGATTTCTTAATTTCTCTCTCATAGTTTGTTGTTAGTGTATAAATACAACAAATTTCTTTTTTTTAATGTAATTTTATTTATTTATTTTTGGCTGTGCTGGGTCTTCATTGCCATGTGGTCTAATTGCTAGCTGTGGTGCACAGGCTTATCATTGCAGCACAGGCTGTAGGGTGTGCAGGCTTCAATAGCTGCAGCAGGTGGGCTCAGTGGTTGAGGCTGCTGGGCTCTAGGTCACAGGCTTACTATTTGTGGTGCATGGGCTTAGTTGCTCCACAGCACGTGGGATCAGGGATCCCTGATGTTCCTGGATCAGGGATTGAACCAATGTCTCCTGCACTGGCAGGCACTGAGCCACCAGGGAGCTCCCAACAAATTTCTGTTAAGATATTTCAACAAAATTAATGAGTTTTTGTTTTTTTTTTTTGGTGGTGTCTTTTAGGATTTCCTATGTAAGTATCTTGTCATCTGCACACAGTGACAGCTTTCCTTTTTCATTTTCCATTTAGATTTCTCTTATTTATATTTCTTGTCTGATTGCTGTGCCTAGGACTTTCAATACTGTATTGAACAAAAGTGGCAGTGTATAGGCATCCTTGTCTTCTTATTTCTGTCCTTAGAGGAAATGTTTTAGCATTTTACCATTAAGTGTGATGTTAGCTGTGGGTTTGTGATATGTGGCCTTTTTGTTATTTTGATACAGCTTCCCTCTGTACCCATGTTGTTGAGAGTATTTATCATAAGTGAATGTTGAATTTTGTTAAAAACTTTTTCTGCATCTATTTAGATGATCATCTAATTCTCTTCTTCAACTTGTTAATGTGGTGTATAATATTGGTTAATTTGCAGACATTAAACAACTCTTGCATCTCTGGGATAAATCTACTTGATCACGGTATATGATCCTTTTTAATGTATTGTTGATATCAGTTTGCTAATAACTTTGTTGATGATCTGTGCACCTAAGTTTATTAGTGATACTGTCCTGTAATTTGCTTTTTTTTGGTAATATCTTTGTCTGGTTTTGGTATCAGGGTGATGCTGACCTTATGCAATGGGTTTGGAAGCATTTTCTCCGCCGCAATTTTTTTGGAATAGTTTGAGAAGAATCTCCTTTGATTCTTCTGTATATGGTAGAATTCATCTGTGAAATCTTCCGATCCAGAACTTTTGTTTGTTGGGACACTTTTAAAATTACTAATTCAGTTTCATTGCCGGTGATTGGTCTGTTATTTCTTTCTGATTTAGTCTTGGGAGATTGTACACTTCTGGGAATCTGTCCATTTCTTCTAGATTGTCCATTTTATTGGTGTTTGTTCATAGTGCTTGCTTATCTTTGTATTTCTGTGGTGTCAGTTGTAACTTCTTTTTCATTTTTGATTTTATTTATTTGGGCCCTCTCTTTTTTATTGGTGAATCTGGTTAAAGGTTTATCAATTTTGTTTATGTTTTTTAAGAACTAGCCATTTGTTTCATTGTTCTTTTCTTTGTATATCATTTATTTCTGTTCTGATCTTCATAATTTCTTTTCTTCTATTATCTTTCAGTTCAGTTCAGTTCAGTTCAGTCGCTCAGTCGTGTCCGACTCTGCGACCCCATGAATCACAGCACGCCAGGCCTCCCTGTCCACCACCAACTCCCAGAGTTCATTCAGACTCACGTCCATCGAGTCAGTGATGCCATCCAGCCATCTCATCCTCTGTCGTCCCCTTTTCCTCCTGCCCCCAATCCCTCCCAGCATCAGAGTCTTTTCCAATGAGTCAACTCTTGGCATGAGGTGGCCAAAGTCCTGGAGTTTCAGCTTTAGCACCATTCCTTCCAAAGAAATCCCAGGGCTGATCTCCTTCAGAATGGACCAGTTGGATCTCCTTGCAGTCCAAGGGACTCTCCAACACCACAGTGCAAAAGCATCAAATCTTTGGCGCTTAGCTTTCTTCACAGTCCAACCCTCACATCCATACATGACCACTGGAAAAACCACAGCCTTGACTAGACGAACCTTTGTTGGCAAAGTAATGTCTCTGCTTTTGAATATGCTATCTAGGTTGGCCATAACTTTCCTTCCAAGAAGTAAGCGTCTTTTATTTTCATGGCTGCAGTTACCATCTGCAGTGATTTTGGAGCCCCAAAAAATAAAGTCTGACACTGTTTCCACTGTTTCCCCATCTATTTCCCCCTATTATCTTTGGATTTTGTTTATTCTTTTTCTAGTTCATTCAGGTGTAGAGTTAGTTTGTTTATTTGAGATTTTTCTTGTTTCTCTGAATTGTTGTAAACTTCCCTCTTAGAACTGCTTTTGCTGTGTTCTATAGATTGTGAATTATTGTGTTTCTATTTTCACTTGTCTCCTGGTATTTTTTTTTAAGTTTCTTCTTTGATTCCTTCCATTATCCATTGGTTATTTAGTAATTTATTGCTTAGCCTCCAAATGTCTTATGTTTTTATTTGCATTTCTTGGGTAGTTGATTTCTAGTCTTAGAGCACTGTGGTTAGAAAAGATGCTTGATATGATTTCAATATTTAAAAATTTACTGAGACTTCTTCTGTGTCATAACATATGATCTATCCTGGAAAATGTTCCATGTACACTTGAAAAGAATGTATATTCTGCTGCTTTTAGATGAAATATTCTATATATATTATTAAAGCAATTTAGTCTGAAATGTCATTTAAGGCCAGTGATTTTCTCTCTGAATGATATAAGTGAAGTGTTGAAAGTTCCTTATTATTGTGTTACTGCCAATTTCTCCCTTTATGTCTGTTACTATTTGTTTTATATATTTATGTGTCTTATGTTGGGTGCAGATATATTTATAATTATTATATTGCATGTTGAATTAATCCCTTGATCATTACCCTTCTTGTCTCTTGTTACAGTCTTTATTTTAAAGTCTATTTTGTCTAAAACTTGGCTTTATTTTCTTCATTTGCATGGAATATCTTGTTCTGTCCCTTCTCTTTCAGTCTGTATGTGTCTTTAAATTTAAAGTAAGTCTCTTATAGGCAGCATATATATATAGATATTGTTTTTGTATCCAATCAGCTACTCTCTATCTTTTGAATTGAGCATTTAGTCCATTTACACTTATGGTAATTATTGATAGGTATGTACATTTTATCATTTTGTTAATTGTTTTGGTGTTGTTTTTCTAGTTCTTTTTTGTTTTTTCTTCTTCCTTTGTTCCCTTTTCTTGTGTTTGATGGCTATTTATTTCTATTTATTTGACAAGTTGGTTACATTTCCTGGCCTTGTAGAAATGATCCTAAGACAAGATGTCCTATGCTTCTCAGCAGCACACTCTCCTCTGGTCACTTGAGCTATATGCCCTAGGGTTTCTCCCAGTTTGGGCTGTGTGGGTCCTTCTGTTGTGGTGGCTGAGTACTGTGGTCAGTCTGCTATGCATTACTGGCCCTTTGTCTGGTTGGCTGCCAGTCCTTGTCTTTTTGTGGAGGCTGCTATCTGCTGAAAGACAAGGCTGGCTCATGACGCAGCAGGCTGTAGATCCCTAGGAGTCCTGGGGCTAGTGTTAGCCCACTGGTGGGCAGAACTGGGCTTCAAGGTAGGTGGTTGTGGGGTTGGGGGTCCTGGGTATAGTTTTGGTCTGCTGCTGGGTGGGACCTCTTGCTGACATGGCTGGCTGTGCGGTGTCCCAAAGCTGGCTGGCCTGCTGGTGAGTAGGGCTGGATCCTGGGCTATGGGGCTCAATGTATACCAGAGCTGGTGTTGGCTTGCTAATGGGCATGGCCTAAGTGTGAGCTCCAGTTGCTCCTACCTCTCCAAGATCAGCAGTTAGGTCTGACCCAGTCTCATTTCAATTACTGCTTCTACAGCAAGTCCTGGTGTGTGTGAGATTTTGTATGAGCTTTTTAAGAGTGGAGGGGCCACACTGTATTTCCACAGTATGAATGGTAGGAGGACCCTGGGGTATTTGTTTTTCTGTACCTTGAGCCATGAGCTTCTGCTTAACAGTAGATGAAAGGATGAAAATATATGAGGTTACTTTTAAAGACTTCCAGTGTGATTGAGGAGGTCCAGAAGAGCATGGAGGAAAACTAACATTAGTGTAGAAAATAGAAAATAGAAGGGTACCTTTGGGTAAATTCTAATTAGTATGTAAAGGGACTTTGTGATCCTATATTCATAAGATATGGAGTGTCCCTCATAGACAGACTTCGTGATTTCTGGGACCGTGATTGTTGCATCTCATTGTAATGAATAATAAGTTGTCCTAGTTTGGTGTATCTTTCAGCCTTCAGTGCTAATATCTACTCTCTGTTCTTACTGCCCCCTTTGCTAGTTTTGCTAGTCCCGAAGTCTATGCAGTGCAGGCACCTGGAAGTTTTTCTTTAAATCCCTTTGCCAGGTGGAATTAGAATTCCCCACTTCTACCACCACTGCCCCTCAGACTTTTTGATCATATTTCCTAGGCACATCTCAAGTACAGGAATTTCCAGAGGAAGATGTATCATTTCTATCATATCTGGTCTCCTTTTCTTGGAATTTTCTACCATCCCAAGACTGTATTTCTTTGTCTCAACTAATGGAGGACCATTAAACCTCTTTCTCATTCTTCAAACAACCAGCCTTTGGACTTCAGTGCTTTTGTTCATGCTCTGCCTTGGCCTGAAATCCTCCCACCCCAACTCCCTATTAGTGGGTAAGATATTTTTGGTTCCAGGAGAGAAACAAAGTAAGATCACTGAAATAAAAAAGAGAAAACTTGCTGAAAAGACAAATAAGAAAGCTCAATGAACTGAAAGGCAGTAACTGGGCCTTAGGAACCAGGAACTGGAAGGCAGTAGAAATTCAGGTAGTATTTTCTGTCTTCCATTTTGCCTTTCTTTTCGTCTCTGGCCACTTCATTCTTTGCTCTTTGTGGACTGATTTCCTTTGTTCTCTGTCCTCATGATGGAAGACTTGGCCTCCTTCTAGCTCCCAAGTTTATAAGCAATAGACTCAGCTACCCAGAGAGGCTAATGTTCTCTTTCATTTTGGATCCCAATCCCAAACTCCAAAGAAGGTACTCTGCTTGGTCTTTTTGTGTCCGTGGCCCTTGGCTGAAAAAAATTAGCTGTATCCAGGGGTCAGGATCAAGTAACAGATATATAATATACTATTAATACAATGCCTCTGGGCAAGAGGAGCAACTTCCAAAGAACAAGGATGGGTAAGTCATAGGATGCCTGCTATTCCTTTCTCCATACCTGTGAAATAAATAGCCTTCCTTCCTTCCTTCTTTATTTTCTCATATCAATACAATCAGTAAATGTCTCAGGCAAAGTGCTAGTGCTAAAAATACTGTGTTGAATAAAACCTAGTCCCTACCTCAGAAATCTTATAGCTGAGCCGAGAATGTAAACTCAGGAAAATTTCTACTTATCCTTTACAACCCAATTCAAATATCACTGCATTATTTAGAGGTCTTTTCTGACCCTCTTCTTGTTCCCAGTTCTCACAGCTTTGCTGGTGTTACCCTCTTTCTCAATTCTCTGTGGCTCCATGTACCTACCTCTACAGTAAAAATCACATTTTGTTACAGTTTGTTTTTATGATTTTATTATGTTTTTTGTTGTTGTTGTTGTTGTTCAGAAAATGTCTGTTGATTGAAAGAAAGAGTGAAGTCTTTAGGCCTCTCCCTCCTCTGAGGTGTAAGACCAATGAGGAAATACTTTGTCTCTGCATGTATCAGAGTAGATTGCTTGGCATCTCTTGAGAAGACAGGGCTACCATGGGCACACAGCCTGTTTCATATGAATAGGAGTTGGAGGAATTAGCCTGCTGCCCACAAGAGTAGTAATAGATAGCCCTCAATAGTCACAGTGGGAAATGCCTAACAGCTTTTCTGTATTACACAAAAGTTAAGTCAGATCATCAGCTTGATGGGTTTTTTTTTTTTCTTTAAATTTTATTTTATTTTTAAACTTTACAATATTGTATTAGTTTTGCCAAACATCGAAATGAATCCACCACAGGTATACCTGTGTTCCCCATCCTGAACCCACCTCCCTCCTCCCTCTCCATACCCTCCCTCTGGGTCATTCCAGTGCACCAAGCATCTAGTATTGTGCATCGAACCTGGACTGGCGACGTTTATTTTTTTTTTTTTTAATTTAACTTTACAATATTGTATTGGTTTTGCCATATATGATGGGGTTTTTGATTCTGGGTTTTCCTTCTTAGAAGGGAGGCTTAATACCAATGTTGCCCCCTTCTGAATCTTCCATTATTCATTATTTCCCTTCCCCATCAAGTTCCTATCTGTGATAAGCTCTGATTGGCTGTATCAAAATTCTTAGTTTATTGAAGGGTAAAATAAGTAAAATAAAATTCACCCAAAGCACTCTTTGAGTGATTCACAGAACAATTAGCAGTACCCAAGTTTGATTTAAATGATAGGTTTTAAATGAGAAAATTTCTTAAAGTACTTAGCCAGGGCTTGTTATGTTCATAGAACTGACTCATGGTCCTTTTGGATTTTTGAGTGAATGCCATTGTTAGTTTTCAGTTTGCAACAATACGTAATTGGCATCCAAGAGCTCTACATTTTTTATTTTTTTCCCACGAGTCAGCTCTGAGTGGCAGGAGGCAGGAACATTTCTCCTGGGCCTGTGCTTCCCTTCTAAGGAGTTCCTTGTCTCCTTTTCTGGGTTGTATATTCTGAGGCGCTGGATGGTTAGGACATTTAATAGAGGAGTTTTTTTCTGTTGCATTTGCTGTGGCGTTCTCTTCCTTTGTATTTTCTTATTCCACATTAAAAAAACCACAAACAAACAAAAAAACCCTTTTATTTCGTATTGGGGCACAGCCAGTTAACAGTGTTGTGATAGTTTCAGGTGAACGGCAAAGGGACTCAGTCATACATATAAAGGTATCTATTCTCTCCCAAACTTCCTTCTCATCTGCTTATTCCATTTTGAAGAGAAAATCGGTGGCAATAATTCCCTTCTTCTCTCCCTTCACCCTTTTCATGGGGAGAGGCTAGCTCAAACAATGACCAATCAGCAGAGAGTTTTCTCTAATCACGATGCCTTTGGTTTCCTCCTCTGTAAAATGAGGTTAACAGTAGAACATATTTTATTATGTTGTGGGGGGAAAATGAGAAAATAAAGAAGAAAATACATATGAACAGATAGAATTCTGTGTTACCTAGTAAGTGTTCAGTAAATGTTACTTATTGTTAATTTTCCTAAGCTTCTGTAGATGCTGACCCTGGGCAAACCAGATGCAAATAAGTCAGGATCCATACGTCTGCACCTCTGGGGTCTCTTGTGCCACCGTGGTGCTCAGAACACTGAGAAGTCACCAGCAACGGTCTCTGACCCTTCAGACTAAAACTGCTCTTGTCCCAAACTTAGAGTTTAAAAATAAATGGAAATCATCTGTATGTATGTGTTTTTAGTCTGCTGTCAATGAGTTTTTGCTTCCATTTGTCTCCTGCTTAAAGTGATCTTTTAAGTTAAACAGTGAGCAATTGCTGAAAAAGAACCATTAAGAAATCTAGGCTCTAATTAACTTTATCTCTAATTGTTAAGTAGCTCTGAGTCAGTGTTTTTTGGTAAACAAGGGTAAGAACTACAAAGATTGATGAAGGTTGTCAAGATCAGTGGAAGAACAAAACTGAAAATTTCCATGATACCTTACAAATCCAGTACTTTGTTTCATTTGATTGCATACAGACTGGTGAAGCTGGAAGAGTTATTTCTGTTTTGCTGTGTAAGAAAACTGAGCACAGAGGAAGAGAGGCTTTTCTACATGACTTGGTTTCCACATTCCTTCCCATGTTCCAGCCCTCTTACAGAGCCCTATAATGGAATTGTTTGTTTCTTGTGTCCTTCTCCCACCAGAATGAGATCTTCTTAAGGACAGAACCTCAACTCACTCATCTCTGTATCTCTAGTGTCCAAGACACATGGTACATGCTCAGTAATGTAGAATGAATGAATGAAAAGACAGCCAAGGCCAAACACTTGACACTATGATTCTCAGACAAATGCTTGTTTGCTGGTTTTACACGGCTTCCCATCCTGCAGTGACCATGAAGGTATCAGAGGAATAGGAAAAGTGACAACTAATGAAGATATAGGCAGGAAGTGCTGAACCAAGAATATGGATTTTTTTTTTTGTATTTGGTTTTTTTAGATGGGACACTCAAATACTCATCTAGTCTGACAACATTAATCAGTCATGGGGATTTGCTTGGGCACTGAACTCCATGATGCAGTCTTGTTTTCTAGTTTGGGACACAGGAGGAATGGATGTGAACAGGTTGCCCAGGGTCAACAGTGAGAACTGAATGTCCTAAGAGTAGGAGATCGACAATGACCTCCTGGAAGAGGCTGGATTTGGCCTGGGTCCCAAAGGGTCAGAGGAAGTAGCTCGCCAGCAGAGGGGATGCTGGGAGAGGGGAGGCACCAGAGTGGGTAGTGTTGGGTGTGTTTGGGGACCACTGGTATTGGGTGAGCAATTCCCAATTGGTATTGGGTTTTCTCCGTGAAAACCACAGAACCTTTCAAGAGGTGAGAACTTCCTTTATGTCTTCTGCTGCTTCTGCTGCTAAGTCGCTTCAGTTGTGTCTGACTCTGTGCGACCCCATAGACTGGCAGCCCACCAGGCTCCCCCATCCCTGGGATTCTCCAGGCAAGAACACTGGAGTGGGTTGCCATTTCCTTCTCCAATGCATGAAAGTGAAAAGTGAAAGTGAAGTTGCTCAGTCATGTCTGACTCCTAGCGACTCCATGGACTGCAGCCCACCAGGCCCCTCCGTCCACGGGATTTTCCAGGCAAGAGTACTGGAGTGGGGTGCCATTGCCTTCTCCGTCTACTCTAAGCCTATTCATGGTCTCTCTGTATAATGGTTAAGATGCACTCCTCTAATGGCTGGAATTACCTAATAGAGTTATTCTTTTGCCAGAAGAGTCAATATTAAAGATGCTACAAGCAAAAAAGAAAGCTATTTCACCAAAGAAATTGGCAAATTGAAACATGCTAAAATCTCTCTCTGGATATCCCTTGTTACCCATTTCCCAGGATGGATAGTCAGACCCAAAAGGGTTTAAGCTTACATTTTAAAATCTGATATTTCAAGTATAAACTCAGCAAGTTACTCAACCTATCTGAAACTTAATATACTCAGTTATACCTCACAGTAAAGAAAGCTATGTTGCAAAGTTGCTGTGAGGATAAAATGAGAAAATGTAAGAGAAGTGTTTGGTATGCAGTGGGCACACACAAGAGACACCTCATTAGATACATTAGGTTCAAACTCATATGCCCACAGGGACCAGGTAGATGATATGAATGAATAATAGAGACTAAGTATAAGATGTGTTCTTCCCCTTCTCTACCTTCAGCAGCTAGATATTATATTTTTAGGTTCCCTTGCAGCTAAGTGTGCCTACTTGCAAAGTTTGTTCAACAGAGCATGAAGATAAGTGAGATGTGCCTATTTGTGGTCATGTTCTTAACAAAGAAGCTCCTTGAATTTCACCTCATTTTTTTTCTCTTCCTACTGGTGATCAATCTGTTTCAATCATATGGGTAAATTCATCATTTTTAGAGACAGCTGGGAAAAGGTAGATAGGGGTAGAGATACTTACACCCCTGTATAGCTTACCAGTCTACATCTTTACTGAGAGGATTAAATGTGTATCTCATTTAAGCTACTGCTATTTGGTCTCTGATAAAGTAGCAGGACCAATACTCTAAATAATTCACTCTAAATGTTCAATAACAAAGGAAATAGACTTAAATACATATATAATCTATTTATGGGATGAATTGTTGTTGGGATGTTATTTTTTTTAAAAATTAAAAAATGTAGGACGCAATCCATGCTGGCTAAAATCTTTAATCCCACTGGAAAACTCAGACTGGTATACAAAGCAATTAGCCCATGATATGAAACAAGGCTGTATATTGTCACCCTACTTATTTAACTTATATGCAGGGCACATCTTTCAAAATGCCAGGCTGGATGAAGCTCAAGCTGGAATCAAGATTGCCAGGAGAAATATCAATAACCTCAAATATGCAGATGACGCCACCCTTAAGGCAGAAAGCGAAGAGGAACTAAAAAGCCTCTTTTTGAAGGTGAAATAAGAGAGTGAAGAAGTTGACTTAAAACTCAACATTCAAAAAACTAAGATCATGGCATCCGGTCCCATCACTTCATGGCAAATAGATGGGGAAAAATTGGAAACAGTGACAGACTTTATTTTCTTGGGCTCCAAAATCACTGCAAATGGTGACTGTAGCCATGAAATTAAAAGATGCTTGCTCCTTGGAAGAAAAGCTATGACAAACCTAGATAGCATATTAAAAATCAGAGATGTTACTTTGCTGACAAAGGTCTATATAGTCAAAGCTATGATTTTTCCTGTAGTCATGTATGGATGTGAGAGTTGGACCATAAAGAAAGCTGAGCGCCAAAGATTTGATGCTTTTGAATGGTGGTGTTGGAGAAGACTCTTCAGAGTCCCTTGGACAGCAAAGAGATCCAACCAGTCCATACTAAAGGAACTCAGTCCTGAATATTCATTGGAAGGACTGATGCTGAAGCTGAAGCTCCAATACTTTGGCCACCTGATGCAAAGAACTGACTCATTTGAAAAGACCCTGATGCTGGGAAAGGTTGAAGGCAGGAGAAGTGGACAACAGAGGATGAGATGGTTGGATGGCAACACCGACTCTATGAACATGAGTTTGAGCAAGCTTGCTGGGAGCTGGTGATGGACAGGGAAGCTGGCATGCTGCAGTCCATGGGGTCACAAAGAGTTAGACATGACTGAGCGACTGAACTGAACTGATGAAACAGAGTACACAGACCCTGAGTTCCAGAAGAATTTAAATGAAATAGGTACCAGCTAAAGACTTCCCACATCCTTTGCTAGGTCACTGGCAGTGCATTTGCCACTGCCAGGAGCCCTAGTGTAGCAGTAGTTGAGGTGGTACAGGCTGGATGAAGGACCGGTGTAGCCTATGCCTGTGACAACAGGTATGTTCTACGTCTGTTGATCCCAGTCACCCTTTGGGAGAAGAGGAATGGGAAGCCCTGGGCAGGTGGTGCTCCCATTGTCAAACACCCACATTTTGTACCCATTTATCATTTAAACCATTCATCCCCCATTACAGGTGAAGAAGCTGTGGCTGAGAGAGATGAAGTAACTTTCCTGTAGTCATCAATAGAACAAGGCTGCAAACTCTAGACTGCTGGGCACGATGTCTTTCTTTTTTTCTGCTGCCCAACCACAGTATCTGCTTTCCTGGTGGACTCCAGTGGGCTAAACCACATTGTTAAGTATACAAGGAAGATGGGGAGGAACAATAAACTCTGAACTTTCTTTTTGACTTTATAGGCATTGCTTGAAATAAATTCATGAGGGAGAAATTCAAGGGGAAAGAGGAAAAGGATGAAGTGGAAGTATTCTTTTTTAAAAAGAATTTAGTTTAGTTACATTGAATAAACCTAGAAAAAACAAATAGTGCAGAAACAAATGGCATTAAGAGAATTATTTCCTTGAGGTTCCCACAATGCATTTTGATCTCTAAGAAGAGAGGCTCATTAAAAAGGAAGATTATCTGCTTATTTGGAATGACAAATCTATCCTCATAATCATGGCTGCAAATACTTGGGAGCCTGATCATAAGCACATTTTCACAATCTTTGCAAAGATTAATGAATGATAATAATTACTTTTCAGTGGCAAAAGCTTTGCTTTGGACTATGTGTCATAGTAACAATTTTGCTATTCATATTCTAAAATGGATCTACATAACACATTACTTATAATTCCTGTGCTTTTTCCCTTCCTTTTGGGTTCACTAGTACACTTTCTTCATTTTATATTAAGTAATTCAACTATTTCATGACTGTCAGTTACTGCATTTTAAAAAAATCACACTTTGGGTTTTAGTTCTCCAGTGAGCCAGGGCCAATATTTGTTGACATCATGGCTGCAGGAACCTTTGTTTCCTTCATGTTAAATGAACTCCCATTTCAATATTGAAGTTTCAGGAACACCAAAGAGCAGTTCTGAAATTACACAGTTGATGCCCTTAATTGCAATGTGGGCCTGGAGACCAATGCTGAGTTGCAAATTAGTAAAATCCTTCTGAAGTGGAAAGGTCATATTCAATGAGACTGTAGGATTTAAGCTATAAAAACCTGGGAAGGCATCTACATTTGCATAGGAAAAAAATTCACCCCGATGCAGCCCTGATGATTAGTGAAGAATAAAAACAAGAGTGTTCCGAGCACCCAGGATAAGGTTAGCCACAAGTGAGGTAGGATGTAGGGTGTGTCCAGGGGAAATGCGGGGGAGGGATCACATGCCACATTTGTCTTATAGCTTTCCTCCATGCTCCAACGTGACAGAGACAGGAGAGCCTCTTTCAATGCTAATCGTGCAAATTCCTGTACCCTCACTTCTCGGAATAAAAGCCATATGTGGAAGCAGAGGTCATGGAAATAGAACTGGGTTTCCTGTTCAATCCCTCAATCTCTTTAAAATTCTCTTCTTTTAGCTACAAATGAACATCCCTTCCTGGAGGTAAACTTACCCCTACAGATATAAAAGATATCATTTAAGCAATATATGAAGGCTTCCCTGGTAGCTCAGCTGGGAAAGAATGCACCTGCAATGCTGGAGACCTGGGTCGATCCTTGGGTTGGGAAGATCCCCTGCAGAAGGGAATGGCTACCCACTTCAGTATTCTGGCCTAGAGAATTCCATGGACTACAGTCCATGGGGTCGCAAAGAGTTGGACACGACTGAGCAACTTTCACTTCACAAGCAATATATGTAGAAATAGGTTCTTCAGTGCTCATTTCATCTCCAGTTCATTGGTCCACAGCACCTGTAAGTTTTCATTCTTTTTTCTCATTTTGATATTTCCACTTTTTTGTGATGATTTGCTTCAGCATTTCTGCTTCACAAAGACTCATTCTGGAAGGATCATTAGTTTTTCTTTTTTACAAGGCCCCAGAAATGCTTCCTTTCTAATAGCCCTTTGCTCATATGATCTCCTTGTATGATCCTAGCCTCTGACACGGAAGCTTTCATTTATGGAGTTTGAACATGCAGTCATGGCCTTTTCAGCCCAGGACTAAAGACCATATCATCATGTCCTTAAGAAGCAGACACAGTTCTCTGGCCTCTCAACACTTTTGTACCTCAAAATGGGACAGAGCCTGGGATTTTACCTTAATCTCTTTACATTCCATTTTTATTTCAGCACACCCTTCCCCTCATCAGTGCATGCATTGTAGCCTGTATTTTGTCAGCTTTGAGGTAAAATTCAGTTAAATCACTGGTTTCTGTAAGAAATTCAAGAGATTTACTGAATGTTTGTGGGGTCTCAGGAAGAGGTTACCTCACAAAGCACACAGCATATTTCTTGAAAAACCTATGTCTTATTTCTTTTTCCATCTTCCCTCCTTCACCTACACCTTAGCTGGGGATTCTGCTTTTCTGCTGATACTTACCCTGCACATAAACTTACCCCACATAGCTCTGCAGCTTTTACTCCATTCTCCCAGTTTCCTCAGCATTCACTCTTTCCTCTGTTTATTATGTCAAGTAGCTCTTTGCTCTCCTGAAGGAAATCTAGTGCCCAGCCCAGTACCCTTGTCTGGAGGCTGATTCTTCTGGATTTGGATGAGCAGGCTTATCCAACAGCTTTGGAGCAAAGCTAGCTTTCTCCTTACAAAAGAATTATCTGACTAGCTGCTATTAGAAAAAGATAAACATTTCTGCATACTCATAAATGGGATTATTAATACTTCATAGGCTTAGTGAGAGGATGAAAGGAAATAGTGAACATGGAGTATTAGCACAGTGTAGTTTAGCATTATCATTATTGAATGGAATCAGATTATGCAATTTTCATCTGCTCTCTCCCTGGTTCTCTGTGGCTACCTGCATTCCCATACTTGCAGCTGAGCTGTGTGAGGTTGTTCTTAGCTTTGAGCTCCCCAAGGGTAAGTGCTTCATCTTATCCACCCTTGTATCTCCAGTACCTGCTGTAGTATGCAGTGCGCAGTGATGCACATTAAATCGTTGTTGAACAATTGAGTCTTTGGCCTGAGAAGCTTCTAGTACATTCTGAAAAAGCACTGTAAATAGAGAAAAAGATGGATCTGAGGAGGAAAGAAAACTAAGGTTCAGGGTCATCGCTAAAAACTGTTCAATACACTGACAGCACTTTGCAGGGAGGGGCCAGGAGGGGCTGTGTTCCCTCATCTGTGGATCTGTATACCCAATACCATGTAGTCACAGAGGAGGCCCCAAGTGTACCCCAACCATGATAGACTTCTCACATTCACTTTATTGTCAGTGGCTTAAGTGTTTAACTTTTAAACTTAGTAAGTTTTGATCTAATAAGTAATCTTTAACGTCAGCGAATGAGGTTCTAATTGTATGAACTATTTATCCTAAGTCACCTACTCACGGCAAAAGGACGAGCTCTAGGAATCTCTGTGCTTTCACCAAGTTCTTACTGTGCTTTGCGTCTCTGGTTTTCTTTCCACTGCTTGAACAAACAGTCCCACGGCTAACTCAAGGGAGAAGGAAGGATCTAATTGTGTGCAATATCTTCCCTGTGTGGTCTGCTTTCCCCGGACCAAAGAGGAGTATGTGTGGGGAAGGACTAGGCTAAAACATTGAAGCATCCCATGAAAATGCTGAAATTTGGTGTCCCTTAAATCTGTTTTTCTTAAATATTTGTTCATCTGAGGTAAGGATCTATCTCATGGGGAAAGGATGCATATTTCAAATGGGGGAAAGATGCAGCTCTAAGTAATTCACATCTGTCCCAAAGTTGTGTACCCAACTCAGACAAAAGAAATCTCTGCATTAAGCCAATCAACTTTCTTAGAAGACAGTTCATGGATGTGCAGTCTCATGTTAGTTGAATGTGTTCCTGAGTGGGTGAGGGGCTCATCCAATACCAAGTGGTTTTGAGAAAGGATGGTTCAGGATGGGGAACACGTGTATACCTGTGGCGGATTCATGTTGATATATGGCAAAACCAATACAACATTGTAAAGTTAAAAAATTAAATTAAAAAGAAAGAATACATTTGAATCAGTTCTAATGAGATGGATGAAACTGGAACCTATTATACAAAGTGAAGTAAGCCAGAAAGAAAAACACCAATACAGTATACTAATGCATATATATGGAATTTAGAAAGATGGTAACAATAACCCTGTGTACGAGACAGCAAAAGAGACACTGATGTATAGATCAGTCTTATGGACTCTGTGGGAGAGGGAGAGGGTGGGGAGATTTGGGAGAATGGCATTGAAACAGGTATAATATCATGTATGAAACGAGTCACCAGTCCAGGTTCGATGCATGATACTGGATGCTTGGGGCTGGTGCACTGGGATGACCCAGAGGGAGGGTATGGGGAGGGAGGAGGGAGGAGGGTTCAGGATGGGGAACACAAGTATACCTGTGGCAGATTCATTTCAATATTTGGCAAAACTAATACAATATTGTAAAGTTTAAAAATAAAATAAAATTAAAAAAAATTTTTTTCCTAATCACATAATCTGAAAAGAGTTCTTGTGAAATACATTTTTTCCAACTCACTAAATTTCCAGTGTTGCCTTAGTATCCACTATTGATTGACCTCCAGCTGATATTACCTTAATATTCCACATTTAGCTTGGGAATTAGTTGAACTCTGGCTCAAGAAAAGTGTATTCTACATGTATGATTCCACTTATTACATTGGAAGATATAATATGAATGTTGATATGATTTCTTTTAAAATTATTTTTAAGTGTTTATTTTTTAATTGGAGGATAATTTCTTTACAATGTTGTGTTCGTTTCTGTTGTACAACAATGTGAACCAGTCATAAGTGTACACATATTCCCTCCTCTTGAGCTTCTTTCCCCTCCCCCTTCTACCCCTCTAGGTCATCACAGAGCACCAGGCTGAGTTTCTTGTGCTTTACAGCAACTTCCCACTAGCTATCTATTTTATATGTGACGACTCTTCTAATTTATCACATCCTCTCCTTCCCCTTCTGTGGCTACAAATCCAATCTCTACTTCTGTGTCTCTATTCTTACCCTGAAAATAGGTTCATTGGCACCATTTTCTAGATTCCACATATATGCATTAATATATGATATTTCTTTCTTTCTTTTTGACTTACTTCACTCTATATAACAGGCTCTTTGTTCATCCACCTCAATTCAACTGGCTCACGTTCATTTATTTTTCATGGCAGAGTAATATTCCATTGCATATTTATACCACAACTTCTTTATCCATTCAACTGTCGATGGACATCTAGGCTGCTTCCATGTCTTGGCCATTGTAATAGTACATGAACACTGAGGTACATGTGCCATCTTGAATTGTGGTTTTCTTAGGGTATATGCCCAGTAGTGGGATTGCTGGGCCATGTAGTAGCTTTATTCCTAGTTTTTAAAGGAATTTCAATAGTGGCTGTACCAATTTACATTCCCACCAACAGTGCAAGAGGGCTTCCTTTTCTCCATATCCTCACCAGCATTTATTGTTTGTAGGCTTTTTGATGATGGCCATTCTGATCAGTGTGAGGTTTGTACTATTCTCATTGTAGTTTTGATTTGCATTTCTCTAATAAAGGCAATGTTGAACATCTTTTTGTGTTTGTTGGCCATGTGTATGTCTTCTTTGGAGAAATGTATGTTCAGGTCTTTTCCCCATGTTTTGATTGGGTTGTTTGTTTTTCTGATCTTGAGGTGCATAAGCTGCTTGTGTATTTTGGAGATTAATCCTTTGTTAGTTGCTTTCTTTGCAAATATTTTCTCCCATTCTGAGGGCTGTCTTTTTATCTTGTTTATAGTTTCCTTTGTTGTGAAAAAGCTTATAAATTTAATTAGGTCCTATTTCTTTAGTTTTGTTTTTATTTCCATTACTCTAGATGGTAGGTCAAAGAGGATCTTGCTGTAATTTTATGTCAAAAAGTGTTCTGCCTATGTTTTCCTCTAAAAGTTTCATATTTTCTGGCCTTACATTTAGGTCTTTAATCTATTTGAGTTTATTTTTATGTATGATCTTAGGAAGTGTTCTAATTTCATTCATTTACATGTGGTGGTCGAGTTTTCCCAGCACTTCTTACTGAAGTGGCTATCTTTTCTCCATTGTATATTCTTGCCTCCTTTGTCAAAGATAAGGTGGCCACATGTGTGTGGGTGTATCTCTGGGCTTTCTATCTTATTCTATTGATCTATATTTCTGTTTTTTGTCAGTACCATACCATCTTGATTACTGTAGCTTTGTAGTATAGTCTGAAGTCAGGCAGGTTGATATCTCCAGCTTCATTTTTCTTTTTTTTTTATCGGGCGGCGGCCCGGCCAGCGAACGCGCGGTAACCAGAGAGATGAGCCGCGGCGGGCACGGGCGCTTCCGCCCACGTGCGCCTGGCGACCGGAACTTAGGTCACGGCCCAGCTTCATTTTTCTTTCTCAAGATTTGCTATGGCTATTTTGGAGTCTTTTGTGTTTCCATAAATATTGTAAAATTTTTCATTCCAGTTCTGTGAAAAATGCCTTTGGTAATTTGATAGGGATTGCATTGAATCTGTAAATTGCTCTGAGTAGTATAGTCATTTTCACAGTATTGATCCTTCCAATCCAAGAACATGATACATCTCTCCATCTGTTTGTGTCATCTTTGATTTCTTTTATCAGTGTCTTATAGTTTTTTGAGTACAGTCTTTTGTCTCCATAGGTAGGTTTATTCTTAGGTTTTTTTTTTTTTTTTTTTCTTTCTGTTGCAGTGGTGAATGGGATTGTTTCCTTAATTTCTCTTTCTGATTTCTTATTGTTAGTGTATAGAAATGCAAGGAATTTCTGTGCATTGATTTTGTATCCTGCCACTTTACTAAATTCATTGATTAGCTCCAGTAATTTTCTGAAGGTATTTTTAGGGTTTTTTATGTATGGTATCATGTCATCTGCAAACAGTGAGAATTTTACTTCTTTTCCAATATGGAATTTTACTTCTTTTCCTTTTGTTTCTTTTTCTTCTCTGATTGCCATGGTTATGACTTCCAAAACTATGTTGAATAATAGTGGCAAGACTGGGCACCCTTGATATGATTTCTTATTAATTTTGATCTCCACATATTTTTGGTGTAATATTTTTTATTTTTATTTTTTTATTGAGGTATAGTTAATTTACAATCTTGTATTAGTTTCAAATATACAATAAAGTGACAATTTAGGTGATTCAGTTTAGTATTTATTTTATTATTCCAGCAGCTGATGTTTATTAACTCTGAGGTTCAGAATTGCTATTCCAGGTTCTATGTCTCTGAAAAAGAGGTCCTAGAATGCGTTTTGAAGCATTTCCACAAAGGTTGCTCTGATAATTATGGTCTGACTGACTGAATAAATACATGAATGGAACACTATCTGGCTGATGAAAGATCTTGCTTATTTGTGGCTCTTATACCTTGAGCTGCTCCTCAGATTTATACAACTGTTAAATGGGAATATCATTTCTACCATTTTTCTTTATGATGGGAGAAATCTGTTATTGAACAATCCCATTTTGATAGGTAGAAGTCAAAATTTTGGTGCTAAGAAAGGCTTTAGAAAACTGTTCCAACCATTTGCTATTACAGATGACAATCCTGAGGCCAGAAGTTACAAGACTTGTCTAAGGTGTTCTGTCACATAGGAAAAAGCTTTTTCTTTTTCTGCCTGTGTTGGTGATTGTTGTTACTATTTGCCATTGTGAGAATTTTATCAGGTTTTCTCTGATCGTAGCACATCCAAGAACTTCAAGCATTTGGTTTAGTTTAAGTCACTCCAAACCCAATGCCAATCTCCATGATTTAGCTGGCCATGGAGGGCAAGTGTCTTGACATTCATACTGTTCACTGAACCCAGGGTAGATAAGGCGTGACCAGGGAAGATGGAAGAAGACTCAAGGAGCTGGGGGAGCTGCAGACTTGTTTATTTTCTCTGGGCAGCAGCAGCAGGGAGTCTTCAAAAACTACTGATTTACTAAGACAGACAAAAATGGCCCATGGCCAAGTGGGCATGCATGCGCAGTGCTACCAAGGTCAGCAATATTGCTGTTCATAAAACATAAGGTATGAGGCCGTGAGAGAGTGGGGCCGGAGAGCCTAACTGATGTCGTGTTGTCAGTTAATTTCTCCATGGCAAGGCACGTTAATAAAACACAATCTCTTGTAGAATATTAGCAAACTGATTAACTAGTCAGCTGTAGGGATATTCGGAGAACCAGATGGACATTTGACAGAATCACATCAAATTTTCATGGAGGTAATTAGTTTCCTCCACTTTGAGTCATTCGGTTATACAGTAGCAATTAAACTCCAGCCTACAACATTAAAATACGATTAGCCCTTTGCTAATAATACAAAAGAAACATCAAGGTGAGTATGAGGGAGGAGAGGGAAGGTCTGAAGTACAAGGATTCATTTTCAGATTGTATGTTCGATGTTCTTTCACCCCTGAGTGAGATGACAGAATCGTTTTGGTGAGACACATCAGCCATTCTTTTTGTTAATAAGAATGGGGAGAACTGTATGTCATATCTTTGATTTCTGCCAAGGAATTTTCTAGAATATTATGTGCTTTTCTGGTTCAGATACCAGTCAAGAAGGATTTTTTCAAGCAGCAATGGCAAAGGTTGAAACAATTAGGACTATTCAGCCTGGCTTCCCTGGTGGCTCAATTGATAAAGGATCCACCTGCAATGCTGGAGACATGGATTTGATACCTGGGATGGGAAGATCCCCTGGAGAAGGAAATGGCAACCCACTCCAGTATTCTTGCCTGGGAAATCCCTTGGGCAGAGGAGCCTGGCGGTCTATAGAGCATGGGGTTGCAAGAGTCAGACATGACTTAGGCGACTAAACCACCACCACAAGCCTGACAAACAGCTGGCTGAAGGGCACCCCACAGTGAGCTACGGCAGGCAGAGCTTTTCTAGACAGGGCAGTGATAATCATTCTTTACCTCCACTGAAGCCAGGGCAGACAGAAACTAGATTAAATTTTAGTGGATACTGGGTTAAAAATTAATTATCATTAGTTGAAGACATGGAGAAGGAAATGGCAACCCAGTCCAGTATTCTTGCCTAGAGAATCCCACAGACAGAGGAGCCTGGTGGGCTGCTGTCTAT
This sequence comes from Bos indicus x Bos taurus, assembly GCF_003369695.1. Taxonomy (NCBI): domain Eukaryota; kingdom Metazoa; phylum Chordata; class Mammalia; order Artiodactyla; family Bovidae; genus Bos; species Bos indicus x Bos taurus. The sequence continues at coordinate 65,508,596 of NC_040090.1, read as the reverse complement.
TGGGTCACACAGAGTCGGACATGACTGAAGCGACTTAGCATGCATGCATGCATTGAGGGCAGGAAATGGCAACCCACTTCACTATTCTTGCCTGGAGAATCCCAGGGATAGGGGAGCCTGGTGGGCTGCCATCTATGGGGTTGCACAGAGTTGGACACGACTGAAGTGACTTAGTAGCAGCGGTAGCAGCAGTAGCAGCAGCAGCAGTTGAAGACAATACTATTTAGAACTCTTGGTTGAAAAGGAGAGAGACCCAAGTCAGACTTACTCAAGTAAAAAAATAATTTCTTATGTTTTTTAACTGACGAGATCATGGGTTTATGCACTTAGGGGAAGGCTTGATCTAAGTTCTCAGTTCTAAGGATTCAGTTTCTTCTCTTTTTATGTCCTAGCTGGCTTGTTTTTCTCTCTGTCTTTTCTTTTCCTTCCTTCCTTCCTTCCTTCCCCTTCCTTTCTTTCAAAATAATTTTAGATGAAATTAATGTAGTTAATCATCTTTAAGTGAACAATTTTAGTACATTCACAGTGGCGTGCCTCTATCTAGTTCCAAAACATTTCCATCACTCCAAAGTAAAAGCCTTACCCATTAAACAGCTACCCCCTGTCTCCCTACCACCCCCACCTAACCGCCAATCTGTATTCTATCTCTATGGGTATATCTATTCTGGCTATTTCATATGAATAGAAATATGTGACTTTTATGCTTGGCTGATTTTACTTAATATCATGATTTGGAGAGTCATCCATATTGCAGTACATGCAAGTACTTCATATTTTTATGGCTGAATAAAAATACCATTGTACATATAGACCACAATTTATCTATTGATGCATTGATCAATTGATTTAGGCTATTTTATTTCATTCTTTTTTTTTTTGTTTTGGTGGCCCATAAGAGGCTATTTTCATTCTCTGGCTATTGTTAATAGTGCTGCTATGAACATGTGTGTACATGTACTTGTTTGAATGCATGTTTTTAATTCTTTTGGGTACATACCTGGGAATGGTATTGCAAGAGCATGTGGCAATTCTGTTTAGCTTTTTGAGAAAATGCCAAACTTTTCCATAGTGGATGAACTATTTCATATTCCCACTAGCTATATGAAAAAGCCCAAATTTCTCCACATCCTCACCAATACTTCTTACCTCCTCCCTACTCCCTCTTTCTGATTATAATCATCGAAGTGATTACCACATGATTGTGGTTTTGATTTGTATTTCCCTAAAGACTAATGATGTTGAGTGTCTTTTCATGTGCTTTTTGGCCATTTGTATATGGGCAGGAGGAGAAGGGGACGACAGAGGATGAGATGGCTGGATGGCATTACTGACCCGATGGATGTGAGTTTGAGTGAACTCCAGGAGTTGGTGATGGACAGGGAGGCCTGGTGTGCTGCGATTCATGGGGTCGCAAAGAGTCGGACATGACTGAGCGACTGATCTGATCTGATCCGATCTGATACCATATTTGGAGGAACACCTGCTTTCTCTTACAGGCTTTTATCATGGTAGTTTGACTAATCAAATTATCTGCCTGGGATGAAGGGGTTTCCAGGAATGCAGTGCTTTAAGATTTATTATAAAACGAATAAAGTCTCTGCAAACTGGGACAAGTTGGTCACTGAAGTGTTGCAAAAGATGGCATGGAATCTTGGGCATATAGATTTTAGAGTTTAGGCATCAGAGCAATAAATAGCATAATTATTCCCAAATTTCAGGAACAGTCCTGGCCAACTCTGTTTGGCCATTCTAATTGGCCTGACATGGAAAGGAGGTCCATCCCTTGGACTCATGTGGCCAGGCAGATAAATTACTTAAGCATATTTTCATTCTTGAGTTGAAGGATTAGCTTCTTCTCAAAAATTGGGATGAAGTAGGATTACTTCATGCAACTGGAGGAATGATTCTTCAAATACAGAGATGCCTGGCAGACGTATATATGATCATTACAAGCATTCATATGCGTCGGCTATTGTGCTTGACGCTTGCACATAGATTGTTTCATTCAGTTCTTGCAATATTCTAGGTAGATGTTAATACCCCAGTATTAGACATGACAAAATTGAGCCTTAGGAAAGTTAAGTTACCATGCTCAAAGTCACATAAGCTAGAGAGAGAATTGCTTTTTTTTTTTCTTATTGAGATAATATAATTGATATATAACATTGCATTAGTTCATTGTTGTATACTTAAAATGATTACAATATACCTATATATATAATCTACATATATATAAATATATAAAAATGATTTTGGTTAATTTTTAATATAGCACAGTATAAAACAGAATTTTCAGACAGCAGGGAGAATTCAAGGAGAAAGGGGTAGAAGAAGCTCTCTTCAGAGGACTTTGTATCAGTCAGAGTCCATTCAGGAAAATGAACCACACCAGTTATTTTAATAGAAATTTTAATGAAAGAGATATGTTAAGAAGATATCTAAATAATGATAACTATTATCATTATTATATGTTAAGAAGATATCTAAATAATGATAAAGGGAAACACTGAGCTACATAAGAATGGCAGCTTCAGTAACAGAGACAAGAGACTGGGGCCGTTAAAATCTGGGAGAAGAGGCCCCAGACCGCCAGCCTGTTGTCTCTGAAGTGGTGCACTAAGGCTGGTTCTGCGAGTGCATAAAACATGTGAAACTGAAACCAACTACTGCTGTAGGTACAGAAAGCAAAAAAGGAGGCCATCTTCCCCTCCTGCAGCCCTCCAACCCCTCTCTAGCGCCCCATGTTGGCAGAACTTAATACAGCACAAGCTGGCAAAGCGGAAATACCATTTACAGGTTCCCATCTGCAGGAGTGGAAAAGGTCAGTTTTTGTTCCAGTCCCAAAGAAGGGCAAAAAAAAAAAAAAAAAAAAAACCCAAAAAGAACGTTCAAACTACCGCACAATTGTGCTCATTTTGCATGCTAGCAAGGTAATGCTCAAAATCCTTCAAGCTAGGTTTCAACAGTATGTGAACCAAGAAATTCCAGATGTACAAGCTGGATCTAGAAAATGCAGAGGAACCAGAGATCAAATTGTCAACATCTTTTGGATGAGAGAAAAAGCAAGGTAATTCCAGAAAAAACATCTGCTTCATTGACTATGCTAATGCCTTTGACTGTGTGGATCACAACAACCGTAGAAAATTTTTCCAGAGATGGGAATACCAGACCACCTTACCTGCCTCCTGAGAAATTTGTATGCAGGTCAAGAAGCAACAGTTAGAACTGGACATGAAACAAATGACTGGTTCCTAACTGCGAAAGGAGGACATCAAGGCTGTGTATTGTCACCCTGCTTATTTTACTTATATGCAGAGTACATCATGCAAAATGCCGGGCTGGATGAAGTTCATGCTGGAATCAAGATTGCTGGGAGAAATATCAATAATCTCAGATAGATGACACCACTCTTATGGCAGAAAGCAAAGAGGAACTAAAGAGTTTTTGATGAAGGTGAAAGAGAAGAGTGAAAAAGCTGTCTTAAAACTCAGCATTCAAAAAACTAAGATCATGGCATCCAGTCCCATCACTTCATGGCAAATAGATGGGGAAACAATGGAAACAGTGACAGACTTTGTTTTCTTGGGCTCCAAAGTTACTGTGGATGTTGACTGCCATCATGAAATTAAAAGATGCTTGCTCCTTGGAAGAAAAGCTATGACAAACCTAGACAGCATATTAAAAAGCAGAGACACTGCTTTGCCAGCAAAAGTTCATATAGTCAAAGTTATGGTTTTTCCCTATAGTCATCTATGGATGTGAGAGTTGGACCATGAAGAAGGCTGAGTGCTGAAAATTGATGCTTTCAAACTGTGATGTTGGATAAAACTCTTGAGAGTCCCTTTGCCTGCAAGGAGATCAAACCAGTCAATCCTAAAAGAAATCAACCCTGAATATTCATTGGAGGGACTGATGCTGAAACTCCAATATTTTGGCCACCTGATATGAAGAACTGACTCACTGGAAAAGACCCTGACACTGGGAAAGATTGAAGGCAGGAGGAGAAGGTGATGATAGATGATGAGATGGTAGGATGGCATCACTGACTCAATCTGCGTGAGTTTGAGCAAGCTCTAGGAGATGATGGACAGGGAATCCCGGCATGCTGCAGTCCATGGGGTTGCAAAGAGTAGGACATGATTTAGTGACTGAACAAACAAAAAGTCTCCAAGATCACAAAACAGATTGTAGCAGAGTTGAGATAAAATAGCTTAATTTAACACTGCTTTTAAAAATGGAAAATTCAGAGATACAGTGAAACTGTTCTATATCAAACTAGAAAAATGGTTGGATTTTTTAATAAATCAGAGGTTTTTATTTTCTGAATTTAAGTTTACCTTTATAAATTTGAGGAATTAGCATAATTAAACTCTGGCCTCTCCCTAGTCCTGCCTCATATAACATCATGCTTGAAACTTTCAGACTTTCTCAAATTTGTTTCCACTCTGTAATTTATCCATTGAAGTTCTATTTGAAGCTGATGTGGAAAGATCTAAACTTTGAAATCAAATATGTGTGAATTCAGTCTTGCCTCTGCCACTTTGCTTGTGGATTAACATTGGGTGAGTTAGTCTTAATTCTCTCATCTTTTAAATGAACAATGGATAATGCATATATATATCATAGGGTTTTATAAAATTTATATGAAATAATGTGTAAAAAAAACCTGGCAAGCTGTCTGGCACAGCAGTGATATTTACTTAATAAAAACAAATTCCTTTTCTTGTTCTTTTTACTCAACTCCTCTAATTGAGAATAAACTATGAGTTTTAGACAGATCATCTCCCTGAATGTAGAATCTCACTTTTCCAGCAGCAACAAAAATTAGAGAGGCATTTGCGTCCTCTCTGTTATAGCTCCCCCAAATAACCCACTGGTCTAAGTGTCTGTATGATTGCTTGCTATGTCATCATTGCCAAGACAAGTTTCCCACTTTCTCCTTCCAACTAGAATGCCATTCTTGGGCTCCCTGCTATGGAGAAATTCTCCAACTCCAAGACGGGCTGTTGCCTTCTCCATGTCCCCCTGAACTGCCCTAAAGCTTTCTTTACTGAGAACTGAGGGCAAAGGCCCATCTTCAAAGGAGGCAAGGTGGACTTTGGTGAATTGTTGTGCAGTGTAAGCTTGTACTCCCAAGGTTTGGAGATGGTATTTCTGAACTACCATAAGGGTTCCCTCCTTGGGAAGTACAGAATGCAGTGATGCTGGCAGAAGTCCCAAGAATTCCTTGGGCCACTTTATAGTGAAATTATAACTGGATAAATAGTCACAAATGTGTAGAAGGCTGGGATGCTCTGGAGGTTAACAGAGAGACAGAAGTGATTGCTTTATTTTCAGGAAATGAAGAATTGGGTCATAATTTGCCTTTACTTCATCAGAGAGTATGAACTCACTAAGCATCTCCTGTCCCCTCTTTGCCTTTTATTGAACCAGAGATGATTTGATGTGAGTCTCCTGAGAGTTTTCATGAATGCAGTTTGTGAGGGAGACTTTGCTCTTTGAGGACCCCCTGGTGAGAAAGTTTTAACACCTGCTGTTACCACCATTATGGAGCTCAGTGCTTTTGGCTTCATGTGCTCATAGGCCTCTTTGCACATGGGGGTTAATAACATGTGAAAACTCAAATTTAAAAACAAAATCATCTTTGAGTCACATGAGGGTAGAAAAGCAGGGTAACACTCCAGTTTTCTTCTTTTTAAACAGTCTGTTTCCTTTTTTTCCCCCTGTTTCTTCTCAACTTCCTTTATCCTTTCTTTGAATCAAGCTGCTTCTGGACTGCAAACTCACAATGCTGCTTTTCAGCTTGGATTGAATTTTTACAGCAAGTCATAAACCCTTGGAAATAGGATTTATAATGGAAACGCTGATACAGGCCTAGCTAGCGTGGCCAGAGAAGTGTTCAAATAATACTGGAGAGTAATATTCTTCAAATCTAATACTCTATAGATTTTTCTCCTGCTGTGATTCAAACTGACCCAATTCTTTCTCTGACTTCTTCAGTGCCAAAGCCTATGTCCTGCCATGTCCCTGACTAGAATGTCTGGGTCACATTGATATGTGACAGAACATGACACAGTTAATTCCTGTAGGCTGAGACCATCTGGGCTGAATACATGACTGAACCCCATTAAAGCCTTTATACAAACTTTTAATGTTCTGCTGGGGGTGCAAAAACCAACTTGTCTTTTGGGTACCCAAAAGCTAGCTAAACTTGGGGGAGGGGGAGTTCTGGAAGGAGCTGAGATCCCTAGAGTGAGGCAGGCTTGGGATGGAGGGGGCAGGCATGGCGAGCTGTGCTAGTCTAGGAGGCAGACCCTCACAGGAGGGAGAGCAGACAGGTAAGCAGACAGGCTGCCCTGGCAGGTGTGCAGAGTGCAGTGATGGGGAGCCAGGAAGCATTCAAAGAAATCCAAGCAGATGGCTCCCAGAAGGGAAGTCTGGTGGCAGGTAGCACAGTTTCAGATCCTGGCCATGATTCCTAGGGAATGGGGGGAAAGTTGGAGTATAATTTAAACAACAACAACAAAAAAACACCATAGCCTTTGCCCTCAGTTCCTGGCACAGAGATTCCAAAACCCTTGGAATTTCCTGAGTGATGGGAGTGTCTTTTGTTATTGATAAAGAGCCCCTTTCCCCATACCTGAGTTCCTGCTAGTGAGATGACTCAAGGTGGCACCTCAGACAGTTCCCAGGGAAAGGCTTGCTACCTCCGGCGACTAGAGTTGGCACTTTGAGCCCACTCTTCATTTTCTGAGGAGGAAAGGAGGGAGGGGGCTTCCCAGGTGGTGCTAGTTGTAAAGAGCCCACCTGCCAGCGCAGGAGACAAGAGACACAAGGGACGCATGTTTGATCTCAGGGTCAGGAAGATCCCCAGGAGGAGGGCATGGCAACCCACTCCAGTATTCTTGCCTTGAGAATCCCATGGACACAGGAGCCTGGTGGGCTATAGTCCACAGGGTAACAAAGAGTCAGACACGACTGAAGTGACCTAGTGAGCATGCATGCACACAAGAAAGGATGGAGATTAAGTTCAATCACCAATGTCTTACCAATCATGCCTATGGAAGGAAGACTTGATAAAAACTCCTGAAAGCAAGTTTTGAGGAGATCCCAAGTTGGTGATCACTTGACATGAGGGGAGGCTGGTGCACCCAGAGAGATCATGGAAGCTCTGCACTCCCTCCAGCCCCACACCCTGCCCTGAGCTTCTCTTCTAAGTGACTGTCCTGAATGATAAGTATAGAGTTTCCTGAGTACATGAGTAGATTTAGTGAGTTATGAAACCGTAGAGTGAGCCATAGGAACTCCCACAATTATAAGTGGCTGGGCAAAAGAGCAGATATCCTGGGGACTCCATTTAGAGTTGGTGTCTTGTGGTGTCTTATAGCTGTGGGGTCTGTGCTAGCTTCCATAGTTGGTTCATGAATTGAATTAAATTGTAGGGCACTCAGTCAGAGAATATGAGAATTGGTTGTTGTTTGGGAAATGATGTAGGGATCGAGGGAAGTGAGGTACTGGCAAAAGCAAGGTAGGACCCAAATCTCAGGAGGAGGGGCACCCAGAATAAAGGCTACTTCTCCTATTTACTAGGTGTGGGGTGGCTGACAAGAGAACCTCTCAATTTCTGTTTCCTCATCTGTAAAATGGGCATAATGACCTATTTGTTAATTGATTGCATTTTCTCTTTTTCATGATGAATATGTAGCCAATAAAAAATGTTTATGAATGAATGAGTGAAGAACTCAGAATAAATAGGTAATCTATGCAGGGTCTTAAACTCAGGGAACAAATGAGGAACTGAGCTATGCATCTGGGTACAAGGTTAGAGCTACAGAGGAGGGTGCCTTTGTCTCAAGTATATGAACGAAGCCCTCAAATCCCTTTTCCATCTTATGCCTGAGATCAGAATTGGGTCTAGTGTCTTTGAAACCTGCAAGTGGAGGTTAGAAGACCCACCTTATGGGGAGAAGAAGGCTATAGAGGCTGGGACATGACTAGGGCCTGGCTGGCACGGTGCAGAAGAGGAGCGAGCACAGCCTCTACCCTCAAAGTGCCTGGGTTCTAATCCTGGCTCTGGTAACTAGCACATCTCTCCAGATTGGTAGGTGGCAAGTTTAATAAGCAAGGAACTTACATATGAGGCTCGTCTTGGGCAACTAAAAGAGAAGTAGATTTCCACACCCCCACCAGAACATTACAAATTTATCTAGAGGCTTTAATGGGGTCCAGTCATGTATTCAGCCCAGATGGTCTCAGCAAAACATTAGTCTGTCTAGGCTGCACCCCTGAAACCACTGTGGGAATGGTGGGCATAAGGGTACTTAAGGATGTATGTGGATGAGTGAGGAGACTCCACTGCCCAGGTCCAGCTCACAGGTGAACCATTGGTCACATCCTCTCCTGCAACAGTAAATGGAGACTGTATCAGGCACACCTCTGAAACATGGGACTTGATTAGTAAGTGTTATTAGGTGTTATTCTTGCTTTTGTTCTTTCTGAGAGAGCGAGCTCAGTAGTAAAGCAGGGGTGGGTGCTAAGGGGCACATCCTTAGCAGCTTCCAGAAGAACCAGAGTCCAGCAAGGAAGATGAAAAGAGCAGACACCTCTCTGCAGCAGCTCCAATTCATCCCAAACTGAGTGGAAAAGTTCAAAGGTAGGGTCTGAGGCACCTAAAAAGCTCCCATTGTTCATCATTTCTTGTCAGAACCTGGAAGCACGGTTTCTTCCTGCCAGGGCTTTGTTTGTGTTCCACTGGGCCCTGACCCAGGTTAAAAGGCTGATGAAGGAGCCCTGAGCCTTGTGAACTCCTGTTTGAATGAGGTGTTGGGATGGGTTACCACAATACCAGGGTGAACTGAGGATGGAAGAAGCATCTACTTTGCTTGTCTCTCTATGAGAGAGCCTCACAGACAGGAAGGAAAGGGGGAGAGCCAATCGCTTCAGCTCCAGAGATCTCACAGCTAGATGGACAGTTGTTGTGGTTCAGTCGCTCAGTTGTGTCCGACTCTTTTGTGACCCCTGGATTATAGCCCATGAGGTCTTCTGTCCATGGGATTTCCCAGGCAAAAACACTGGAGTGGTTGCTATTTCTTCTCCAGGGGATCTTCCCAACCTAGGGATTGAAGCTGCATCTCCCACATTGGCAGGCTGATTCTTTACCACTGAGTCACCAGGGAGGCGGATGGACAGTAGGTTGGTTTAACTCTACACACAGAGTCTCACCTCTCAGCCTTCAGGTGAAGAACCGGACTCCCAGAGAGAGGTGAGTTGCCTAAGGACACCTGGCTAATTAATGCTCACTTAATACAACTGGGAAAATCACTTGCTGACATAGTTGTTTTTATAAAAGCTTTTAATGAAAACTTTGTTGACACTGTTTTTGAACAAAACAGATCACAGAGGGTCTTCTGTGGATAGTGAACAGGCAATTAGTGGAGAGCAACAGGACATGCAGGTCCTTGGGAGCTCACTGGCTGCAGGGGATGAGGTAGAAGCTGCAGAAGCTCTTTCGAAGGCGTCATCTCAGGTACGATTGTGGGGTGGGGGCTCACGGTGCCTCTGAGTGGGCTCCTTTCCTAATGTGACCTTTTGCAAGATTCAGTGGAAAACTTCTTTTTTCCCTGCTAGTGTTTGGCTCTTCTTCTGATTCTCTTTTAAAGCTTTAGGTAAGCAAGAACAGCAGTTGGAGGCTGGATATTTTTCTTCTTGTTTAGCCTGAAGGCTGTGTGCAGCTCTGGCAGTTAACCTCATAAATTAAGGCCTTTGAAGAACATGCCTGTTTTTGTCCAACTTGGCAAGTCTTAAGAGTCAGTATTTTCCCAGGGAGGCTTCATCAGTATAGAATGAGAGAGACTTAGGGCCGAGAAACATTCTTCCTCTTCTCCTTGTGCTGATTTATTCTGGCCTCCATTAAGTCAGCCTGGCGCATATGGTCTCCCAGGCTGTGCACTGCACAGCTCCAGGGTCATGATCCTAAGACATGACTGAGGCCCAGCATGTAGTGCTGGCATTTTGGGCCTGACTGTCTCTGCGATGCTACAGTTTTAGAAGCCTCTGAGTTCACTAATGATGGAGCTTCTGCACTGGCCTCTGCTTCTTTTGGCTTCCTGGGTAGCGCAGCTAATAAAGAATCCACCTGCAACGCAGGAGACCCCGGTTTGATTCTTGGGTTGGGAAGTTCCTCTGGAGAAGGGATAGGCTACCTGCTCCAATATTCTTGGGCTTCCCTGGTGGCTCACATGGTAAAGAATCCACCTGCAATGCAGGATACCTGGGTTTGATCCCTGGGTGGGAAGATCTCCTGGAGGAGGGCATGGCAACCCACTCCAGTATTTTTGGCTGGAGAATCCCAAGGACAGAAGGGCCTGGTGGGTTCTTTCTTGGTGTCGCAAAGAGTCAGACCTGACTGAACAACTAAGCACAGAGCACAGAGGTTCATTAATGACAGAACTATTGTACTGGTCTCTGCTGCTTTTTGTATTTTAGCTCCAGCTCGGTCACTCATGTGGGCTCATGGCGTGGGCTCAGGGTTTTTTCCTGCTTCTGTGCTCAGTTGCTTCAACTCTGACACTATCTCAGTTGACAGCCCTTTCTACTTCCCTCTCCCACTTGGTGTGCTTTAGCCACAGGAGAGATAACTGTCCAGTTGGTCCCCAAGCAGGCTTTCTTGTTTTTTCATCCTCCTAACATCACCTAACCCTGGGTTGGGCCCCTACACTTAGAAACTGAATCTGGGCACAGAACCTCCTCTCTTTTTCCCTTCAGAGCAGTTGAGAAAGGATGGTTTTTTCAGAAAGAACTTTTGTGGTATTTATGCTGGTGAGCCTTTAATAAAAGATGCAGGAGTTCTACATAAATTTTTTTCCTAACATTTTGATAAATGGACAAAAGAAAAAGAAATTCAGAAATTAAGAGGACTAATAAGGTAAATTAAGGGGAAAGTTATTTAGAAGATATTAGCTAAAATAGACAACTAGAAAGGAACATTAAGTACTGAGCTTGCTCTGACAGATCAGAGAGGAGACACTGTGACTATGTAGGTACAAGTGAAGGGAGAAAATTCATTTATTTGGAAAGTAAAATTTTCCCTACAATTCCAGTGGCAAAACCAAAACAGAACAATAAAAAAAAATCTAATGGGGTATATTTTGAAATATTTTAATGTGATTTTTTCCCCCTTTTTGAGTTTCTCCTTACTCAACTAAGGATATCCATCTGCTTACACGTATGCTAGAAATATTTGGTAAGGAATACAAAAGATCAGACATATTAAGTACTATTCAACTTTTGTCATATAAAATAGAACACATTTAAACAACAGGCTTGAAAACCAGGCATTTGAGGATGATGAAGTTTTCCTAAATTAATATAGGTCCCATCTAACTAATTAAGGCCTAAGCATGTAGGATTCACATTATAGTATACTCCTGCTATGTAGAGAAATCATCTTTATTCGAAAGAGAGTTCAGATCATAGAAGTCTCAGTTTGTAGAAAAATATCCCTTTGTTTGGAATGCATTATAGTTGCAAGTTTGGAAGGGAAGAATACTTCTTACTATTTCTCACAGTGTGGTACCCAGATCAACAGTACCAGCATCATTTGGGAAACTGTTAGACACGTAAATTCCTTGGTCCCACCTCAGACCGACTGAAAATGAAGTAGGGATAGAGCCCAGGAATTTATTTTTCAAACAAACCCTCTGTACTATGCTTATGTACACTAAAATTTGAGAAGCAATGATCTAGAAAAGCCTTCAGCACTTTCCAATCTAGGATGTTTGGGAGGATGAAGAAATGAGGCACAGCAATTGTGTATCCCTATTTTTCTCTTCTCTGAACTTCAGCTCAGAAGTGCGATATGGTTTAGAGCAGTGAGAGCAACACAGAGGAAGCAGGATGCTCTCACTCACGTTCCTTGCCTGTAACTCTGTGTGGTGGCCACCCATTAGGCTGACCTAACCAGCTAGGATGTCACTAGACCTAAGGAGAGTTTGGGGTTGGTGTGGTTAGGCAAAGGAACTTTGCATTGTCAGTCTTTCTAAGCCTCCCATGAGTCCCCTGTGACATAGACAGGTCTCAGACCGAGCTGAGAATCCAGCTCAGGGGTTTGTCCACAGGAATGTCTATCTTTATTGAGGATGAAGGAGCTTTGAACAAGGACTGCATGAGGGTTCTCCAGGTTAAGGTGATGGGAAGCACAGTCATATTTCAGGGTTTCATAGAGTCAGAAAGATCCATGCTTAACTATGATGGTACAGGTCACTTGTCAAACTGAAGGAAAATGACAGCAACTGTGGGGTGGACACAGAAGAGCACTCCAGGATCCAAGACCAAGTCACCCTCTCTTTTCTTGCTACATGAGTTAATACATTCCTTTTTGACTCTAGTTAGTTCGAATGAGGTTTCTGTCACTTGCAATGGAACACATCTGGAGAATATGCCAATTCAAACTCACTAGTGCAAAATGACTTCCCTGATAGCTCAGTTGGTAAAGAATCAGCCTGCAGTGCAGGAGACCTGGGTTCGATCCCTGGGTTGGGAAGATCCCCTGGAGAAGGGAAAGGCTACCCACTCTAGTATTCTAGCCTGGAGAATTCCATGGACTGCTAGTCTGTGGGGTCGCAAAGGGTCAGATACGACTGAGCGACTTTCACTAGTGCAAAATGAAACTCATATTTCCCAATCTGGTTCTGCTCTTATTCCAATTCCATTAATGATACCACCGTTAGTCCCATTATTTAGGCCAGATATCTGGGTTTCATCATTGACTCTGTCATCTCCTTTGCCCTCTTCTTCTTTTACTCTTGAATCTGATCACTTTTATTTACTCTATCCCAGTTAGGCCACCACAGTCTCTCCCTTGGATCGCTGAAATGGCTTCCTAACTGTTGTCCCTGCCATCATCCCTGCCTCTTCCTTCCATTCTCTGCAATCTAGCAGGAATGATCTTTCTAAGATGAAATTTCATGATGCAATTCACTGACCTCTGTTCCACTACCTGGCCTTTCTTAGGCATTGTGCATCTCTAAGATGCTTAATGAGACACACTATTTCCTAATAAATCTGACCACTAAGTTTTTAGTCATGACATATTTCATGGAGCTAATGTTCTGCTGCATACAATTTGGGAAACAATATTCTAGAATAATTTAAGGGCAAGGGTTACAAAATCTTGTCTCTACTATTAAAATACACTAATTTGATTCTTATAGAATGTGCCATTTTAATAATCATGGTATCTGACACTTACTGGATTTTTATTTTAAGATCAGATCAGATCAGATCAGTCACTTAGTCATGTCCGACTCTTTGCGACCCCATGAATCGCCGCGTGCCAGGCCTCCCTGTCCATCACCAGCTCTTGGAGTTCACTGAGACTCACGTCCATCGAGTCAGTGATGCCATCCAGCCACCTCATCCTCTATCATCCCCTTCTCCTCCTGCCCCCAATCCCTCCCAGCATCGGAGTCTTTTCCAACGAGTCAACTCTTCACATGAGGTGGCCAAAGTACTGGAGTTTCAGCTTTAGCATCATTCCTTCCAAAGAAATCCCAGGGCTGAGCTCCTTCAGAATGGACTGGTTGGATCTCCTTGCAGTCCAAGGGACTCTCAAGAGTCTTCTCCAGCACCATAGTTCAAAAGCATCAATTCTTCGGCGCTCAGCCTTCTTCACAGTCCAACTCTCACATCCATACATGACCACAGGAAAAACCATAGCCTTGACTAGACGAAACTTTGTTGGCAAAGTAATGTCTCTGCTTTTGAATATGCTATCTAGGTTGGTCATAACTTTCCTTCCAAGGAGTAAGCGTCTTTGAATTTCATGGCTGCAGTCACCATCTGCACTGATTTTGGAGCCCAGAAAAATAAAGTCTGACACTGTTTCCACTGTTTCCCCATCTATTTCCCATAACTTATTTTAAGATAGGCAATACTAAATATTTAACATGTATTTTCTTATGTAACCTCCAAAATAGTTCTGAGGTTGCTATTACTGTCTGCATTTTAGAAGCTTAAGTTAATTTGCTCCAATTCACAAAGGTGATAAATGAGAGAATTGGTATTTAGAACTAGGATTTCCTGATTCTGAAGCATGTATGCTTAACTGCTAGCCAGTATTTTTCAAATCATGTTTTATACAGCCCTGAGGTTCTACACTTATGCCTCAGAAGTAGCTGTAAAGGAAGGAACAAGGGGGAAAAGAGGTGAGGGGGAGACAAACTCTGAAACTGTGGGTCCCTAATGACCACTTCAACCAGAGCATCTATGCCTTTATCTCTTTTATAAATGGGGGCTCTGTGGAAGACTTTTCTTGTGCAAATATTTGGAACATGTTGGAAACCACTGCATTACTTGATACTGATAGTCAAGGGAAGTTTTCTGTCAAGAATCCTTTCCTCCCCACTTTTTTTTTTCTGATTCTCAAGTTTGCATTTCCATGAATACACTGAAGGAGCATTTGACTGACACCCTAGAATTTGCTCATTCAACTGGCATCATTGGTAGATTCTGTTTATGTACAGTTTCCTTAGCTGTATTCTAAATTACATGAAATAGAGTAGGGTGAGTATAACAGAATACTCCATCTAAGCTTGTCTGTTCCTTATCTCAGATATTAGAATTAGGGAATTGTAATTTTATTCAGTGGAAAGTTGGCATAGGATATTGAAGGATATTCAGGGGATTGATTGGTCTGAGGAACTTGAAAAGTAAGACAAAAACAAAGCAAAACAAAGAAAGAAAATACAAACTGAATAGAAGAATTTTCAAAGGGCAAGTTCCTTTATGTTCTCAGTAAAATTAGTTGGGAATTTGATTCATCATAAAATCCCTTTTATCTCAGATGTCTATCCTCAAGCTGCAGACTGGCTGGCATAGAGCTCTGCCATCTGGCTTGAATCCTTCTCTTCCTCTCCTTATTATCTTCACTTAGACACCATCTTGTTTCCTGTCAGTCAGGAACAATCTGCCTAAAGATGGATTTATGTGCTGACTTCAGAATTTTTTCCCCTTGATGTAAACTTCCCGCACTTCTGGGGATTTCAGTTTTATTTCAGTTTTCTGGCTTGGGACTCATTTCCCTAAACATGGTGGTTAATACACCGGGTTTCAGTGAAGACTCAGATGTTCCTAGTTTAGGTCATTCTAGTAATTCCATAAGTTCTAAGGGATCTATTCTCTACTAATACATTTTTTGACTGAAGCTCCTGGGAATCCATTCTGATCGGTTATTATTTAACTGGTTGTTAAGTTAATTCATGCTTCTAATGAATTAGATATGTTTGATTGGAAGGGTTGGAGTCCCCTTAATGTGGGGGAATTGTACAATGGATTTAAATCTTAGGAAGAAGATGATATTAGGTGATCTTCTAGGTCTTCTGATCTACTCATTTCTATTGCAGCTTGTTTGATAACTCTTTGGATTTATGCATCTCAAGCCAAGTAGGAGGACTATCATTTGTATTCTTCAATTCATAGGCAGCACATTAAGGAAGCTCAAGCACAGAATTAAGTATTGTCATAAGCTATAACATATGGATTCAAGTTAGAGACAGATTAGGGGAGGATATGGATGGGGAAGTAGTGGGTGGGAGATGTATTGTCAGATTACCTCCTCCCATGTGCTTGTGCGTGGAGTTACTTCTGTTACTGGGATGTCTTAGCTATTTGGATAAGCTCTAAAGATAAAGAGTATTGTTGGTGGAAAATTCTTTTTATTGTAGTCCTCTTCATTTAAATACCTTTATAAAGAAAAGTTGTTCAAAAGCCCTGAAGAGATCCCAGGACCAAATGTGTCTGATGAATGGTGGTTAGTTAATTAATTCAGTCACTCAGTCATGTCCGACTCTGTGCAATCCCATGGACTGCTGCACATCAGGCTTCCCTGTCCCCCTAGAGCCTGCTCAAACTCATATCCATCGAGTTGGTGATGCCACCCAACCATCTCATCCTCTGTCGTCCCCTTCTCCTCCCAAACCTTCAATCTTTCCCAGCATCAGGGTCTTTTCCCATGAATCAGCTCTTCGCACCAGGTGGCAAAAGTATCAGAATTTCAGTTTCAGCATCAGTCCTTCCAATGAGTATTCAGGATGGTTTCCTTTAGGATTGACTGGTTTGATCACCTTGCAGTCCAAGGGACTCTCAAGAGTCTACTCCAACACTACAGTTCAAAAGCATCAATTCTTCGGTACTCTGCTCTCTTTATGGTCCAACTCTCACATCCACACATGACTACTGGAAAATCCATAGCTTTGACTAGACAGACCTTTACTGTAAAGTAATCTTTGCTGTTTAATATACTGTCTAGGTTCATCATAGCTTTTCTTCCAAGGAGGAGGCATCTTTTAATTTCATGGCTGCAGTAACCATCTGCAGTGATTTGGGGGTGCAAGAAAATAAAGTCTGTCGCTGTTTCCATTGTTTCCCCATCTATTTGCCATGAAGTGATGGGACTGGATGCCATGATCTTTGGTTTTTGAATGTTGAGTTTAAGCCAGATTTTTCACTCTCCTCTTTTACTTTCATCAAGAAGTTCTTTAGTTCCTCTTTGCTTTCTGCTATAGGATGGTGTCATCTGTATATAGGAGGTTATTGATATTTCTCCTGGCAATCTTTATTCCAGCCTGGGCTTCATCCAGTCTGGCATTTCGCACAATGTACTCTGCATATAGGTTAAATAAGCAAGGTGACAATTTACAGCCTTGGCTTACTCCTTTCCCAATTTGGAACCAGTCCATTGTTCCTTGTCTGGTTCTAACTGTTGCTTCTTGAACGGCATACAGATTTCTCAGGAGGCAGGTAAGGCGTTCTGATATTCCCATCCTTTGAAGAATTTTTCACTGTGTTGTGATCCAAACAGTCAAAAGCTTTGGTGTAGTCATTAAAGCAGAAGTAGATGTTTTTCTGGAACTCTCTTGCTTTTTCTATGATCCAACACATGCTGGCAATATGATCTCTGGTTCCCCTGCCTTTTCTAAATCCAGTTGGACATCTGGATGTTCTTGGTTCACATACTAGCTTGGAGAATTTTGAACATTACTTTGCTAGCCTATGAGGTGAGTGCAATTGTATGGTACTTTGAATGTTCTTTTTTATTGCCCTTCTTTGGGATTGGAATGAAAACTGACCTTTTCCAGTCCTGCGGCAACTGCTGATTTTTCCAAATTTGCTGGCATATTGAGTGCAGTGAATAGTGATAGCATCTGTAATCTTGGTGTATTTTTTAGTTAAAATAAAATTGGAGACTGTCAGATATTCAACACCAAGACACACAATTAATCAAACTTAGCACCTCTTTTCCTCAGGGATTCCTAAATCCTAAATCTCAGCTTTGCAAAAGTTACTGCAAAGATCATAAGGGATAAAAACGGTCATTTAAAAACTCATGGAAGAACATTAATTTAAATTATGATAATATGACCTATTAAAGAGATGCACTCTGTTCTCCCATCAGACCACACTAATATAAATCAATTTTGGTAATCTTTTGAGAAGAAAATAGAAGGTATTAAACTAGTGGTCAGGAATTAAAAATAAGTGAAACTAGCTACAACATATTTTTTCTCTCTAATGGTGTTTACACAGGGAGTGGTGATCTTTGCCATTTTCTTGGGCTTTTAACACTTTTTTTTTTTTTTAATCCAAGCTGTATATGTGGGTAGAAAATAATCAAAAGCATCACAAATTTAGAGAAATGCTAAAGCAGATTCTGCCCACATCAGGAGGAATGGACAGGTGTTCACACTGTAGGAGAAACTGTACTTAAAATTAGTAGCATCTGTGCCAATTAAAGCTAATGATTAGAGCTAGACAAACACTATGCATGAAAACTCAAATCTACCAACATCCAAGCCATCCTTTTACCTACAATACCAATTACAGAGGAATGTAGTTCCCATGAGAACCTCTCTCATCTTGCCTTTAAGTTCAATAGGCAACCAAAGTCTGTTGTGTTAAGTGGGGGACCTTATAATCAGGATTGGAGTACCTTTATTCAGCATGCCAAATAAAATTTTAAAATGTTGAAGATTTGGGTTGAGTTTGAAGCAAAAATATATTTAAGATGGGAATAGACATTGGAGAAGGAATGCTTATCCCAAGGTACTAATATCACAGATACAATGTCTTGGAAATAATCTATGACATCATTTAGATGTAGTTAGTATCTCAAGGAGTCTTGACTAATTGTATACATGCACACATGTTTTGTTTCTAATTGTTGTGGTCAGCTGAACTATGTTGAACTTACTTTTCATTCACTTATCATTTATTCCACAAATATTTTATTGAGAACTTATATGTCAAGCACTGTTTTAGGTACTAGGTATGTAGTGATAAAATAAAACAAAATCCTTGCCCTTATGGATTTTACACTCTTCTAGACAATAATTCCCTTTATTGTAGTCTGATTCCATACTTTTTCAGGCACTCCATATACTTAAAAGCCACTGTGGTCTACTAAGGATGCCTTTGTTTTATGCAGTAAGCTCTCTATACTACTCTTAATGCAAGGTACAAAGTGCAAATAAGTCAATATAAGCACAAATAGAGGTATAGAGATATGTTTTTGGCTTTGGAATATAGGCAATAGGGAAAGCAGCTTGGACAGAGAAACTGGTGTAGGATAAGAAGGACCAAAAAAAAAAAAAAAAAAAGACAAAAAGCACAGGATAACAGAATAGCAGTGTTTTAGAGTGAGTGCCATGAACTGGTAGCTGGAACCAAGTGAGAAAATTGGTAGCTGCAACCAAGTAGAGTTGGATGGAGGGTAGACTTGATACTGAATGTCCATTAAGGAATTCCTAAGTCCAAGTCAGGTAGGGAAGCTGGTGGAAAGGCATAAATAACAAATGAAACTCAGATGTGTGTGTCAGAAGCATGTGCAAGCAAACACCAGGGTATGGAGCAAGATCAACTTCACTGGGAAAATAGTCAGAGATTAGTAGACACTGCAGGAGAAGAGCAAAGCCAATGAGAGGCCAGAGGTAGATGGACTGAGTGGACTGTATCCGGGGTTGGGAACCAGGTGGTCCAGGCAAGTAAGATGAGGTTTACTTGCTAGTGATAGGTATAGCAGGGAGTTGGAAAACCTGAGTTGGAACTAGCATGTGCTAATGCAAACTGAATGAGTATTGAGATGGAGAAATCTGAAGCAAAGAGAGAAAATTTTGAAATGGAAATGAAGGTAGAAATCTGGGTCTGAACCTCATTAGGAAGTTCAAGGGCCTCTTAGCAGGAGGAATAGGCTAGTGTGAAGAAGGCTGGCAGATTGGCTGTCTTAAGGTTGGAAAATCTTTGTTGAAAATAGAAGGTTGACAAACAAGAATACTTTTTTTTTGTGGGGGAGTATCTCAGAGCATATGGGGTCCCCCTCACTGGGGGCCAGTCCCTGAGAAAACATGCTAACATCTGTGAGCACTGCAGTTTCAGTTTATATTAAAGACATTGCATATATAAATAATAACAATGAATATTTTAAATACAGAGCTTACTGCTTCTACTTTGTTCCTGTTCTCCACATAGCAGGGAAAATTATTGTTTTAAAATACGAGTCCAGATTGAGGCTTCTGGAGTAATGGTATGAGGAGTTCAGTGGACTCTTTCCCTAGAAAACAATTATTTAACTGGTGAAAATTATATATTTTATATACCTATCTATATAGTTAGAGCCTCTAGAAATTGTCTTTAGAACATATAATAAATGGAGAATATTTATTCAAGAAAATCTACCAAATCTCAGTAAAAACAGTGATTGTGTGGCATTTGAACCAGAACCTACACCCATTTCCCCCTCTCTCCAGTCCCATGCAACATATGCTGTAATGTGGGCATTTCACTTTGGGCAGGTACAGGCAAAAGAAGGGGGCTTTCTCTCACCTCAGCTAGTAAGGCTACTGTTTCATTCCACTAGGTTTAGTGTCTCTTACCTACCTTCCACTCTCCCAGCTTGTGCCACAAAAACACTATTCCAGGCAGGTACAGCTGAGAGAAGACTTCCCTGGTGGCTCATATGGTAAAGAACCCACATGCAATGAAGGAGACCTCCATCTCTAGGTTGGGGAGATCCCCTGACAGTATTTCTTGCTATAGAATCCCATGAACAAAAAAGTCTGGTGGGCTACAGTCCACGGGATAGCAAAGAGTCGAACACAACTGAGCGACTAAGTACACACACACACACACACAGCTGAGAGAATTGGTGCTGCTTTCCTTCATATAGCTCCTATTTGTATGGAAAGGGCTGTGACTGCCTCCAGCTCCAGTGAAGTGATGCCAAGTTTCTTCCCAGGGAAAGAGGCAGGCTTTAAGGACAGAGAGGCCCACAAGTCTGCCTGAGTGGACTGAATTTATTTTACAGGGTATGGAGAAGTTCATGCCTGGGTTTTTGCTGAAACAAATAGATACCGAGGTGGTAAGCAGTTATGGGGGTCGAGTAGTTCCATGATTGCAAGTAGTAGAGAAAGAGATAAACAAGGAGAGCCCTCCTGGTCACTCCTATCCCTGGGGATCCAGAAGGCTGTGCATACGTGCTTGTACCTGCTCAGGAACAATCAAAGCTGAATGTGGGGCAGACTAGAAAGCATGACCTAAGCCATATGCAGATCCATCAGCAAAGTGTGGGATCCTTAACTGGCTTGAGAGAATGACCAAACACTACTCTGATCCTAGGAAACCAAGCTTCACAATAAAGTTACACTTTCCCTTGGTGGTCTGGAAGACTGTATGCATGCACAAGACTGCCCTCTCAGGAGTGAATGGTGACAGAAACTGAGCTATTAGGCTTGGCTGAACATGGGACAAAATTGCAAACTTCCTAAACTATGAAGCAGCCTCTTAGCCACATAAGCATGTAATCTAAGAGTGTATATCTAACTTGCTACAGAGGCTTATGCACAGCCTTTAATCAAATGTGGTTCACACAGACCTAAGGGTGATGATGCCACGAGGTAGGAAAAAACAAGGAAAAATTCTAGTAGGGACACCAGAGGCTGCATACTATGGGGGAAATGGGCTTCATATATTAGTCCAGTGGAGTCACTAAAAAAATAACAAATGATGAAACAAATTTATTTCTCAAACACTTCCCAAAGAGAGGGAAGGCTCAGTACTGAGTTGCTATAATATAGTAATCTAAAATGTACAATTTTCAACAAAAAATGAGATATACAAACAAACGAACCTTAGGAAAGTGTGGTACATACAGAGGGGAAAAAAACATACAACAGAAACTATCTTTGAGTGGACGAGACTTAGTCAACAGCGACTTCAAGGAAGCTAAGTAAATACATTCAAAGAACTAAATGAAACTATATTTAAAGATTTACAGGAAGTTACAATAACAATGACTCATAAAAAAGTGTAAAAGAAGATAGAAATTATTTTAAAAAACCAAATGTAAATTATGGTGTTGAAAAGTACAATAAATGAAAGGAAATATTCATTAGTGACACTCAATAGTAGATTTGAATGGCAAAAGAAAAAATTGAAAATTGATAAATAAAGATTACATGATCTGAAGAATAGGAAGTAAAAAGAATAAAGAAAAATGAACAGTCTCAGAGCAATGTGAATCACCATTTATTGCACCAAAATACAAGTAATGGTAGTACTGGAAGGAGAGGAGAGAAAGGTACAGAAAAAATAAAATATTCAAAGAAATGACTGAAAACCTTCCAATTTAGTGAAAAGCACTAATACATCTAAACAGCTGAACAAACTATTAACATGTTAAACAGAAAGGAATCCATACTCAGAAACATCATAGTCAAAATGTTGAAAGCCCAAGACAAAGAGAAAATCTTGAAAACAGCAAGAGAAAAATGATTCATCACAATAAGAGTAACAGCATCAGAAATCCCAGACACAGGATAATGTAACTCCTCTAGTGGCTTCCCATCTTAAAATAAAATATTTAAATCAGCAAGTGCCCCTCACTCCCTAATCTCATGCTATCCTTTCCTGAAAATGCCTTTATTTTAGCCCACATTTGGATCTTAGTTTGGATAGGTATAGAATTCTTGGTTGGAAATAATTTTTCCTCAGAGTTTGAAGCTCTGCTCTATTTTCCCTTTGGAAGCTTTCAGAATACTGAATGTTTCTCTTCAACCTCAGCTCCAAAATGTCATAAAAATGTGTCTGTGTGGATTACTTTTCTTTCATTGTGTTGGACACTCAATGGGCCCTTTTGACTTGTGAATTCCCGTGTGTGCATGTGCATGCATGAGTGTTTGATTTTTCTTCCACCACCTCTCAAGTGTCAGGTTTCATTAGTTTTGTCTTAAGATATCTTCCTGTTCTCTGCCAAAGTCTGGGAGGAACTTCCTGCAACCTTAAGTGCACCAGTCTATTCTCTTGATCATCACTTGGCACGCAACTGTGCCTAATAAATATTTATCAATTGCCAAAGTGAAACTAGCTGTTAGGAGTGACTAACAAGATGAACTGAAATGTGATGGGCTGTGCATACATCAAGGGCTTCCCTAGTGGCTCAGGAGTATAAGAATCCTGCAATGCAGGAGACACAGGAGATGAGGGTTCAATCCCTGGGTCAGGAAGATCCCCTAGAGAAGGGCATGGCAACCCATTGAAGTACTCTTGCTAAGAAAATCCAAGGGACAGAGGAGCCTGGAGGGCTATGGTTTGGACCATAAAGAGTCAGACACAACTGCAGCGAATGAGCACAGCACACACGACACATACATACATCTCTGCTCTAGGCTGGATGGCCCTGCAACCCTTCTTTCTGTCCTCTTTCTCTTGTTGGCCTCTGTGGGTTCCTGACTCTGATTCTCAAAGATATTATATGTTTCACTTCTGTCTTGATATCACCTTTATTCACCAGTTCTCCAAAACTATCTCCCTGAAGTCAGCCCTGACTTCTCCAGAAGTCTTCTGGCTCCAGAATCATGCATTTAATCATTCAATTCTTCTAGCTATAAAATTCCTAAAATTAACAATCACCTAAAAATAATAGTAGTTTCCAATTATTGAGCAAAGGTAGATATTGTGATCCCTATTTTTCATATAAAGCTTGGAAACTTGCCTGGGTGAAAAGAGAAGGTTTCAATCCAGGCCTGACTCCAGGGCTTCTTGCATTTTCAGCCTCTCAGTCTTCACTGTGTGCTCCTAAGAGTTAAATGAGGTAAACTCTGAACAGACTTTGGTTATATTCATGGAAATGCAAATTCTCTATTGAAATTTTCTTTCTAGAGTTAGAGAGATGAACACAAATGAATGCATCTGTGATGATAAGATGTAAGATGAGCTAGCAGTTGTGGGGAGGGTGGAGGAGGCAGGCTAGGTTTCTGGGGGGAGAAGAGGGATTTTGGCAGTGCCCTTGAAGGGCCTCATCCAGGTGCTGCTTGGACAAGCAGAGCTAGGTGATAACAGCAGAGCTTTTGTTGGCATTGCTTCCTCCACGGATGACGAAGCCAAGGGCAGTGTGTTCCTGCTTGCAGGGTGGAAACAAGCTGTGCATTAGGAGGTAAATCTCTGGCTTGCAAAAGGTTGAATAAGATACTCCTTTAAAAAACTCACCATTTGGCTAAATTTAGGGTGGTGAACACCAACAGGCCAAGAATATTCTTTGGCCTTGGGCCCATAGCATTTTCATTTGACTGGGAATTGGATGTATTTTTATTTCCTCTTGACTCTTATCACCTTTGTCTTTAGAGGCACAAGACTAGGTACTGATAATTGGGTAGGGCCCTGTGATGATGACTAATGTCCCTGTTGAGTATGACAGTTAAAGATGGCCCTGTTTTTTTGGATCCTGTTTTTCTGTGAGTGGTTGAATGTGCCCTGTGAGCTCTTTGTATAAATTTGTTTCATCAGTTATCAATCTAGATGAGCCTTTCTTGACTCTGCTCTTTTTTTCCTCTGAATTTCCTTCTCTGAACCTTATTCTTTTCTTTGAAGATATTTTCAAAGACAAGAATATCATTGGCATGAGGAACCCTTTGCTGGGCATACAAAAAGGGTCTGAATGACTGTTCATTTGGTTACCGATTCAATGCCACCACTCCATGTCAACTTCCATGACTTCAGGGAGGCCCATCCTCCAAGCCAGCATCCTGCTAACTAGACTGTGAAAATAAGCATCCAAACCTATCAGAATTGAGAAGCAATAAGACAAAGGGGAAAAAATAGTGTGGACTCTGATCAGCAGGTCCAACTTCCAATACCAACTTTGCTATTTATTGGACATATTATTTGCCTCTGTGAGCATCAGTTTCCTTATCTATCAGAAGATGATAATACTTTCATTGAAAACTTTTGTTTGGCTTAAAAAGAATGTACTTAGGTGGTATATAAGTGCTTATTCTCTTCCTTCTTCTTTTACAAAGAGCCTTTGGCCTTTCCTCTGCCCTCTGGTATTGCACATTCAGCAGCACCAATCCCTGGCCCTGTCACAGTGCTAGTTCATTGTGAACCCTAGGGAGAGTACTCAGTTTTCATACCTAGGAACCTCTACTTTTCCTTTTCTCCCTTTATTAGTTTGTTCCTCAGTAGACCTTAGTAGTTTTTAACTACATCTATTAGTCTGGTTCAGATTTATTCATTCACTCAGCAAATGTGTACTGAGAGCTTTTATATGCCAACGTTGCATTAAGTGCTAAAGGTATAATGTCTCTGTCCTCAATGAACCTGCAGTTTAGTGGAGAAAACAGTTGAGTCAACACACAACTGCAACTGAGCCAGCTGATGCTAAGACAGTGCAGACACACACAGGAACGCACCTAAGCCAAACGTGGGGGCGGTCACTAAGGGCTTCTTGAGCTCCCCTAGTGGGTCAGCAGTATTCACCTGCAGTGCAGGAGACATGGGTGCAATCCCTGTCTCAGGGAGATCCCCTGGAGGAGGGCATGGCAACCCATCCCAGTACTCTTGCTGGGAAGATTCCAAGCACAGAGGAGCCTGGTGGGCTGCAGTCCATGGGGTCACAAAGAGTTGGACATGATTGAAATGACTAAGCACAAGAGCTTCTTGGTGGAGGGGACCTTTATACTGAAATCTAAGAATGGGTAACAGTCGGCAAGGTTGAAGCCTGGAAAGGGATAGAGTGGTATGAAGAATGGTAATGTGAGGGCAGTCACGTTTGTGCAGCAGGGAATGGCCTGGGCCTGGGAGAGACTGTGCTCACATTGGAATTGTCTACCTAGAGGGTTCTGAGAGGCTGTGTGGCCTGGAGATGTTTCAGAGAGGCAGAGGATCATTGGGGATGACTGTGAGAATTGTCCTTTTATGGAATATTTTAAAAGATACTTTATTATATTTTAGATACTATTCTGAAATAGTCCCAGTGTGATACTTGTGTTTGTTAATGGGTCAGTATTTTTGTGCATTTATGTGTGGAGAAGTGCAAAGTGTAGGGGAAAGTCACTTCTCTTAAGTTTTATGGCATGACAGTAAATGTGTTTTCTGTGTAGGCTGTTCATTTTCCAGGCCTAGGCAGTTTGAAGAACAGGCTATGACATATTTGGCCCAAATACCCATCTCTACTTAGGTATTCATAAAACTCTCATTGACCCTAGAAAAGATTCAGCTGCTTTAGACAAGGTTTAGGCTGACGGAAATGAAGGGATATATGATACCAGAAACAGGGCCATGGATGCCTGCCTAGATATGAGAGACATAGAAGAAAAGTGTAAGTGTATAATTGTGTGTGTGTGTTTGTGTGTGTGTGTGTGTGTGTGAGTTGAAGATGAGTGGGAGGCCAGCATACCACCAAAGCTGGCTGCCACTTTTTACCTTCCATTTCCAGTGCTTTTCTACCTTGCCCATCCTAGGTGGGGAACACCTAGGAGCTTCATTATGGAGTCCCACTTGGGTTATCCAGGTAGGGTCAAAGCGGCTCAATAGTTTCAAGTCTTCCTTGGTTATGTAGGAAGCTCTTACACTGGAAATTTGAAGTCATGCACCTCTGAAAAGAGGTGGAGAATTGTCTCCTTTATCCTTAACACCTAGCCACCCCCATCTCAACTACCATTGAGTATAATACAAAGATCTGTTTGAAGACCTGGAGTTCACTGTGGCTCAGATCATCAGCTCCTTATAGCAAAATTCAGGCTTTAACTAAAGGAAGCAGGGAAAACCAATAGGCCAGTCAGGTATGGCCGAAATCAAATCCCCTATGAATATACATAGGGAAGTAACAAATAGATTCAAGAGATTAGATCTGGTAGACAGAGTGCCTGAAAAACTATGTGCAGAGATTTGTCATATTGTACAGGAAGCAATGACCAAAACCATCCCAAAGAAAAAGAAATGCAAGTGATTGTCTGAGGAGACAAATAGCTGAGGAAAGAAGAGAAGTGAAAAGCAAGGAAGAAAGGGAAAGGTATATCCAACTGAATGCAGAGTTCCAGAGAATAACAAGGAGAGACAAGAAGGCCTCCTTTAGCAAACAACGCAAAGAAACAGAAGAAGAATTGGAGATAGCAGAGGAAAAGTTCATGGAAAGATGGGCACAATGAAGGACAGAATTGGTAAAGACCTAGTAAAAGTAGAAGAGATCAAGTAGAGATGGCAAAAATTCAGAGAAGAACTGTTCAAAAAAGATCTTAATGACCCAGTTAACCATGATGGCTAGTCACTCACCTAGAGCCAGATATCTGAGAGTGTGAAGTCAAGTGGGCCTCAGAAAACACTGCTGCCAATAAAGCTAGTGGAGGTGATGGAATTCCAACAGAGCTATTTAAAATCCTAAAAGATGATGCTATTAAAGTGCTGCCTGCAATCTGTCAGCAAATTTAGAAAACCCAGGAGGGCCACAGGGTTGGAAAAGGTCAATCTTAATCCCAATTCCCAAGAAGGGCAGTACTAGAGAGTGTTCAAAATACCAAACAGTCATACTCACTTCCCATGCTAGTAAGGTTATTCTCAAAATCCTTCAAGCTAGGCTTCAGTAGTACTTAAATCGAGAGCTTCCAGATGTATAGGCTGGGTTTAGAAAGGGTAGAGAAACCACAGATCAAATTGCCGGTATTTGCTGGATCATAGAGAAAGAAAGGGAATTCCAGAAAAATATCTACTTCTGTTTCATTGACTATGCTAAAGCCTTTGACTGTGTGAATCATAACAATTTATGGAAAACTATTAAAGAGACTGGAACCATCTTACCTGTCTCCTGAGAAACCTGTATGCTGGTCAAGAAGCAACAGGTAGAGCCTTAAATGGAACAACTGACAGGCTCAAAATTGAGAAAGGAGTATGACAAGGCTATATATTGTCATCCTGTTTATTCAACTTATATGCAGAACACATCGTGCAAAATGGTGGACTGGATGAGTTACAAGCTGGAGTCAAGATTGCCTGGAGAAATATCAACAACGTTATATATGTAGATGATATCTCTCTAATGGCAGAAAGTGAAGAGGAACTAAAGAGCCTCTTGAAGAGGGTGAAAGAGGAGAGTGAAAAATCTGGCTTAAAGCTCAACATTCAGAAAACTAAGATCATGGCACCTGATTCCATCACTTCATGGCAAATAGATGGGGAAACAATGGAAACAGTGGCAGACTTTATTTTCTTGGGCTCCAAAATCACTGAGGACAGTGACTGTAGCCACAAAATTAAAAGATACTTGCTCCTTGGAGGAAAAGCTATGATAAACCTAGATAGTGTATTACAAAGCAGAGACATCAATTTGCCAACAAAAGGCCATGTGGTCAAAGGTATGGTTTTCTGGTTTTCTCTCACATCATTTATGGATGTGAGAGATGGACCATAAGGAAGGCTGAACACTGAAGAACTGATGCTTTCGAACTGTGGTGCTGAAGAAGACTCTTGAGAATCCCTTGGACAGTAAGGAGATTAAACCAGTCAATCCTAAAGGAAATCAACCCTGACTATTCATTGGAAGGACTGATGCAGAAGCTGAAGCTGCAGTACTTTGGCTACCTGATGCAAAGGGTCAACTCATTGGAAAAGACCCTGATACAGGGAAAGACTGAAGGCAGGAGGAGAAGGGGATGACAGAGGATGAGATGGTTGGATGGTATCACCGACACAATGGACATTAACTTGAGCACACTCCAGGAGATGGTGAAGGACAGGGAAGCCTGGTGTGCTGTGGTCCACTGGATAGCAAAGAGTTGGACACGACCGAGCACCTGAACAATAACAATAACAAGATCTTGATTCTCCCCAGGTTTATTCTTTGCTTTGGGGTTGCTTAAAGAATTCTTGCCGACTATGGAAGAAATAATTTTAAAACACAGAGCTCACCTATTTCAGAGATAGGTCTCAATTTTTTTTAAGCAGCCTTTCATAATGGCTTAGTGGAAAGACCTCTTCACTTGTAGACTTACAGATCACATTTAATCTCTACCTGGAGTCCTTGTTTATCTTATTACAGAGGGTCTTAGAAAGAGTGGATATGACTGAAAATTGTAGTTTCTTTCTATTTACAAATAGAAATTTCTCCCTCCTTGTTTTTGAATTGATCATGGCTGATATGAGTTTTGTGGCCATGCATTCAATTCCTTTAAATCACATCAAGCACCCACATCATGCAGGTCACTATAGTGAAGACAGTCAGGCTGAGTTATTTCCACTTGTCTTTAGTGTTTAACTTTTGGAAGCTGGAGATCTGGAATGTAGATTTTAAAGGGGCCAGGATGGAGTTTTAACAGTATAGTCATTGTCTTAGGTCAAGTTGTTTATGTCAGCTATTTTTGGGCTTATTTGTGCATTTTGAGTTTGATATGCTTGTCTGTGGTGTAGCATGATTCTCAGATGGCTTCATGATGTTTCTGATTTTCCTGAAGTCATCATGCATTTCTTAAACATGCTCCTCCACATCCAGGCTCACTTGCCTCTATTTCATGACAGCAATTTGAGGAAATCCCAGGTCTAAGCACCTTTTCATCTTGGTCTAAAGAGTACAGGGCCAGGAGTCCTCGTCAACGCTCGAGGGCTGAGTCCAGCAGGTACGAGTGAGTTTCTTTCTTCTTTCTTCCTGGCTTGTGCACAGATGTCTCTCTCCTCCTCCAGCCAAGAGCTTTCTGGTTTTTTGCTGAATTACTGACCCACTATGAGCTCTCACATTATCTCGATCTCCCAGACCTGCTGTGGGCTGATTTTTCTCAGGAGAGAAGCTCCTAAGACACACAAAGTGCCAGCAGGCACTGGGAAAGACTACGGCTTATTTGCCCATGTGAATAGTCTGGAGTGGGCTTGGAGACAAGGTGCGGGGAGACAGTGGTGATATTGGACACCAACCCTTCCATTTTTCAGAATGAAACCTATTCTTTAGGAAACGTCTGTTCTGAAACCCTCTAGGTAATGGAACAGTGTAAGAGGCTGTGGACCTCTGAGTGAAAAGAGAGTGAAGGGGACTTTGCAGTGTGTAAGATGGGCTGGTGGACATCAACCTTGGAATCTTCCTCGTGGAATGTCTTTCTAACCCCTCCCCCAAGACTTGTCTCCCCCTCCGCCCTGACTTTGCTAGCTTTACTTAGCTCTCCTTCCCGATTTTTGTCTTTCTCGATAGCTTACCTCTACCTCAAACTGCAGTGTGGATACTCACTGCAGTGTGTTCTGGGATCAGCTGGGGGGATTCAGTAGGCCTTGGAGTAACTTTATTCTTGAGTCTGAGGGTCTCAGAAGTAGAATGCATCTTGGTCTGGGTGTTAAGTTAAACCTCTGTGTGTTATTGCCTTAAGATCACAAAGGCCTCAAAGCTATGGAGGCAGCCTACCCTTGTGTGGTTAAGCGGACTGTATCACAGCATACAGTCGTGATAGTTTCTCTGAGGGTCTTAGCTATTTACCTTATATCGGGAAGCACTGAACTGCCTCAATACAAATGCCAAGGATGGGGTGTGTAGGTCCCTAAGATGAGATGACAAAGGAGATTGTTCCCCCTGAAGGCATCTGGCCTAAATTATTGAGATGGAAAGACTGCTAGGGCTGGCTGAATAGCCTCTCTCTTCAATCTTACCTCTTGCAGCTGCTTAGTAAATGGCAAGAGCAAGGGAAAAAATATGGATATGGCCTTACTTCTCTGGAATCCATTTATTCAGTAGAAAGGATTCTGGAATTAGATGGTTTTTCTCCTCTTCATTTTTCGTAACAGATTTTCCCTCTCTGTTACATCATAAGATTGATTTCTATCTTCAAAATGTGTTCATGAGGATGAGAGCTTTTCAGTGAAAGCATTACAAATCATTGACAAGCACTGAGCATCTTTGGGAGAAGTGAGGCTGTTCCTACAATGCTCATTTTTCACAGACAGCAGTACCACTTGCCATCTTCCTGTATTTCCAATTTTACATTGTCCTTGTCTGTTTGAAGGTTAGGTATGTGAGTTCCAGATGAGTTTGTGCCAGCTTTTAAAATTTGCATTGTTTGAGGAGAAGGAACAGTGACAGCTAATTGACACAGAAATGGCTAAGGAAGCCAGGCTGAGTTGGAAGCCCTGATTCCAATGAACCCCCTTATTTTCTGAGTGCTGGCTTGTCACCAATGAGACCATATTTCTAAGTGATTTCACAGGTATTGGTTCACTGACTCTTTCTAGCATCTGTGAAAGAGGCAGAGGAGGAAAGATTAAGTTCATATGGCAGAAGCAGAAGCAGAAGCTGAGAGCTTGAATGTTTTTGTGACTTAGCCTTAACCCAAAGCAGGTTAACGGCAGGGCTGGGATACGAACCTAATTCTTTATGCACGGTACTTGGACAGACCAAGGCCTGGGGAAATGTTCCTTAGAAGTCTATATAAAGCTCTTTGGTTTTTCAGTAGTGAGAAACTCAGATGGAATCAGAACATCAGCCACAAGAGACCTGGATTTTGAAAAGAATCTCAATGGCAGCAAAAGATGTGATACAAAATAGCCTGAGGATGCCTGCATGTCAACCACAGACCTCTTGTACATTTAATACCATAGGTTTTGAACTGACTACTCCAGGGACTATTTTCCTTGCATTGTCCATTTAGATTCTAGGAACCTAGGTCAGGAAAAGAAGCTGACACTTTCTGTCAGACACTTTCCACAGCTCAGCTTCTACAGTGGCCTGTGATACACCTGGCTGGACACATGTGACTTAGAATGTTTTAGAGGAGAATTTATTGGGATTTTATTTTCTTTTTGATGTCTCCAAACTTTCAAAACTTTAACTGGCATTTTACTTTTTCACTGATTTTCTGACTTGAAATAGACATATTCTAATCCATCATGTCTCTCAGACACAAGTTCTTGCTCTGGATTTTCTTGATGCCCTTGTTCCTTGGCTGCGATCTTCTTTCACTGAAGGTCTGGGTCTGTTCTTTGGACCCCTGATAGCTTGCCTGATTCCAAACCCCGATTCCATCTGGAATTTTGGCTTCTGGGCTCCTCCAGTCTCTCGCCCTGTGACCTGAACCATGTGTTATTTTCAGTCTTGCTCTTTTCCCTGTGGTTTTACCTGACCACTCTTACTGATCATTGTCCTTGTACAGGAGAAGTTATTTTGTCATTTTGGAGCAAGACAAATTATCAAAATACCATCTTATGGAACTCTGAAAATTTTTTTGTCAAACTCTTCAATTTATTGATGAGAAAAAAGGGCCCAAAGAGGCTGAGTAAATTGCTTCAGTTCACAAACAGTGTTGGTGGCTGGGCCAAGTGTAGAACTTAGGTGTTTGTTTCACCACTGTGTATCTATGGTATCTCCTAATTTTCTTAAATTTATAAAAACTTCTAAACTCCACTGGCAAAAGAAAGGAGAGATAGAAACCTCTTTTCAAACAGAATGGTGCACATTTCTCTCCTCTGTCCCTTGCCCTTCTTCATCAATCCTTAATCTCCTAGGGAAGGAGAGGAATCTCTAATGCAAGTGTTCTGCTTGCCTAGTGATTCTAGTATCCCAAGAGTCAAGGCCATGGGCCATTAGCAGAAAGCATTAGCAATTGGTTCCCACAAAGAACCAGAGGTAATCTCCATGGCAACCATGACTAGAATAGAAATGGCAGCTAGTAATGTATCCTGGAGCTAATTGTTGGTCATAGAAGACCACAGACCACAGATGCAATGAGCTCCAGGGGACCCATGGTCTCAGACTGGTGACACTGGATCCCAGCCAAAGTTTGTAAGTGAATGAGCTTGAACAAACTTGATTTGTTAAGCTGTATAGATGAGAACCAGAGAAACTCAAATTGAGAGCTGGCCTGTATTTTGTCCTGGAGCTGTCTGAGCCAGTTTTAGAGGCTTCTCTGTGATGTGGGGGGCTTCCTCTGTGCCTTGGAAACAAGGCTGTGCCCAGGGTCACCCAACCTGAGCAGGCTAGATTTGTGTTTCCTGCTGTATTCTCTCTAAGCCACACATGCCCCCATGAGGTCTATCTTAGGGCAGAGCCCAGACTTTTAAGGACCTCCACTTGGCCCCCTAGTCTCTCTCTAGGGACAGTGAGGCCCCAGGTGTAACTTGGGTGGATGTAATTTAAAGGGGTAATGATCTTGGATGTGGAAGCTGCCATGAGTCTAGTTCACTCCTAAGCCCTCCGTTTTTTGGTGGCAGTGACTGCAAATCTAAGAATCCTAGACCAAGTGGTAGGTTGCTGAAAACTAGGAGAGAAGAAGTAGTGGGTTTAGAGGTCAGAAGCATGTTTGGTTGTCTAGGCTGCTTCCTGCCCCAAGTACTGTTGTGTCATTTCTCTGCCCACATCATCCCATCTCCTCTGCGGCTATGCTTTCTTACTATCTACTTCCTTTATTCTTTGTCAGAAAAGAAAACAGGCATTTTCTAGTAGACATTTCCACAGCTTTAGCAGCCTATGACAGATACAGCCTGATTCACATGACCTTAAGCATTGTTAGAGGAGATGTTGGGATGGCTGCAACAGGCTAGGATTGGAAAAAAGAGGACTCTGGTCCTGGATTACAGTGAGAAACCTCTTCCATTCAATATTAAGTGCTCAACACACCTTCACTGAAGACTATGCTGTGCGAGGATACACAGATGAATGAGGGAAAGCTTCCTGGAGGAGGTGGTACCTGAGCTATATCTTCAAGGTTGAATGAGGCAAGGAAAGAGCAGAAGGGCATTCCAGGTGGCAGGGTCATCAGGAGCAAAAGCACGGAGACGAGAATGAGTGGGGAGTGCAGGGATGTCACAAGCATTTGGATTTTGCTACAGTATGTAGTGAATCAAAGCAGGAGATTGAGGTAGAAGTGTGGCAATCATTTTTATCATATGCTGTCTGCGCTATTTGTTCTATCACTGTTGTTATTTGAAGGATCTTAGTGAAAGCTATTTTTTGATTATCCATGTTAATGGAACTTCAAATACAGAATAATGGATAATTCTAAAGTCTCTGAAATCCGCCCAGGGAAAGTAACCAGATGAGAGTGTAGGGTGCAGGAATATGCCTGCAGAATTTTCTTTGCACCTGTCCATGTGCAGGCGTCTCTCAGTTCTCCTCTGGGACCTTCTCAGGAGCCTGTCTTCTTCCTCCTGCCTGCACGTGCTGGAGAGTGGCTGGGGGAGGCTCTGGGCTGGGTAAACGGCTTCAGACATGCCCTTGATATTTGAGCTGGGAGAACTCAGACAAGTCATTTTACCTCGCTGCACTTCTGTTCCCTTGCTTCTAAAAAGAAGGGATTATTACTCTGAAATCTTGATGGGGAAATTTACTTTGCTCTGAATGCCCCTGGCTCCAGAGATGATGTCAGATGTGGTTTTCCTGAATTGTAATTTTATATTATTAAAAAAGTACCATGGCACATTAAAAATGAAATAAAATCCAATTATAAACTATTATATTATACATATATAAAATGTAATATATTAAATATTAAACAAAGCATAATTATAATATTACTTATTTGCATATGTAAAATCATATGTGTGTGTATATATATATAAACACACACATGCACACATATATACATATTTTACAGTAGTAGTGCAGCTATACTGTCTTTCTTAGCTCACATCTGAAAGTCGTCTTAGAATTTTGGATAAGTTTTGGCATCATTACAGATAAGTAAATCTGTGGGGAAAGCCAAAATAAATACTACCATCCTCTTTTTTTTTTTTTTTTTTTTAGTACAACTTAATTGGAATCTATATAAACCATATGTTCTGGGTATGTAGGGTAGGACAGGAGACTTTCACATGGAAAAGTGTTCCTTTGAAATGGATCATGGCCTGAAAACATTCCTGGGGCCAAGTGTGGAGGCTGTGAGGGAGCCATTCAGTATATTAATTGTACAATAGCTACCATTTGTTGGGTGTAGTGTTCCTTATGTACATCATCTTTAACCTATATACAAACTTACCAGGTATGTATTATTTTTCAGGTGAGGAAACTAGCTCAGACAGTTTTGGTGATGTGCCCATATCCATAGTCACCAAGCCAGTGCACCAGGAGTTGGAATGCGAACTAAATTTGCTAGGAAAGCTAGTTCTTCCTTCCTGGTTACCCTGCTGCTCACAGTAATCCTAGTACATGTGACATGAACTACATACCTTCACCTGCCTGAAAGTTCTGGGGGGTGTAGAAACTCTACCTTCATCTGGGAGACGGAGTTGCAATGATTCTTAGATATAATTTATTAAGGACACAATATTTAGTCAGTGACTGATGATTCTCTATTCTGGCCCTTATCAAATATCGTGCTCTTAGCCCAATAGTTGTAATATGTATAATACACAGCTATTTTATTTATTACTTTGTTTGGTAGTTACTTACTGTTTATATGCTTAACATATGGCAACCCCCTACTCTAGCATTAGGATTTCTGCAGAAAGGTCGTGTTTTTTCCTGGCTTTCTCCATTTGACCACCATTGTCTAGTCCAAGGTTGGACACTGATCCAAGCAGGGCCGGCCCAAGTAGCCTGCTTGCTTAGCCGCAGTCAACTGGCCCATGTTTGGGAATCTGACTGGGTCTGGGTCACAAAGTTTTTTTTTCCTCAGTGTTTTTAATAGGGACCAGAAAAGCAGCAAGTCAGTCTCTGAGGTCTAGAGCATTAAGGCCTATAACTCTGGGGCTGTTGTTGCCCATGCTTTCCTCCACACTGGTCCATACTGAGAGATAAGAGATGGAGTGAAGCAGGGGCTCAGAGGGAAACAGAGACTAGAGGATGAGAAGAATCCAGGCCATGCATGTGCTGCTGTTTTGAGTTGTTATTCAGGTCTCAGTATTCCCTTTATTAGGTGCCATGAGACACCTCATAGACATTTTGGCCTAAACTATTTCTGGTTGAAGAACCTCTTTTTTTTTTCTCTCTCTTTCTGATGAGGTGACAGAGGAGAGTGAAAAAGCTGGCTTGAAACTCAACATTAAAATTACTAAGTTCATGGAATCTGGTCCCATCACTTCATGGCAAATAGATGGAGAGAAAGTGGAAGCAGTGACAGATTTTATTTTATTGGGCTCCAAAATCACTTGGATGGTGACTGCAGGCATGAAATTAAAAGATGCTTGCTCCTTGGAAGGAAAGTTATGGCAAACCTAGGCAGTGTATTAAAAAGCAGAGACATCACTTTGCTGACCAAGGTACATATAGTCAAAGCTATGGCTTTTCCAGTAGTCATGTACAGATGTGAGTTGGACCATAAAGAAGGCTGAGCACCGAAGAACTGATGCTTTTACATTGTGGTGCTGGAGAAGACTCTTGAGATTCCCCTGGACAACAAGGAGATCAAACCAGCCAATCCTAAAGGAAATCAACCCTAAATATGCATTGGAAGGACTGATGCGGAAGCTGATTCTGCAACACTTTGCCCACCTGATGTGGAGAGCTAACTCATTGGAAAAGACCCTGATGTTGGGAAAGATTGAAGGCAAAAGGAGGAGGGAGCAACAGAGGATGAGATGGTTAGGTAACATCACCGACTCAATGGACATAAATTTGAGCAAACTCAGGGAGATAGTCAAGGACAGGGAAGCCTGGTGTGCTGCAATCCATGGGGTCACTGAGTCAGAAATGACTAAGAGACTAAACAGCAACACAACATTTCTTCTTGAGTTTCTGTCTCTTGTAAACAAAATAGCTCTCACTTTGTAACTTAAAAAAATTAACCCTCATAGTTGATGTGTTGGGTTCTACAGAAGGCTGGTTAGTTGAAGTGTTTAGAACACTACACTAATGAAGCCAACAATTTGCATTTTGTTGAGACACCCTGTTCCACATTGATTAATTTCACTCTGTTTCTCAGCTTGTCGTTTGTAAATTGTCACTTTTGTTTTTCTGAAAAATTTCAGCTTTGGGCCCATCTGTTTAAAAGCTAATATGCTTCAGAACCAGAATTTCAAGCCATGAAGTCAAGTGTGCTTGGGAAGTCTCTTGAATGACATTGAAAATGTTCTGTGCTTTGTTCTCCAGTTTTGCTACTTTCTCTCCCACTTTCAATTTGGTGTTCTGATTGCTGTATTTGTTTTTGAAGCTCCGAGCTTGGCCTCCAATTCTGGCTCTCAAGAAGCTCCATCTACCCTGTGATTGTTATATACTGATGATGTCTAATACCCTAAATCCCACTAATTCATTAGCTTCTTCTTCCCTTTCCCATTTCTAGGCCCTGGGTCAACTGGGAACTTATTTGAATTAGGACTCAGCTATGTGCACTTTTGGAGATAAGAGAAAGCATTCAAAAGTACATGGTAGGAATAAATGTAGAAAAAATGATAGGTTTAAAAAAATAAAAAGAAAAAAAGAGAAAAGAAAAAAGGAAGAAGAAAGAAAAAAAAAAAAGGGAAAACTCCACAGAACTGCAAAAGGCCAACGTAGAGGCAGAGGTTTATAACAACAATAAAAAAATGTGACTGAGGAAAAAAAAAAACTCAAAAGCTTAATTAGATTTTATAGTGCCAGAAAAATCAACAACTATAATGGTGCTGCAGGGGTGGGGGTGGGGAGAAAAAGAAAAGAAAAAAAAAATCTAAAAGAATCTACAGAACAAGTCAAAACATACGAATAATAAATGTTTTTCTGAGTCACTGCTGTCAGAGTCCTTTCACTCGCTGGGAGTCACAGTCCACCTCGCCTTCCTAGTTCTGATCTCTGGACCTGCTGTGGGGGCAGCTCAGATTCTAATCTGGTCCTGCTCATGTGTGTTCTTGCCTCCAGTGTCCACAGCTATCAGAACTAGTGTGTTTTCTTTTGTGGGAGCTTTCAATATCCTTTTATATATTCCATAGACATAGAATCTGCCTAGTTGATTGGATTTAATCTTCAGCTTGTACAGCTGGTGGGAAGGTTTTGGGTCTTCTTCCTTAGCCACTCTGCCCCTGGGTTTCAACTGTGGTTTTATTTCCACCTCGGCATGTGGGTCGTCCACTGGGGTTTGCTCCTGAGGCTGCCCTGGAGGACTTGGGTTTGTCCCTGTGAGGGCCAGGTGTGGAGGTGGTGCAGCTGCTTGAATTGCAGGGGTTCTGGCAGCACCAGGTACTCAGGGGAGTTGGCAGCTAGGGCAGCAGGAAATATGGGGATCTAGAAGGGTATGGAAACCAGTATTGGCCAATACACCCCAGTATTCTTGCTTGGAGAACCCCACTGTCAGAGAAGCCTGGCAGGCTACAGTCCACAAGGTCACAAAGAGTCAGACACGACCGAAGCAACCCTGAATGCATAGATGCAAGACATTTTTTGCCTGTGGCAGCTCTGTCCTAGTGAGCATTGAGTTTGAAGGTGGCGCAGCTTCTTGGCTTGTGGGGACCCTGGCAGCACCAAATATGCAGGGACATGGACTGCCTCCGCTGCAGGATGCAGGAGTTATGGCCCTCAACCCAATCAAAAAATGGGGAAAAGACCTAAACAGACATTTCTCCAAAGAAGACATACAGATGGCTAACAAACTCATGAAAAGATGCTCAACACTGCTCATTATTAGAGAAATGCAAATGAAAACTGCAATGAGATATCACCTCACATTGGTCAGAATGGCCATCATCAAAAAGTCTACAAACAATAAATGCTGGAGAGGGTGTGGAGAAAAGGGAACGCTCTTGCACTGCTGGTGAGAATGTAAGTTGATACAGCCACTATGGAAGACGGTTTGGAGATTCCTTAAAAAACTATGAATAAAACCACCATATGACCCAGTAATCCCACTCCTAGGCAGGTACCCTGAGGAAACCAAAACTGAAAGAGACACATGTATTCCATTTTTCATTGCAGCACTATTTACAATAGCTAGAACATGGAAGCCACCTAGATGTCCATTGACAGATGAATGGATAAAGAAGTTGTGGTACAGATACATAATGAAATATTATCAGCCATAAAAAGGAGCGCATTTGAGTCAGTTCTAATGAAGTGGATGAGCCTAGAGCCTATTATACAGAGTGAAGTAAGTCAGAATGAGAAAGATAAATATTGTATTCTAACACATATATACGGAATCTAGTAAAATGGTTCTGAAGAATTTATTTACAGGGCAGCAGTGGAGAAACAGACATAGAGAATAGATTTATGGACATGGGGAGAGGGGATGAGAGGGTGAGATATATTGAAGGAGTAACATGGAAACTTACATTACCATAGGTAAAATAGATAGCCAATGGGAGTTTGCTGTATGGCTCAGGAAACTCTGACAGGGGCTCTGTATCAATCTACAAGGGTGGGATGGGGTGGGAGATGGGAGGGAGGTTCAAAAGGGAGGGGATATATGTATACCGATGGCTGATTCATGATGAGGTTTGACAGAAAACAGCAAAATTTTATAAAACAATTATCCTTCAATTAAAAAATATGGTAGGACCAGCTAAAATTCATCATCACTACTTTTTTTTTTAATTTAATTTTTTAAACTTTATTTTATTTTTAAACTTTACAATATTGTATTAGTTTTGCCAAATATCAAAATGAATCCGCCACAGGTATACCTGTGTTCCCCATCCTGAACCCTCCTCCCTCGTCCCTCCCCATACCCTCCCTCTGGGCCATCCCAGTGCACCAGCCCCAAGCATCCAGTATCGTGCATCAAACCTGGACTGGTGACTCGTTTCATACATGATAGTATACATGTTCCAATGCCATTCTCCCAAATCTCCCCACCCTCTCCCTCTCCCACAGAGTCCATAAGACTGATCTATACATCAGTATCTCTTTTGCTATCTCATACACAGGGTTATTGTTACCATCTTTCTAAATTCCATATATATGCATTAGTATACTCTACTGGTGTTTTTCTTTCTGGCTTACTTCACTCTATATAATAGGCTCCAGTTTCATCCATCTCATTATAAATGGTTCAAATGTATTCTTTTTAATGGCTGAGTAATACTCCATTGTGTATATGTACCACAGCTCTCTTATCTACTCATCTGCTGATGGGCATCTAGGTTGCTTCCATGTCCTGGCTATTATAAACAGTGCTGCGATGAACATTGGGGTACATGTGTCTCTTTCCCTTCTGGTTTCCTCAGTGTGTATGCCCAGCAGTGGGATTGCTGGATCATAAGGCAGTTCTATTTCCAGTTTTTTAAGGAATCTCCACACTGTTCTCCATAGTGGCTGTACTAGTTTGCATTCCCACCAACAGTGTAAGAGGGTTCCCTTTTCTCCACACCCTCTCCAGAATTTATTGCTTGTAGACTTTTGGATTGCAGCCATTCTGACTGGCGTGAAATGGTACCTCATAGTGGTTTTAATTTGCATTTCTCTGATAATGAGTGATGTTGAGCATCTTTTCATGTGTTTGTTAGCCATCTGTATGTCTTCTTTGGAGAAATGTCTATTTAGTTCTTTGGCCCATTTTTTAATTGGGTCATTTATTTTTCTGGAGTTGAGCTGTAGGAGTTGCTTGTATGTTTTTGAGATTAGTTGTTTGTCAGT
Source organism: Bos indicus x Bos taurus (assembly GCF_003369695.1). NCBI lineage: Eukaryota > Metazoa > Chordata > Mammalia > Artiodactyla > Bovidae > Bos > Bos indicus x Bos taurus. Next base: position 65,468,836 of record NC_040090.1, on the reverse strand, counting down.
TGCTTCATTTGCTATTATTTTCTCCAATTCTGAACGCTGCCTTTTCACCTTGCTAATAGTTTCCAAAGCAATTTATAGATTCAATGCAATCCCTATCAAGCTACCAACGGTATTCTTCACAGAGCTAGAACAAATAATTTCACAATTTGTATGGAAATACAAAAAACCTTGAATAGCCAAAGCTATCTTGAGAAAGAAGAATGGAACTGGAGGAATCAACCTACCTGACTTCAGGCTCTATTACAAAGCCACAGTTATCAAGACAGTATGGTACTGGCACAAAGACAGAAATATTGATCAATGGAACAAAATAGAAAGCCCAGAGATAAATCCACGCACATATGGACACCTTATCTTTGACAAAGGAGGCAAGAATACACAATGGATTAAAGACAATCTCTTTAACAAGTGGTGCTGGGAAAACTGGTCAACCACTTGTAAAAGAATGAAACTAGAATGCTTTCTAACACCATACACAAAAATAAACTCAAAATGGATTAAAGATCTCAATGTAAGACCAGAAACTATAAAACTCCTAGAGGAGAACATAGGCAAAACACTCTCCGACATACATCACAGCAGGATCCTCTATGACCCACCTCCCAGAACATTGGAAATAAAAGCAAAAATAAACAAATGGGACCTAATTAAACTTAAAAGCTCCTGCACATCATCACTACTTTTGATCAGAGCTTAGTAATATTACCTTTCTTACAAACAGCGACCTCCATATTCCTGTTTAGATGAGTTCTACTTGCTGTAAAACCTTCTAGATGAAAAACAGAGATAGAAAGGAGAGATAAGGACCTTCTACCCCCTTAAGTTTCCTGGTAACATGTAAAGATCCTCTTTCAAGTCATATTGCACAAAACAGTTTCTCTGCTCTTGTTTTTAAATGTATTAACAGTAATTTGGAGGGAAACGGATGAGAAAGTAATTTTTAAAAAGTACAGTTGATAGTCTGCCAATGATTTTTGTGTACATATCAAACATCACTTTGAACAATAAACTATTTCAACAAAATTAAGAGTGTTTTAATAAATATAGTTACCATTTGGTTGAAAAAAGCATTAGTGCTTGAGTGAGCACTGAATAGTTGTTCTGCAAAATGAAAATAAGTAGCTAATCACTTCTGGATCCTGTGTAACAACACTTGGCTATTACCATTGAAAACTGCCATTGGGATGAAGGAATAGCAGTGTAATGAGACTGACTACCCGGCCCCTTGAAGACCCAACTCTTGTTGGCTTCAGACAGTCAATAAATATGTGGAATGGGCATAGATGGAGAGCACAGAATTTACTTATGGGGCTGTGCCTAAAATTGGGTGTGGGAGTCTTCTATCAAGGGACATGCCTCAGGGCACCCACAAAGGCCTTCTCTTTGTAGACTGAAGGTTTTAGGGGTTTGTTTGCTGAATGCTCTGGACCAATGCAGTCTTTATTTAAGCAGATTGCTGGTTATTTCTCAGGCATTTTGAAGTGATGTTGTGCATCATAACTCATCATTGGTTGCTGTTATTTTCAAGTGATGGAAATAGAAGTAGAGTTGGAAGAGGAGCACAGCAAGGACTGGGCAGAGGTGAGACAGTGTGGCTCTCAGGACAGGATACTGATCAAGGGGGCAGAAAAGAACAGGGAGCCCTTTAGGTTATGAGCAATATGACTTTCTCGATTGTGTGTTTGAATGGAGGAGGCTAGGGCCAACTGGCTCCTTAGCTCAACCCAAGTCTAGCCTCATCTTTGCTGCTACGATTTCCCATCATATGTCTTATTTTTCAGTTACATTGTGCCCCGAAGAATGAGGGAAATTACATGCACTTGATACCCTCTTTCTCTTTCTAGAAACTCAATTGTTTGAGGTCCAGTCCAAATGTCACTTCCTTATCATATATTCCATGATTCCTGCCAGTAGTTCATCCTCAGAAGTTCCTGATGTAAATATCATTCTTATTTATCCTTTATTCCATCTTGCCATTTAGATAGATGATATCATTCCATATGTGTTTTTCTGTGACTCACCATTTCTTCACTATTTTGCTTTTGATATTCACTTATATTGATGTAGCTGTAGTTTATTTATTATACTTCACTGCTGAAGAATAGTCTGTAGTGTTACTTTGGCACAATTTATCTATTCTCTTGGGGATATATACATTTGAGTTGCTTTCATTTAATTGCTTTTTATATATGTTATTGCTATGTCTTCTGGTGCACATGTGCAAGTGTGTTTAGGATATGTTTCTAAAGATATAATTGTGGTTCATAGTCTTTCCAGATTTAAAGATAATATGCTTCTTAGTTGGCACAGTGGTAAAAGAATCCACCTGCCAATGCAGGAGGCTCAAAAGACACAGATTCGATCCCTGGGTTGGGAAGATCCTCTGGAGTAGGAAATGGCAACCCACTCCAGTATTCTTGCCTGGAAAATTCCATGGACAGAAGAGCCTGGTGGGCTAAAGTCCATGGGGTTGCAAAGAGTTGGCACATATGCACACAATTAAACTATTTTACAAAGGGATTGGATTCAATTGTAGTCTCACTCAACAATGTATGAGGGTTCCCATTATCCTTCATTTTTACCAAAATTGATACTATTAGAGTTAAATTTTTGCTTTCTGATGGTGTAAAATTGCCTTCTATTGCTGTTAAAACTTGTATTTTCCTTATTACTGACAATGTTGACTTATTTTAGGACAGACTTCATTTTTTCAATTGAACTATGGCTTATTGATACACATCAACTTGCTATAGATTCAGGATACTAACCCTATATTGGTTACATTTGTTGCAACTCTTTTATCCCCCTAGTGTGTTGCTTGTCTTATTTTTTTAGTTTTTAAGTAGTGTCTTTTGCTTAACAAAACTTTCACCTTTGTCATAGTGCAATACAGCAATCATTTTCTTTGTGATTTTTATGTCTTGCCTAACTTCATAGAGATATTCTTCTCTGTTTGAAACTAAAAATTTTGAAGTTTTGTATTTCATACTTCGGTTTATAATCTACCTAAAACTAAATTTTTTATTATGGAAGGAAGAAGGAATCAGACTTAACTTTTCTATATGGACAACCAATTGTAGGAATGCCAGTTTTAAAATAGTCCCTCTTTTGCTGCTAACTTGGCAGGGCCACCTCTTTCATTAAGTTGCTATATATGAATGGTTGTCTTTCTGAGCTTTCTGCTTTGTCCATTGGTCTGTTTGTCTGTTCAAGCACCAATGCCATAATGATTCTATTACTATAACTTTACAATAACTTCTGGCATTTTCATACAGTGTTTTCCTCCTCCTTTCTCAGAACTGTTTTGGACTTTTGTTTCTTGTATGTTTTAGATTTGGATTATTAGCATCCACTGGAGATGGTGACTGCAGCCATGAAATTAAAAGACGCTTGCTCCTTGGAAGGAAAACTATGACCAACCTAGACAGCTTATTCAAAAGCAGAGACATTACTTTGTCAACAAAGGTCCGTCTAGCCAAAGCTATGGTTTTTCCAGTAGTCATGTATGGATGTGAGAGTTGGACTATAAAGAAAGTGAAGAATTGATGCTTTTGAACTGTGGTGTTGAAGAAGACTCTTGAGAGTCCCTTGGACTGCAAAGAGATTCAACCAGTCCATCCTAAAGGAGATCAGTCCTGGGTATTCTTTGGAAGGACTGATGTTGAAGCTGAAACTCCAGTACTTTGGCCACCTGATGCGAAGAGCTGACTCATAATCTCTTTAACAAGTGGTGCTGGGAAAACTGTTCAACCACTTGTAAAAGAATGAAACTAGAGCACTTTCTAACACCATACACAAAAATAAACTCAAAATGGATTAAATATCTAAACGTAAGACCAGAAACTATAAAACTCCTAGAGGAGAACATAGGCAAAACACTCTCTGACATACATCACAGCAGGATTCTCTATGACCCACCTCCCAGAATATTGGAAATAAAAGCAAAAATAAACAAATGGGACCTAATTAAACTTAAAAGCTTCTGCACAGGAAACTATAAGCAAGGTGAAAAGACAGCCTTCAGAATGGGAGAAAATAATAGCAAATGAAGCAACCGACAAACAACTAATCTCAAAAATATACAAGCAACTCCTACAACTCAATTCCAGAAAAATAAATGACCCAATTAAAAAATGGGCCAAAGAACTAAATAGACATTTCTCCAAAGAAGACATACAGATGGCTAACAAACACATGAAAAGATGCTCAACATCACTCATTATCAGAGAAATGCAAATCAAAACCACTATGAAGTACCATTTCACACCAGTCAGAATGGCTGCAATCCAAAAGTCTACAAGCAATAAATTCTGGAGAGGGTGTGGAAAAAAGGGAACCCTCTTACACTGTTGGTGGGAATGCAAACTAGTACAGCCACTATGGAGAACAGTGTGGAGATTCCTTAAAAAACTGGAAATAGAACTGCCTTATGATCCAGCAATCCCACTGCTGGGCATACACACTGAGGAAACCAGAAGGGAAAGAGACACATGTACCCCAATGTTCATCGCAGCACTGTTTATAATAGCCAGGACATGGAAGCAACCTAGATGTCCATCAGCAGACGAATGGATAAGAGAGCTGTGGTACATATACACAATGGAGTATTACTCAGCCATTAAAAAGAATACATTTGAACCATTTATAATGAGGTGGATGAAACTGGAGCCTGTTATACAGAGTGAAATAAGCCAGAAAGAAAAACACCAGTAGAGTATACTAATGCATATATATGGAATTTAGAAAAATGGTGACAATAATCCTGTATACAAGGTAGCAAAAGAGACACTGATGTATAGAACAGTCTTTTGAACTCTGTGGGAGAGGGAGAGAGTGGGATGATTTGGGAGAATTGCATTGAAATATGTATAATATCCTATATGAAACGAGTCGCCAGTCCAGTTTCGATGCATGATACTGGATGCTTGGGGCTGGTGCACTGGGACGACCCAGAGGGATGGTATGCGGAGGGAGGATGGAGGAGGGTTCAGGATGGGGAACACATGTATACTTGTGGCAGATTCATTTTGATATATGACAAAACCAATACAATATTGTAAAGTTAAATAAAATTAAAAAAAAAAAGAAAAGACCCTAATTTTATCTGGGAAAGATTGAAGGAGGGAGGAGAAGGGGATGACAGTGGATGAGAAGGTTGGATGGCATCACCAACTCAATGGACATGAGTCTGAGTAACTCCAGGAGTTGGTGGACAGGGAGGCCTGGCGTGCAGAATTCCATGGGGTCACAAAGAGTCAGACACGACCGAGCAACTGAACTGAACTGAACTGATTAGCACCCATAAAACAAAGCAAAAATAAAACAAATATTAACATATTGATTAGAGTTACATTGAAGCTATAGATTAACTTGGGAAAACTGATATATTGAATTTAACAGTAACTTATAAATAATAAATTAAGTAGAAAGCATTGATTTATTAATAGTCAATTCATTTCTTTCATTCAACAGATATTTACTCTGTATCTACAGGGTGCTAGAGTCTATTCCAGGTTATATTCTAGGAATTTAACAAAATGATAAAATGTCTCTACCTTCATAATTGTAATTTACATGGACAATCTCCATCGCCCCCCACCCCATTTTGTACCTTTTACGACTGCAAAAGTAAGCATTAGCAGCTAATCTGTAACACAGACTATTCAGGGAAGAGAGGAAAAGAAAAGAATGATATGACCCTGGTCAAATCTCTTTGGAAACATTTTGAAGAGTCCTTATACTGAACTGCTTTTAGCAGGATATGCCTTTGGTTCATGGTAAACAAGCCAGTTATTCATAGAGTTATAGGGTATGGCTCAGTGGGAAATGTTAGTATTAGCTATGTAATTTTTGGTGTACAAATAGAGATGTTGCACAATAGGAATCACTGCCCTTTATGTAAGTGATGTCCAGCATACATCATGAGAGAACTCAGCCTAAATCTGGACCAGAGGGATTTATGCCATAAAATAGTGAGGAAAGAACTGGGAGGCTGTGATAACAGGGTCAAAATTATCCATGATCTACCTGCTTCTTGTGGCTACCTTTATTCTTTGAATTAATAATAAAATTTGATACTAAGTAAGGTCTCATTTTTGTGAGTTTAATTTGACAAACTGACATTCTGTGTCATTACAATGTCTCCCCATTTTGTTACTGTAGTGAAATAGGATGATACTCATGGCTATCTATGTTGCTCCTGATTTTATGTATATGGACAACTAATGTTTCTTAATTTAGTATGTTTTCTATATGTTTTTGGTAGGTAGTCTTGACATGTTAAAATTTTCTTCAATTTCCCCCTTTTTTCATACTTATGAATGAGTGTTGAATTTCACTGAATGACTTTTCTCCATTGAGATGATGAAATATTTTTTACTTTTAATCTGTTAATATGGTGAATTGTTTTATTAGTTGTTAAATTTAAATTTCATTCCTGGAATAGCCTATAACTAGTCATGATGCATGGACTAGTCAAGGTTCTCCAGAGAAATAGAGCCAATAGATTACACATAGGTAGATAGATTGATAGATAGATATGGGGGAGATTTATTATAGAAATTGGCTCACAGAGGCCAATGAAGGCTCAAGAATCCTGGAATCTGCTGTCTTCAAGCTGAAAAAGCAGAAAAGTTGGTGGTGTAATTCAGTTTACAAAGGCCTGTGAATCAGGGGAGTCAATGGTGTAAAGCTTGGAGTCTAGAGGTCCAAGAACTAGGAACTCTAAATTCAGAGGGCTGAGAAAGACAGACATCCCAGATCAAGAAGAGAAGGAAAGAGAAAATTGGCTTTTCCTTCACCTTCTAGTTCCATATGGGCCCTCAGTGGATTGGATGATGGTTGCCCACATTGTGAAGGGTGAGTCTCTTCACTCACTCTGCTGAATCAGATGCTAATCTCCTCCAGAAACACCTTCACAGACACATCTAGAAATAATGTTTCACCACCTTTCTGGGATCCCTTATCCTAGTCAATTTGACACATACAATTAACCATTATAATGTTTATCTTTTATATACAGTGTGGGATTCACTTTGTACTATTTTTTTAAAGAATACATGTTTAGAAGAGAGGTTGACCTATCCTTTTTCTTGTACTTGTCTGATTTTGGTAGCAAGATTGTATATTCTTATATATTTGAATTGCAGGATATTCATTTTTTTTTCCCCTAGGAGAGGTTTAAGGTATTGAAATTCTATTTATCTTTCTTCGTGGGAAGATCATTAAGTATTAATGCAGCTTCTTTAATGATTGTGGGCTTTTTATTTCTTCATGAGTCACTTGTGGTAAGTTTCTTTTTTCCTAGATATTTGTCAATTTTATGTTTTAAAGCTGAAGTTTATGTTATCTTTTAAATGTTCTGCTCTATTTGTAGCATAACTTTCTCTTCATTTTTGCTATTATATATTTGTGCCTTCACTCTTTTTTACTTACTTAGTCTAACCAGAAGTTTAATTTTTATTTATTTACTAATTAATTTATTTTAATTGGAGAATAATTATGATATTGTGATGGTTTTTGCCAACATCAACATGAATTGGTCACAGATATTCATGTGTCCCACACCATCCTGAACCCCTATTTCATCTCCCTCCCCACCCTATCCCTCTGGCTTGTCCCTGAGCGCTGGCTTTGGGTATCTTGCTTCATATATCAAACTTGCACTTGGTCATCTGTTTTACATATGGTAATATACACGTTACAATCACATTCTCTCAACTCATTCCACCCTCGCCTTCTCCCATGGAGCCCCAAAGTCTGTTTTTTACATCTGTGTCTCCTTTGCAGTCCTGCATGTAGGATTGTTGGTACTGCCTTTCTAAATTCCATGCTGCTGCTGCTGCTAAGTCGCTTCAGTCACGTCTGACTCTGTGTGACCCCATAGACTGGCAGCCCACCAGGCTCCCCCTTCCCTGGGATTCTCCAGGCAAGAATACTGGAGTGGATTGCCATTGCCTTCTCCATCTAAATTCCATATATATGTGTTAATACACAGTATTTGTCTTTCTCTTTCTGACTTAAGAGGTTTAACTTAACTTCTCAGAGAAGTATCTTTTGGTTTTGTTGGTTCTCTATATTGTATCTGTTTCCTTTATTGTTTGTGTCAGCTCTTACATTTATTATTTATTTCTCTTTACTTTCCTTGGGCCTTTTCCATGTTGTTTTTCCTTGAAAGAAAAGGATATTTATTAAAAGTATAGTTTGTTGATTTGTCCATTTCTGTGAGACTCTAATCAGATATTTCAGAAATCACCAGGACATATGCTTAATAGATACCAGAATGTCTCATTTAGAAAAATATGTACTGTTTAAAATTGTTTTCTGAGATAGACATTCAACTTTAAAATGTTTTGCCTTTTTCTCATAAATATACAAAACTATAATTTTTTCATATTTTAGCATTCCAAAGATTTAATATATATTATTATTTTTAAAATTCTAAATATATTTTAATTTCCATTATTTCTCCTTTGACTCACTCATTATTTATAAATATTCTAATTTTCAATCATTATTGCTGCTATATAGTCACTCAGTCACGTCTGACTCTTTGCGAACCGTGGACAGCAGCATGCCAGGCTTCCCTGTCCTTCACCATCTTCTGGAGTTTGCTCAAACTCATGTCCATTAGGTGAGTGATGCCACCCAGCCATCTCATCCTCTGTTGTCTCCTTCTCCTCCTGCCTTCAATCTTTCCCGCCATCAGGGTCTTTTCCAATGAGTTGACTCTTCACATCAGGTGGCCAAAGTATTGGAGCTTCAGGTGCAGCATCAGTCCTTCCAGTGAATATTCAGTGTTGATTTCCCTTAGGATTGACTGGTTTAATCTCCTTGAAGTCTAAGGGACTCTCAAGAGTCTTCTCCAATACCACAGTTCAAAAATATCAGTTCTTCAAAGCTCAGTCTTCTTTACGGCACAACTCTCACATACATACATGACTACTAGAAAAACCATAGCTTTGACTAAATGGACATTTGCTGGCAAGTAATGTCTCTGATTTTTAATATACTGTATAGGTTAGTCAACTGGAATTCTATCGCCTCCACTAGCTTTGTTTGTAGTGATGCTTTCTAAGGCCGACTTGACTTCACATTCCAGGATGTCTGGCTCTAGGTCAGTGATCACAACATCGTGATTATCTGGGTCATGAAGATCTTCTTTGAACAGTTCTTCTGTGTATTCTTGCCATCTCTTGAACAAAGCTACTGGAGGTGATAGAATTCCAGTTGAGCTATTCCAAATCCTGAAAAATGATGCTGTGAAAGTGCTGCACTCAATATGCCAGCAAATTTGGGAAACTCAGCAGTGGCCACAGGACTGGAAAAGTTCAGTTTTCATTCCAATCCCAAAGAAAGGCAATGCCAAAGAATGCTCAAACTACCGCACAATTGCACTCATCTCACATGCTAGTAAAGTAATGCTCAAAATTTCTCCAAGCCAGGCTTCAGCTATATGTGAATGGTGAGCTTCCTGATGTTCAAGCTGGTTTTAGAAGAGGCAGAGGAACCAGAGATCAAATTGCCAACATCTGCCGGATCATGGAAAAAGCAAGAGAGTTCCAGAAAAACATCTATTTCTGCTTTACTGACCATGCCAAAGCCTTTGACTGTGTGGATCACAATAAACTATGGAAAATTCTGAAAGAGATGGGAATACCAGACCACCTGATCTGCCTCTTGAGAAATGTGTATGCAGGTCAGGAAGCAACAGTTAGAACTGGCCATGGAACAACAGACTGGTTCCATATAGGAAAAGGAGTATGTCAAGGCTGTATATTGTCACCCTGCTTATTTAACTTCTATGCAGAGTAAATCATGAGAAACGCGGGACTGCAAGAAGCACAAGCTGGAATCAAGATTGCCAGGAGAAATACATATAACCTCAGATATGCAGATGACATCACCCTTATGGCAGAAAGTGAAGAGGAACTCAAAAGCCTCTTGATGAAACTGAAAGTGGAGAGTGAAAAAGTGGGCTTAAAGCTCAACATTCAGAAAACGAAGATCATGGCATCCGGTCCCACCACTTCATGGGAAATAGATGGGGCAACAGTGGAAACAGTGTCAGGCTTTATTTTGGGGGGCTTCAAAATCACTGCAGATGGTGACTGCAGCCATGAAATTAAAAGACGCTTACTCCTTGGAAGGAAAGTTATGACCAACCTAGATAGCATATTCAAAAGCAGAGACATTACTTTGCCAACAAAGGTTCATCTAGTCAAGGCTATGGTTTTTCCAGTGGTCATGTATGGATGTGAGAGTTGGACTGTGAAGATGGCTGAGGGCCGAAGAATTGATGCTTTTGAACTGTGGTGTTGGAGAAGACTCTTGAGAGTCCCTTGGACTGCAAGGAGATCCAACCAGTCCATTCTGAAGGAGATCAGCGCTGGGATTTCTTTGGAAGGACTGATGCTAAAGCTGACACTCCAGTACTTTGGCCACCTCATGCGAAGAGTTGACTCATTGGAAAAGACTCTGATGCTGGGAGGGATTGGGGGCAAGAGGAGAAAGGGACGACAGAGGATGAGATGGCTGGCTGGCATCACTGACTCGATGGACGTGAGTCTGAGTGAACTCCAGGAGTTGATGATGGACAGTGAGGCCTGGTGTGCTGTGATTCATGGGGTCACAAAGAGTCGGACACGACTGAGTGACTGATCTGATCTGATCTGATAGGTTAGTCATAGCTTTTCTTCCAAGGAGCAAGTATCTTTTAATTTCATGGCTGCATTCACCATCTGCAGTGATTTTAGACCTCAAGAAAATAAAGTCTGTCACTATTTCCATTGTTTCCCCATCTAATTTGCCATGAAGTGATGGGACCGGATGCCATGATCTTCGTTTTTTGAATGTTGAGTTTTAAGCCAGCTTTTTCACTCTCATCAAGAGGCTCTTTAGTTCCTCTTTGCTTTCTGCCATAAGGGTGGTGTCATCTGCATATCTGAGGTTATTGATATTTCTCCTGGCATTCTTGATTCCAGCTTGTGCTTCATCCAGAGAGGCATTTTGCATGATGTACCCTGCATATAAGTTAAATAAGAAGGTTGACAATATACAGCCTTAATGACTCCTTCCTAAATTTTGACCCGTCATTTGTTCCGTGTCTGGTTCTAACTGTTGCTTCTTGAACTGCATACAGATTTCTCAGGATGCAGGTAAGGTGGTCTGATATTCCCAGATTGTTAAGAATTTTCTAGTTTGTTGTGATCCACACAGTCAAAGGCTTTGGTGTAGTCAATAAAGCAGAAATAGGTGTTTTTCTGGAACTCTCTTGCTTTTTCTATGATCCAAGGGATGTTGGCAATTTGATCTCTGATTTCTCTGCCTTTTCTTAATCCAGCTTGAACATCTGGATGTTCTCACTTCATGTATGTTTGAAGCCTGGCTTGGAGAATTTTGAGCATTACTTTGCTAGCGTGTGAAGTGAGTCCAATTGTGCGGTAGTTTGAGCATTCTTTGGCATTGCCTTTCTTTGGAATTGGAATGAAAAGTGACCTTTTCCAGTCCTGTGGCCACTGCTGACTTTTCACAATTTGCTGGCATATTGAGTGCAGCAATTTAATAGCATCGTCTTTTAGGATTTGAAATAGTTCAGCTGAAATTCCATCACCTCCACTAGCTTTGTTCGTAGTTTTGCTTCCTGAGGCCCACTTGGTTTCGCAGTCCAGGATATCTGGGTCTAACTGAGTGATAACACCATTGTGGTTATCTGGGTCATGAAGATTTTTTTGGTATGGTTTTTCTGTGTATTCTTGCCACCTCTTCTTAATATCTTCTGCTTCTGTTAGGTCCATACTGTTTCTGTCCTGTTTTTGTGCCCATCTTTGCATGAAGTGTTCCCTTAGCATCTCTAATTTTCTTGAAGAGATCTCTAGTCTTTCCCATTCTATTGTTTTCCTTGATTTCTTTGCATTGTTCACTTAGGAAGGCTTTCTTTTCTCTCCTTGCTCTTCTTTGGAACTTTATTCAGATGGGTATATTGCTCCTTTTCTCCTTTGCCTTTCACTTCTTTTCTTAGTTACTTGTAAAGCCTCCTCAGATAACCATTTTGCCTTTTTGCATTTCTTTTTCTTGGGGATGGTTTTGATTACAGGCTCCTGTACAATGTTATGAACCTTCATCCATAGCTCTTCAGGCACTCTGTCTATTAGATCTGATTCCTTGAATCCCTTTGTCACTTCCACTGTGTAATCATAAGAGATTTGACTTAGGTCATACCAGTTCAGTTCAGTTCAATCACTCAGTTGTGTCCAACTCTTTGTGACCTGCTGGACTGCAGCATGCCAGGGTTCCCTGACCATCACCAACTCCTGGAGCCTACTCAAACTCATGTCCATTCATAGAGGCTTAATTTATTTTAACATTGACTTTTAACAATTTTGGCCAGAGAACATGCTCTGTGGGATATGGATAATTTGAAATTTGTTGAGACCTATTTTATTTGAGTTGAAACTTTACTTACTTGTTGATGCAGTTTTTATAATGGTCAGTGGACCTTGAGGATAATATATTTTTTTATTGTTAGATGTTTGACACTGTAAATATGCATCAAACCAAGCTTTAATTTTTGTCTGACTACTAATAAATGAGAGAAGAATGCTGAAACCTCCTTGTATGATTGTAAATTTATACATTTACTGCCACTCTATTAATTTTTATATCTGTTGAAGCTATTTTTTTGGTACACATGATCCTTATTGATTGAAAATTTTAATCATTAAGCAATGACCATCTGTATATATGCATTTTGTCTTAAAATTTGACTTTCTGATTTTCTATCAGAAAATTATGACTTTCTTTTGATTACTAGTATATTTATATTTTTATTTTTACCATATTTGTATGTTTTTAATGAAATATAGCTGATTTATCATATTATGTTACTTTCAGATGTAAAGCACAGTGATTAAATATTTTTATAGATTATACTCCACTTAAAGTTATTATAAAATATTGCCTACATTCTCTGTACTCTACAATATATCCTTGTTACTTATTCTGTACATAATAGTGTGTACTTGTTAATCCCCTACCCTATCTTGGCTCTCCTACCTTCCTTCTCCCCACTGGAAACCATTAGTTTGTTCTTATATCTGTGAGTCTGTTTCTGTTTTGTTATATTCATTCATTTGTTTTTATTATTTAAAAAATTTTTAAATTAGTTTATTTATTGTGATTGGAGGATAATTACTTTACACTGTTGTGGTGAATTTTGCCATACATCAACATGCAGCCATGGGTGTACATGTGTCCCACCATCCTGAACCCCCTTCCCATTTCCCTCTCCACCCCATCCCCCTGGGTTGTCCCAGAGCACCAACTTTGAGTGCTCTGCTTTATGCATCGAACTTGCACTGGCCATCTATTTTACATATGGTAATTTATAATTTTCAGTGCTATTCTCTCATATCATCCCACCCTCGCCTTCTCCAACATAGTCCAAAAGTCTGTTCTTTACATTTGTCTCTTATGCTATTGTGACCATCTTATATACAATAAACTTATAAACTTATATATATATAGAGAGAAACTTATAGTTTGTTCATTTATCTGTGAGTCTGTTTCTGTTTCGTTATATTCATTCGTTTTATTTAAGATACCACAAATAATTTGATTTGTGTTTTCCATGTGGTTTATATATGTTGATGTATAATTATATATGCTTATTTTTAACCTGATAGTCAAAGTTTAATTTCAAACATATTCTAAAAGATGTACACTTTTTATTCCTATCCACCTGTTTTATTCTGATGTCATATTTACCTTTTGATGTTTATCCTTTTACTGTTTATTGTAGTTTTACTTCATTTTACAGTGTTGTATCTCCTAATCTTTATACTTTCTTATTTAAATGGTAGATCCACAGCCACTAGCCATTACTATATACTTGTCTTTAGTAGTGGTATTTTACTTTCCTATAGATTTTTTTTCTTTTAAAAATTTTTTATTGGAGTATAGTTTCTTTACAATGCTGTGTTAGTTTCTACTCTACAGCAAAGTGCATCAGCTATATTTATATATATATACATATCCCCTCTTTTTTGGATTTCCTTCACATATAGGTCACCACAGAGCAGAGTTCCCTGTGCTACATAGTATGTTCTTGTTAATTACCTATGTTATACATGGTATCAATAGTGTATTTACATAGGGATTTACATATAGGGATTTGCATATGTAAATCCCAATCTCCAAATTCATCCCACCCTCCTTACCCCATTATTACTCTTGCATTTATCTTCTACATCTGTGTCTCTATTTCTGTTTTGTAGATAATATGTTTATACCAATGTTCTTAGATTACATATATATTAGTTAACTGTTTTCTCTTTTGGACTTACTTCACTCTGTATGACAGTGTCTAGGTCTATCCACCTCTGTACAAATAACCCAATTTTGTTTCTATTTTTGGCTAAATAATATTCCATTGTTTTGGTCGACTGTATAGAGCTTCTCCATCTTTGGCTGCAAAGAATATAATCAATCTGATTTCGGTTTTGACCATCTGGTGATGTCCATGTGTAGAGTCTTCTTTTGTGTTGTTGGAAGAGGGTGTTTGTTATGATCAATGCATTTTCTTGGCAAAACTCTATTAGTCTTTGCCCTGCTTCATTCCGTATTCCAAGGCCAAATTTGCCTGTTACTCCAGAAGTTTCTTGATTTCCTACTTTTGCATTCCAGTCCCCTATAATGAAAAGGACATCTTTTTTGGGTGTTAGTTCTAAAAGGTCTTGTAGGTCTTCATAGTACCGTTCAAGTTCAGCTTCTTCAGCGTTACTGGTTGGGGCATAGACTTGGATTACTGTGATATTGAATGGTTTGCCTTGGAAACGAACAGAGATCATTCTGTTGTTTTTGAGATTGCATCCAAGTACTGCATTTCAGACTCTTTTGTTGACCATGATGGCTACTCCATTTCTTCTGAGGGATTTCTGCCCACAGTAGTAGATATAATGGTCATCTGAGTTAAATTCACCCATTCCAGTCCATTTCGGTTCACTGATTCCTAGAATGTCGACATTCACTCTTGTCATCTCTTGTTTGACCACTTCCAATTCACCTTGATTCATGGACCTGACATTCCAGGTTCCTATGCAATATTGCTCTTTACAGCATCGGACCTTGCTTCTATCACCAGTCACATCCACAGCTGGGTATTCTTTTTGCATTGGCTCCATCCTTTCATTCTTTCTGGAGTTATTTCACCACCTATCTCCAGTAGCATATTGGGCACCTACTGACCTGGGGAGTTTCTCTTTCAGTATCCTATCATTTTTCCTTTTCATACTGTTCATGGGGTTCTCAAGGCAAGAATACTGAAGTGGTTTGCATTCCCTTCTCCAGTGGACCACATTCTGTCAGATCTCTCCACAATGACCCACCCATCTTGGGTTGCCCCATGGGCATGGCTTAGTTTCATTGAGTTAGACAAGGCTGTGGTCCTAGTGTGATTAGATTGACTAGTCTTCTGTGAGTATGGTTTCAGTGTGTCTGCCCTCTGAAGCCCTCTTGCAACACCAACTGTCTTACTTGGGTTTCTCTTACCTTGGGCGTGGGGTATCTCTTCATGGCTACTCCAGCAAAGCACAGCCATTGCTCCTTACCTTGGAAGAGGGGTATCCTAGGGCTCCTCTAGGCCCTCCTGCGTCCAGGAGCTGACTGTGGCTCAGATCATGAACTCCTTATTGCCAAATTCAGACTTAAATTGAAGAAAGTAGGGAAAACCAGTATACCATAGAGGTATGACCTAAATCAAATCCCTTATGATTATACAGTGGAAGTGAGAAATAGATTTAAGGGCCTGGATCTGATACATAGAGTGCCTGATTAACTATGGAATGAGGTTCATGACACTGTACAGGAGACAGGGATCAAGACCATCCCCATGGAAAAGAAATGCAAAAAAGCAAAATGGCTGTCTGGGGAGGCCTTACAAATAGCTGTGAAAAGAAGAGAAGTGAAAAGCAAAGGAGAAAAGGAAAGATATAAGCATCTGAATGCAGAGTTCCAAAGAATAGCAAGAGAGATAAGAAAGCCTTCTTCAGCAATCAATGCAAAGAAATAGAAGAAAACAAAAGAATGGGAAAGACTAGAGATCTCTTCAAGAAAATTAGAGATACCAAGGGAACATTTCATGCAAAGATTGGCTTGATAAAGGACAGAAATGGTATGGACCTAACAGAAGCAGAAGAAATTAAGAAGAGATGGCAAGAATGCACAGAAGAACTGTACAAAAAAGATCTTCATGACCCATATAATCACGATGGTGAGATCACTCACCTAGAGCCAGACATCTTGGAATGTGAAGTCAAGTGGGCCTTAGAAAGCATTACTACAAACAAAGCTAGTGGAGGTGATGGAATTCCAGTTGAGCTCTTTCAAATCCTGAAAGATGATGCTGTGAAAGTGCTGCACTCAATATGCCAGCAAATTTGGGAAACTCAGCAGTGGCCACAGGACTGGAAAAGTTCAGTTTTCATTCCAATCCCAAAGAAAGGCAATGCCAAAGAATGCTCAAACTACCGCACAAATGCACTCATCTCACACGCTAGTAAAGTAATGCTCAAAATTTCTCCAAGCCAGGCTTCAGCAATATGTGAACCGTGAACTTCCTGATGTTCAAGCTGGTTTTAGAAGAGGCAGAGGAACCAGAGATCAAATTGCCAACATCCGCTGGATCATGGAAAAAGCAAGAGAGTTCCAGAAAAATATCTACTTCTGCTTTATTGACTATGCCAAAGCCTTTGACTGTGTGGATCACAATAAACTGTGGAAAATTCTTCAAGAGATGGAAATACCAGACCACCTGATCTGCCTCTTGAGAAATTTGTATGCAGGTCAGGAAGCAACAGTTAGAACTGGCCATGGAACAGCAGACTTGTTCCAAATAGGAAAAGCAGTACGTCAAGGCTGTATACTGTCACCCTGCTTATTTAACTTATATGCAGAGTACATCATGAGAAACGCTGGACTGGAAGAAACACAAGCTGGAATCAAGATTGCCGGGAGAAATATCAATAACCTCAGATATGCACATGACACCACCCTTATGTCAGAAAGTGAAGAGGAACTCAAAAGCCTCTTGATGAAAGTGAAAGTGGAGAGTGAAAAAGTGGGCTTAAAGCTCAACATTCAGAAAACGAAGATCATGGCATCTGGTCCCATCACTTCATGGGAAATAGATAGGGAAACAGTGGAAACAGTGTCAGACTTTATTTTTCTGGGCTCCAAAATCACTGCAGATGGTGACTGCAGACATGAAATTAAAAGACGCTTACTCCTTGGAAGGAAAGTTATGACCAACCTAGATAGCATATTCAAAAGCAGAGACATTACTTTGCCAACAAAGGTCCATCTAGTCAAGGCTATGGTTTTCCCTGTGGTCATGTATGGATGTGAGAGTTGGAGTGTGAAGAAGGCTGAGTGCCGAAGAATTGATGCTTTTGAACTGTGGTGTTGGAGAAGACTCTTGAGAGTCCCTTGGACTGCAAGGAGATCCAACCAGTCCATTCTGAAGGAGATCAGCCCTGGGATTTCTTTGGAAGGACTGATGCTAAAGCTGAAATTCCAGTACTTTGGCCACCTCATGCGAAGAGTTGACTCATTGGAAAAGACTCTGATGCTGGGAGGGATTGGGGGTAGGAGGAGAAAGGGATGACAGAGGATGAGATGGCTGGATATCACTGACTCGATGGACGTGAGTCTGAGTGAACTCTGTGAGTTGGTAATGGACAGGGAGGCCTAGCATGTGGCAATTCATGGGGTCGCAAAGAGTCGGACACAACTGAGCAAGTGAACTGAACTGAATATTCCATTGTATATATGTACCACATCTTTGTCCCTTCCTTTGTTGATGGATGTTTAAGCTGTTTCCATGTTCTGGCTATTGTCAATAGTGCTACAATGAACATTGGGGTGCATGTGTCTTTTTGAATCATTTTCACTGAGTATATGGCAAGGAGTGGGATTGCTGGGTCACAGAATAGTTCTATGTTTAGTTTTTTAAGGAAACTCCATACTGTTCTCCATAGTGGCTGAATCAGGTTACTTTCCTTCCAACAGTGGAAGAGGATTCTCTTTCTGCCCCACCCCCTCTATCATTTATTGTTTGTGGATTTTGTGATGATGTCCATTCTGATTAGTGTGAAGGGATATCTGATTGTAGAACTGATTTGCATTTCTCTGCGAAGAGTTGACTCATTGGAAAAGACTCTGATGCTGGGAGGGATTGGGGGCAGGAGGAAAAGGGGGTGACAGAGGACTAGAGGGCTGGATGGCAACACCGACTCGATGGACGTGAGTTTGAGTGAACTCCGGGAGTTGGTGATGGACAGGGAGGCCTGGCGTGCTGCAGTTCATGCGGTCATAAAGAGTCGGACACGACTGAGCGACTGAACTGAACTGAATAATTAGTATTTATTAGTAACCGGAGAAGGGAACGACAACCCACTCTGGTATTCTTGCCTGGAGAATTCCATGGACAGAAGAACCTGGTGGGCTATAGTCCATGAGGTTGCAAAGAGTTGGACATGACTGAACAACCAACATACACACACGGTAATTAGTAATGTTGAGCATCTTCTCATGTGTTTGTTGGCTATCTATCTGTTGTCTTTAGAGAAATGTCTATTTAGGTTTTCCACCCATTTTTTTGATTGGGTGAGTGGTTTTTGATCTTGAGCTGCATGAGCTGTTTATATATTTTGGAGATTAATCCTTTGCCAGTTGCTTTATTTGCAAATATTTTCTCCCATTATGAAGGCTGTCTTTTCATCTTTTTATGGTTTCCTTTGCTATGAAAAGCTGTTAAGTTTAATTAATTCCAATTTGCTAATTTTTGCTTTTATTTTCATAACTCTAGGAGATGGGTCAAAGAGGATCTTGCCATGAATTTATGTCAGAGTTTTCTGCCTATGTTTTCCTCTAAGAGTTTTATAGTCTCTGCATTGTCTTTTGTAACTACTTTGTAATATCTAATTTTATTAATTTGAGTCTTTTCCCTTTTTTTCTTGATGAGTCTCACTAATGGTTTATCAATTTTGTTTCTTAATATCTTTTCAAAGCATTAGCTTTTGGTTTTATTGATTTATTTTCATTCATTTATTTATTTTTCTTCATTTATTTTTCATTTATTTCTGATCCAATCTTTATGATTTCTTTCCCCCTACTATCTTTGTTTTTTTGTTCTTTTGCTAGTTACTTTAGGTGTAAAGTTAGGTTTCTTTTATGTTTTTTCTGTTTCTTGAGGTAGGATTCTATTGCTACAAACTTCCCTCCTAGAACTGCTTTGCTGCATCCCATATGTTTGAGTCATCATCATCATGTTTTCATTGTCATTTATCTCTAGGTGTTTTTTGATTCCTCTTTGACTTCTTCAGTGATCCATTGGTTATTTAGTAACATATTGTTTAGCGTCTATGTGTTTGTTTTTTATTTTTATTTATTTATTTATTTTTGTATTCTTTTTTATTTTTTACCACTGGAACAACTTTATTTATATATTTATTTTACTTTACAATATTGTATTGGTTTCGCCATATATCAACATGAATCCGCCACAGGTATGTGCTTGTTTTTTAGAGTTTACTGTCCTGTAATTGACTTGTAATCTCATAGTGTTATAGTCAAAAAAGATACTTTATACTTGATGTGATTTCAATTTTATTAAATTTACTGAAGCTTGATTGGTGATCCAAGATGTGATCTCTCCTGGACAATGTTCCCTTTGTATTTGAGAAAGACTTATATCCTGTTGCTTTTAGATGGAATGTCCTATAAATATCAATTAGGTCCTTGTGGTATAAGGTGTCATTTAAGGCTTTCATTTCCTTAATTTTTCGTCTGAATAATCTGACAATTGGTGTAAGTGTGGTGTTAAAGTCCCACACTATTATTGTGTTACTATCAGTTTCCCATTTTTTATGTCTTATACAAATATATTAAAAATTTTGTACCTCATATGTTCTTATTAGATTTCCAGAGTATTTCCAGTTTTTAGTTTAGAAAGTGAAGTGAAAGTGAAGTCACTCAGTCATGTTCGACTCTTTGCAACCCCATGGACTGTAGCCTACCATGCTTCTCCATCCATGGGATTTTCCAGGCAAGAGTACTGGAGTGGGTTGCCATTTCCTTCTCCAGACAATCTCTCCAACCCAGGGATTGAACCTGGTTCTCTCACATTGTAGGCAAATGCTTTACCATCTGAGCCACCATGGAAACCACTTTTAGTTTAGAAGAACTGTCTGAAAGATAAACATTGCTGAATTTCAAAAATTAGAATTCTTTATCTGTGATTCAGTTATACATATACACATATATTATTTTTGAAATTATTTTCCATTATAGGTTATTACAAGACATTGACTATAGTTCCTGTGCTATACAGTTAGC
Source organism: Bos indicus x Bos taurus (assembly GCF_003369695.1). Taxonomy (NCBI): domain Eukaryota; kingdom Metazoa; phylum Chordata; class Mammalia; order Artiodactyla; family Bovidae; genus Bos; species Bos indicus x Bos taurus. The sequence goes on along the minus strand of NC_040090.1, from coordinate 65,448,445 downwards.
CTTTGTTGCTTATTGCATATCTATATTTAAAAAATTAGAAATCTAGCGTTCTATTTATAGTAAGTCAATCAAGTGAAATCAAAATGTCATAAATTTTTTAGTTAGGCAAACTTCACGTTTTCTAAAATATATTTATTATGCATATTATTTCGGAGAAGGCAATGGCACCCCACTCCAGTACTCTTGCCTGGAAAATCCATGTATACAAAATCTTTTCTACTATGCTTGATAAAGGCTTGAGAAAGAACATAAAAAAAAAAAAAGGAAGACGAGGTGGAGAAATTGGAAAATATAAACTAAATGAATTGGCAGTAATGAATATGAAATAGAAAAAGTGAAACAAACTAGATAAAAGTAAAATATCCTCATAGTACAGTTGTTTTTAAACATGGCTGCCCATTAGAAACATATCTGGAGCTCTGGCAAAAGAAAAGCAATACCTGGGCATTTGTATTTTTCAAAAAGTTCCAAGATAATTCTGATATGCATTTGGATTTTAAAAAGTTATTACAGGTTTTTCTATTAAATCATAGTTGTGGTAATACAGAGTTCTTTTAATTTTCTGTTGACCAATCATGATGCAATAGTAGTGAGTGAATAATAATTACATAATCACAATAGTGAAAGATATTTTTCAGCTTTAATAATCAATAGCCAGACAAGAAATAAAAGATAATTACAATTGCAAGCCATAATGGGAACATGATTAACCTAACAATATAAAATAATTACATAAAATTTGGTGGCTCAAGCAGAGTGATGTGGTAAGTGGAAATGCATACACGCACAAGTTTTCATCTGCACAGACAGTCTATGTCTTTTTATTGGTGTATTTAATTCATTTACATTTAAGGTGATTATAGATATGTGTGATCTTATTACCATTTTCCTAATTGTTTTGGGTTTATTTTCTATAGGTAGGTCTTTTCCTTCTCTTGTTTCCTGTCTAGAGAAGTTCTTTTAGCATTTGTTGTAAAGCTGGTTTGGTGGTGCTAAATTCTCTAAACTTTTGCTTGTCTGGAAAGCTTTTGATTTCTCCATAAAATCTGAAGAAGATCTTGCTGGGTAGAATATTCTTGGTTGTAGGTTCTTCCCTTTCATCAATTTAAATATATCATACCATTTCCTTCTGGTTTGTAGAGTTTCTGTTGAGAAATAGCTGATAGCCTGATGGGAGTTCCATTGTATGTTATTTGACATTTTTCCCTTTTTTTGAAATTATTTTTATATAAATTTATTTATTTTAATTGGAGGCTAATTACTTTACAATATTGTATTGGTTTTGCCATACATCAACATGAATCTGCCACGGATGTACACGTGTTCCCCATCCTGAACACCCCCTCCCACCTCCCTTCCCATACCATCCCTCTGGGTCATCCCAGTACACCAGCCCCAAGCATCCTGTATCATGCACGAACTTGGACTGGTGATTCGTTTCATATATGATATACCTGTTCAATGTCATTCTTCCAAATCATCCTACTCTCTCCCTCTCCCACAGAGTCCAAAAGACTGTTCTATACATCTGTGTGTCTTTTGCTGTCTCACATACAGGGTTATCGACCATCTTTCTAAATTCCATATTTATGCGTTAGTATACTGTATTGGTTGGAGGAGGAAATGGCAACCCACTCCAGTGTTCTTGCCTGGAGAATCCCATTGACAGAGAAGCCTGGTGGGCTGCAGTCCATGGGGTCACACAGAGTCGGACACGACTGAAGCGACTTAGCAGAAGCAGCATACTGTATCGGTGTTTTTCTTTCTGGCTTACTTCACTCTGTATAATCGGCTCCAGTTTCATCCACCTCATTAGAACTGATTCAAATGTATTCTTTTTAATGGCTGAGTAATACTCCATTGTGTATATGTATCACAGCTTTCTTATCTATTCATCTGCTGATGGACATCTAGGTTGCTTCCATGTCCTGGCTATTATAAACAGTGCTGCGATGAACATTGGGGTACACGTGTCTCTTTCAATTCTGGTTTCCTCAATGTGTATGCCCAGCAGTGGGATTGCTGGGTCATAAAGCAGTTCTATTTCCAGTTTTTTAAGGAATCTCCACACTGTTCTCCATAGTGGCTGTACTAGTTTGCATTCCACCAACAGTGTAAGAGGGTTCTCTTTTCTCCACACCCTCTCCAGCATTTATTGCTTGTAGACTTTTGGATAGCAGCCATTCTTACTGGCGTGAAATGGTACCTCATTGTGGTTTTGATTTGCATTTCTCTGATGAGTGATGTTGAGCATCTTTTCATGTGTTTGTTAGCCATCCTTGTTGCTTTTAATATTTTATCTCTGTCTTTAATTTTTGTAAGTTTGGTTGCTAGTCTTGGTGTGTTCCTCCTTGGGTTTATCCTGGCTAGGACTCTCTGTGCTTCCTGGATTTGGTTGACTTTCCCATGTTAGCGAAGTTTTCAGCTATATCTCTTCAAATATTTTCCAGAGTCATTTCTCTCTCTCTTCTCCTCTTGGGGCCCCTATAATATGAATGTTGGTGCATTTAATGTTGTCCCAGAGGTCTCTTAGGCTGTCTTCATTTCTTTTCATTCTTTTTTCTATATTTTGTTCTGCAGTAGTAATTTCACCATTCTGTCCTCCAGGTCATTTATCCATTCTTCTGCCTCAGTTATTCTGTTATGGATTCCTTCTAGTGTATTATTCATTCCTGTTTGTTTGTTCTTTAGTTCTTCTAGGTCTTTGGTAATCATTTCTAGCATTTTCTCATTCTTTGCCTCGATTCTTTCCCCAGGATCCTGAATCATCTTCACTATTACTATTTTGAATTCTTTTTCTGGAGTGTTGCCTATCTCCACTTCATTTAGTTGTTTTTCTGGGGTTTTATCTTGTCCTTTCATCTGGGACATACGTTTCTGCTTTTTTCATGCTGATTAACTTTCTGTAATGTGGTTTTCATTTTAGTTCTTGTGGGACTGTGGTTCTTCTTACTTCTTTTGTCTTCTCTCTGATGGAGGAGGCTAAGAAGCTTGTGGAAGCGTCCTGATGGAAAAGACTGTGGTGGGAAAAACTGGGTCTTGCTCTGGTGGGCAGGGACTTACTCAGTAAAGCTCTAATCCAATTATCTGCTGATGGGTGGGGTTGAGTTCCCTTCTTGGTAGATTTTTGGCCTTAGGTCTATGGGCTTGTTTGTAGAGTTAATGGTGACCTCCAAGAGGGCCCAAGCCAAGCGGCACCTTCCCAGACTGCTGCTGCCTGTTCCCCTCTTCCTGTGGTGAGCCCTTGTCTATCCATGCTTCCACAGGAGACCCTCCAACACTAGTAGGTACTTTGGGATCAGTCTTCTCTGGGGTTACTGCTCCTTTTTTCTGAGTCTTGGGGCACACAATGTTTTTTTCTTTTTTTTGGTGCCCTCCAAGCCTGGAGTCTCTGTTTTCCTCAGTCCTGTGGAACTGTGATCAAATCCCGCTGGCCTTCAAGGTCAGATTCCCTGGGGATTCCCAGTGCCTTTGTCAGATCCCCCGGCTGGGAAGCCTGACCTGGGGTTCAGAACCTTCACAACACTGGAGAACTTCTTTGGTATTATTTTTCTATTTTGTGGGTCACCCACCTGGTGGGAATGAGATTTCATTTTATTGTGATTGTGCCCCTCCTACCGTCTTGCTGAGGCTTCTTTGTCTTTGGACATGGGTATCTTTTTTTGATAGGTTCCAGTGTCTCCTGTCAATGGTTGCTTAAGAGCTAATTGTGATTTTTGTGCTCTTACAAGAGGAAATGAGCACACATTTTCTACTCCTCCAGCTTGAACCAGAATACTTCCTCTGCCTTTTCTAATTCCAGCTTATACATCTGGAAGTTCTTGGTTCACGTACTGCTTGAAAGATTTTGAGTATAGCCTTACTAGCATGTGAAATGAGTGCAATTCTATGTTAATTTGAATATTCTTTGGCATTGCACCTGTTTTGGATTGGAATGAAAACTGATCTTTTCTAGTGCTGTGGCCATTGCTGAGTTGTCCAAATTTGCTGACGTACTGAGTGCGGCACTTTAAACAGCATCATCTTTTAGGATTTGAAATAGCTCAACTGGAATTCCATCACCTCCACTGACTGTGTTTGTAGTAATGTTTCTTAAGGTCCACTTGACTTCACACTCCAAGATTTCTGGCTCTAGGTGAATGACCACACCATCATGGTTATCTGGTTCATTAAGACATTTTTTGTATAGTCTTCTATGTATTCTTACCACCTCTTCTTAATCTCATCTGCTTCAGTTATATCCTTTTCATTTCTGTCTTTTATTGTACCCTTCCTTGAATGAAATATTCCCTTGACATATCCAATTTTCTTGAAGGGATCTCTAGTTTTCCCCATTTTATTGTTTTTCTGTACTTGTTTGCATTGGTATTAATGTTCTTGTTAAAGAGACCGCAGGGGGCTTCTTTGCCTCCTCCTTCTATGTGAGGACACAGCACGAAGATGGCCATCTGTGAACCAGGAAGCACGTTCTCACCAAAGACCAGCACTACTGGTGACTTATTTTTGTACTTCCCAGCTTCCAGAATTGTGAGAAGTTAGATTCTGTTGTTTATAAACCACCCAGTCTGTGGTGTTGTACTATAGCAGCCTGAATGGACTGAAGCTACAGTTATCAAAATACATAAACAAATGTGACATATTTATATATGTGCTTCTTTATTCATTCATTAAATAATGAAACCTAGTGATTTGTCCAGTTAATTACCATAAACAGTTAACAGTCATAATGAACATAAATATTATTTCAAATGCTCTGTTGTACTCTAATATGATATGAAATATCTATGATTTCTATTAAAGGCAAAGATAGTTATTGCTCAAACTACTGTGATTTGTTCCTTACATTTTATAATGAAAGGAAATCTCATAATTAGAAATTTATGAAAATAAACACATAATTTTTATCCCTATCCAAGTCCATGAATAAGAAAGTGTTAGCCACTCAGTTGTGTCTGACTCTGTGATTCCTTAGATTGTAGTCTGCCAGGTTCCTCTGTCCATGGAATTCTATAGGCAAGAATACTATAGTGGGTCATCATTCCCTTCTCCAGGGGGTCTTCCTGACTTTGAGATTGAACCCAGGTCTCTTAAATTGTAGGTGAATTCTTTACAATCTGAACCATCAGGGAAGACTCAATATTCAAAAAACTAATATCATGGCATCCAGTTCCATCACCTCATGGCAAATAGATTGGGAAAAAGAGGAAGCAGTGACATAGTTCATTTTCTTGGCCTCCAAAACTGTGGACAGTGACTGCAGCCATGAAATTAAAAGGTGCTTGTTCCTTGGGAGAAAACTTGTGACAAACCTAGACAGCATGTTAAAAAGCAGAATCACTTTGCTGACAATGGTCCATATAGTCAAAGCTATGGTGGCATCACTGACTCGGTGGATGTGAGTCTGAGTGAACTCCAGGAGTTGGTGATGGACAGGGAGGCCTGGCGTGCTGAGATTCATGGGGTCACAAAGAGTTGGACACGACTGAGCGACTGAACTGAACTGAACTGATGGTTTTTACCAGTAGTCACTTACGGATGGGAGAGTTGGACCATAAAGAAGGCTGAATGCTGAAGAATTGATGCTTTTAAACTGTGGGGCTGGAGAAGACTCTTGAGAGTCCCCTGGGCAGCAAGGGGATGAAACCAGTCAATTCTAAAGGAAATCAGCCCTGAATATTCATTGGAAGGACTGATGCTGAAGTTGAAGGTGTGATAACTGGCCACCTGATGCAGAGTTTACTCATTGGAAAAGAAAAGAAAAGACCCTGATGTTGGGAAAGATTGAGGGCAGGAGGAGAAAGGCACAACAGAAGATGAAATGGTTGGATGGCATCACTGACTCAATGGACATGAATTTGAGCAAAGTCCAGGAGATAGTGAAAGACAGGGAAGCCTGGTATGCTGCAGTACATGAGATCACAAAAAGTTAGACATGACTTAGTGACTGAAGAACGACAAGTCCATGAATATTTTGACTTCTGTCATGAATGCTTGGAGAACCCACAGACCCAGGTTTAGAACCCCTGGAAAGAACTGACTTCTTATTTCTTTCTGGCTAGTCTCAGAACTCTAGGCTTTTGATTTTGGCACTTTCTTCCCAATTACCCCTGGGTTCTGCCTTACAGGTCATGACTGACCTAAATGTAGTTTAAACCTCATTTTTCTTTCCCCCCTCTATAAAGATTCTCTTACTTTCATAGAGATAAACAATATGTTTCAAATTTTACTCTTTTTACTTCTGTAGGAGCCATTTGTATTATATTAGAAGAACTCTTTTTATTATAAAGATGTGGTATCATTGGCCACACAGTGAAGAGTAGAATTATAGGTTTCTCCTCTTTTATAAGATCTTAGAAGACAGAAATCTTTTTGTTGTTGTTGAACCCACAACAATGGAGAAAATGTTTACATGTAATGGATACTACATGTAAATATTTGTTGAATGGGTAAATAAATGCATGACTGTGGGACTTAAAGATCACCTCTGACTTCTCACTTCCCAGGGCCAACTCTGAACTATTCAAAGAATTTTATAGTTTCAAGGGGTGAAGATGCAATTCTTCTGTGAATGCAGTCTGACCTATGTTCACAGTGAATTTTCTAACTACAGGTCTCTATATATAGAGATAATGAGTGAAGCATATACCAGGGAGCTATATATAGATTTATCTAGCTCCAGAGAGCAAGGGATATTAGAACAGAGCTCTTACACAACTAAAAAAAGATTACACCACTTTCTACATTTTTAATTGCTCTAATAAAATCATTTTTTAAGAAGAAACATTTTACAAGATTGTCTCAACTTTAAGTACCACTCTTCCATCTGAAGATATGTTAGTTTTCATTTTTGCTTAATATCTTAACCTCAAGGGCAAAATCTGCCAGACTCTAACGACTGCTGCTTCCTCCTAAGCTTCTGCCAAATGGAAGATAACTGACTATAAATCAAACTTCGGGACAACTTTAGTAGAAACCTAACAGTTTCCCCAACTGTCATTATTTCAAGCTACTATAAAGAACAAGCAAAAACACCCAGATGTGTTAGTGACATTTTTCTGTTATGAAAGATTAAAATTGAGTTCTTTCTATGTTTGGTTCCCACTGTAATTAGTCTTTCCTTTATAAAACATCATTGCTCTATTACTCCTCTGCTATTTGTTAGTAGCAAATTATGTATTACTTTTAGCATTTCATTCACCTTTTATCTACTAAAATGTGGTACTGAATAAGAAAAGGACATTTTGTTCAGAATGTTCAGTGTTCTAGAATGCTGTCTATAGAAAGATGAAAAATGGGAGTGCAAATGGAGAAACCACAATAGAGTTGTTTCGGATTTATTATGTTCAAGCATAACACACTTGGATACACACATACATATCTATTTCAGAGTGCAGAACAATGGATAGCTCACACATCCCTTCAGCTAAAAGGTCAGAAAAGAACTTTTCCTCTCTGTTTACTGCCAAATACATAGTTCTTGCACCTTGTGGGAGTTACTCAGGGAATATTCAGCATAAAATAAGAAGATGAAGCAGGGTACCTGGTAACATTTCCCTGGATTGAATTTGGAGAGGTGCATAATTGATCTTTGGTAAATGATTAATGGTTGAAAAGGGGCAGGTTAATGGGTATTTATTGTAGCATGAATTGTGTCCCTTTAAAATATGTTAAAGTTCTTAGGGGGTACCTATGAATTTGACTTTTTTAATAAATAGTCTTAAAGATGTAATCAAGTAAGGTGAGGTCATAATGAATTAGCAAAGCCCCTAACTCAATGACTGGTATCCTTACAAGAAGAGTGAAATTTAGACACAGAAACATGAGGGAGAGAACCATGTGAAGATGGAGGCAGAGACTGGAATGATGCATCCATAAGCTAAGCAGCACCAAGGATTGCCAGCAACTACCAGATTCTCCTTCAGAACCTCTAAAAATACAACCAGCTATGCTGACACCTTGATTTCTGACTTCCAGACTCCAGAACTCTGAGAATAAATGTCTGTTGTTTTAAGTCACTCAGTAGTTTGTTAGGGCAGCCCTAGGAAACTAATTCAATATTAGTCACCAGTGAAGTGCTTTCTGGAGTTCAATGAGTGAAAAAAATTGTTATTTATTAGTATAAGATTAGCATGCATATTGAACAGTGAAATAAGTTAGATCTTGACTCTTTCCAAATTCTGGAAAGTTTTTACCTTTTAAAAATTATAATATAATTGACATATAACATTGTATTGATTTCAGGTATATAATATAGTGATTCAATATATGTACATATTGTAAAATGTTCACCACAGAAGTCTACTTAATATCCATCACCATGTGTAATTACATGTTTTTCCTCTTGAAGAGAACTTTTCTTTTTTTTTATTCACTGTTTTTTTTTTTTTTTTTTACTTTTTTTTCTCTTTTTTTACTTTTTTTTTCTTTTTTTTTTTCCTGAACCCTCCTCCCTCCTCCCTCCCCACACCATCCCTCTGGGTCGTCCCAGTGCACCAGCCCCAAGCATCCAGCATCGTGCATTGAACCTGGACTGGCATCTCGTTTCATACATGACGTTTCACATGTTTCAATGCCATTCTCCCAAATCTTCCCACCCTCTCCCTCTCCCACAGAGTCCATAGGACTGTTCTATACATCAGTGTCTCTTTTGCTGTCTCGTATACAGGGTTATCGTTACCATCTTTCTAAATTCCATATATATGCGTTAGTATACTGTATTGGTGTTTTTCCTTCTGGCTTACTTCACTCTGTATAATAGGCTCCAGTTTCATCCACCTCATTAGAACTGATTCAAATGTATTCTTTTTAATGGCTGAGTAATACTCCATTGTGTATATGTACCACAGCTTTCTTATCCATTCATCTGCTGATGGACATCTAGGTTGCTTCCATGTCCTGGCTATTATAAACAGTGCTGCGATGAACATGGGGGTACACGTGTCTCTTTCCCTTCTGGTTTCCTCAGTGTGTATGCCCAGCAGTGGGATTGCTGGATCATAAGGCAGTTCTATTTCCAGTTTTTTGAAGAGAACTTTTAAATTCAACTCTCTAAGCAACTTTCAAATACATAATATAATACTATTAATATAGTCACCTTACATTACATTCCCATGCCTTATTTATTTTATAATTTGAAGCTTATATCTTTTGACCACCTTGCTCATTCACTCATTTTGCCCAGCACCTCTTTAGATTACACACATGAGTGAGTGAGATCATGCAGTATTTGTCTTTCTCCGTCTGACATATTTCACTTAACATAATGCCCTCAAGTTCCATCCATGTTGTTGCAAATGGCAAGATTTCAAGTCACAAATGACAGAACTTCAATGATTCTTATTTTATTTACTTTTTTTGTTTGTCCTAAAACCCAGAAGGCCAGTGACTATATACCTCAAGGCCCACAGGACTTTTTGGGTTGCAGCTACATTTACTTTTTTTGTCGTTTTATTTTTATTATTAGCAAAGCCAATAAAATATTGTAGAGTAATTAGCCTCCAATTAAAATAAATAAATTTATATTAAAAAAAATAAACAGTGGGTACTTCTGTTCTTTTTTTTGATAAATTGAAAACTACCTCCCCACCCCAACTCCTGCTTGTTTCTGGTGCCTCTTCCCTGGTGAACAGTAAGAAATAGAAGAAGGAAAGCTTGCAGAGTCTCAAATGTTGTTAAGTAAAATAATGGGTACATGCTGTGAGTTTCTGAGTAGAGGTCTTTTGGGTAATCAGAGCTAGCCTGTGTGCTAATGCCTCCTTTCTTCTTCCTATAGGCTGTTCCCATGCCAGGCCCTGCCATAACTCCCCCTCTGTCCAGGACATTCCGGGCTTGCCTCTTTCAAGCACCACTTTTCACTGCAACGGTCTTTTAGCTAATTTTCGCTCTCTGTTCCTGGTTTTTCTCTCCCACTAGACTCTAAGGGCCTGGGGCAGGGTGCTGTTTGCATTCCATCTTTCTATTGTTTGTTTTCAGCATCCAGTCTGGCAAAGAGCAGGCTTTCAGCCTTGGAAGAGTCTCTGCCCCCAAGGGTCCCGGAGTGCAATCTGGAACCTCTTTTTCATAGCAACATTGACAAATGGCAACAGCTTTCTATTTGAGCCTACATTTGCTAGTGCTGCTTTCAACAAAAGGTGCCCCCTTTTTATGCTGGCACATACTCCCCCATAAAAAGAAAAGAAAATCATCTACAGAAAGCCGAGTTTATCCTGAGAAAAGCCCTGAGTCCAGGGAGGGAGGTGCAAGAGAGAAGAGGCAAAATATTTACAGGTACATTGAGGATACAGGAGGGATGCTGAAATTTCTGGTTATTTATGTTCTTCTACACAAGTGTCTCTCTAGCAGTGACTTTGGTTAGCTATGGATGCTCTGGCTTTAAATTAGTGATGGTGCTGCTATTGACTTTTGGGAGGAAATCCAAGCTACTCCATATTTTATCTGATCTGTCAGGTGTTGCCAGCAGCTGTGAATTAATCCAGCCCCCCCATTCTGCCATACTCGTTGGCCAGGATTTACTGGCTGTGACTGCTCTGTGTTAATGCACTTCTTGGAGTGGGGATGTCCCAGTGATTATTTATTTTCAGGAGGTGGCCTTCTCACAGGAGCCCATCCGTCCCCATGTTGAGGCACCTTTGTCCACCAGCTGCTGTGGCTGCCGCAGGCATCCTGCCAGCTGAGCACTGCAGGCTGAGTGGGGCTTTCTCTGCTTCCTCTAATTCTCCTTCTCCTTTCCTGCCATGTGTATTTCAATGATAAATCACCCAGAAAAGATTTTCAATGCCTTTTGACAGGCTGAAGCTGTGTAATTTGGCTTGATCTTGTTAAGAGCCCCATAACTAAATCCCTCCAAAGCACAGAAGACAAGGAAAGCTTGCAAACTGTGATGACTTGTCTTTCTAGCTGAGGGAAAGACACTGAAAGACCTTAACTGACACAGCTGACTTTCTGCCCTTGACCTAAAGGAGAGGGGTATGTTTATTGCATGTTTTCATTTGCAAAGTCCCTGTGTAAGTGAAGTGAAGTATAAATCAGTGAAGGCATTCCTGTAAGGGATAAGCAACCAGGGTGGTAAATGACATTTTATTCACTAAGATGGATATCCAATATTCTGTGCCTTGAGGCTGAAACTCCAATACTTTGGCCACCTGATACAAAGAACTGACTTATTGGAAAACACCCTGATGCTGGGAAAGATTGATGGCAGGAGAAGAAGGGCATGGCAGAGGATGAGATGGTTGGATGGCATCCCTGACTCAATGGACATGAGTTTGAGCAAACTCTGGGAGTTGGTGATGAACAGGGAAGCTGGTTTGCTGCAGTCCATGGGGTCTCAAAGAGTCGGACATAAATGAATGACTGAACTGAACTTGCCATACATTGACATGAATCAGTCATGGGTACATATGTGTTCCCCAATCCTGAAGCCTCCTCCCACCTCCCTCCCCATCTCACCCCCCTGGGTTGTCCCAGAGCACCAGCTTTGGGTACCCTGCTTCATGCATCAAGCTTGCACTGGTTATTTATTTTACATATGGTAATATACATGTTTCAATGCTGTTCTCTCACATCATCCTACCCTTGCCTTCTCCCACATAGTCCAAAAATTTGTTCTTTACATCTGTGTCTCTTTTGCTGCCTTGCATACAAGATCATCATTACTGTCTTTCTAAATTCCATATATATGTGTGTTAATATACTATATTGGTGTTTCTCTTTCTGACCTACTTCGCTCTATATAACAGGCTTCAGTTTTGTCTACCTCACTAGAACTGACTCAATGCATTCCTTTTTATAGCTGAGTAATATTCCATCCTGCATATGTACCACAACTTCCTTATCCATTCGTCTGCCAATGGACATTTCTAGATTGCTTCCATGTCCTAGCTATTGTAAACAGTGCTGCAATGAACATTGGGCTAAATGTGTCTCTTTCAGTTCTTGTTTCCTCAGAGTGTGTGCTCCAGCAGTAGGATTGCTGGGTCCTATGGCAATTCTATTCCTAGTTTTTAAGGAATCTCCACACTGTTCTCCACAGTGGCTGTACCAGTTTGCATTCCTACCAACAGAGTAAAAGGATTCCCTTTTCTCCACACCTCTTCAGCATTTATTTTTTGTAAACTTTTTGATGACAGCCATTCTGACTCATGTGAGATGATGCCTCATAGTGGTTTTGATTTGCGTTTCTGTAATAAATGTGTTATATTGAGCATCTTTTCATGTGTTTGTTCGCCATCTGCACGTCTTCTTTGGAGAAATGTCTTTTTAGTTCTTTGGCTCACTATTTGATTGGGTTGTTCATTTTTTCTGGTATTAAGCTGCATGAGCTGCATGTATATTTTTGAGATTAATTCTTTGTCAGTTGTTTTTTTGGTATTATTTCCTCTCATTCTGAAGGCTGCCTTTTCACATTGCTGTAGTTTCTTTCATTGTGCAAAAGCTTTTAAGTTTAATTAGGTCCTATTTGTTTATTTTTGTTTTTATTTCCATTACTCTCAGAGGTGGGTCATAGAGGATCTTGCTGATCTTATGTCAGAGAGTGTTCTGCCTATGTTTTCCTCTAAGAGTGTTATAGTTTTGGTCTTATATTTAGATCTTTAATCCATTTTGAGTTTATTTTTGTGTATGGTGTTAGGAAATGTTCTAGCTTCATTCTTTTACATGTGGTTGACCAGTTTTCGCAGCACCACTTGTTAAAGAGACTGTATTTTCTCCATTGTATATTTTTGCCTCCCTTGTCAAAGATAAGGTGTCCATAGGTGCATGTATTTATCTCTGGGCTTTCTATTTTATTCATTGATCTATATTTCTGTCTTTGTGCCAGTACCATACTGTCTTGATGACTGTAGCTTTGTAGTATAGTCTGAAGCCAGGAAGGTTGATTCTTCCAGTTCCATTCTTCTTTCTCAAGATTGCTTTCACTATTCAAGGTTTTTTTTTCTTTTTTTGTATTTTCATACAAATTGTAAAATTGTTCTAGTTCTATGAAAAATACCATTGGTAGCTTGGTAGGTATTGCACTGAATCTACATATTTCTTTGGGTAGTGTACTCATTTTCACTATATTGATTCTTGCAATCCATGAACATGGTATGTTTCTTCATCTATTTGTGTCATCTTTGATTTCTTTCATCAGTGTTTTATAGTTTTCTATATACAGGCCTTTTGTTTCTTTAGGTAAATTTATTCTTTTTTTTTTTTTTTTAATTTTACTTTATTTTTAAACTTTACATAATTGTATTAGTTTTGCCAAACATCAAAATGAATCCATCACAGGTATATAATTCTTAAGTATTTTATTCTTTCTGTTGCAATGGTGAATGGTATTGTTTCCTTAATTTCTCTTTCTGATTTTTCATTGTTAGTGTATAGGGATTTCTGTGTATTACTTTTATATCCTGTAACTATATTCTATTGATTAGCTCTAGTCATTTTCTAGTAATTTTCTGGTGGTATCTTTAGGATTTTCTGTGTAGAGGATCATGTTATCTATAAACAGTGAGCGTTTAACTTCTTTTCTGATCTGGATTCCTTTTATTTCTTTTCCTTCTTTGATTGCTGTGACTAAGACTTCGAAAACTATGTTGAATAGTAGTGGTGAGAATGGGTACCCTTGTCTGTTCCTGAGTTTAGGGGAAATGCTTTCAATTTTTTGCCATTGAGGATAATGTTTGCTGTGGGTTTGTCATATATCATTTCTATTATGTTGAGGTATGTTCTGTCTATGCCTGCTTTCTGAAGAGTTTTTTTTTTTTTTTATCATAAATGGGTGTTGAATTTTGTCCAAGGCTTTCTCTGTATGTATTGAGATAATCATATGGTTTTTATCTTTCAATCTTTTAATATGGTGTATCACATTGATTGATTTGTGAATAGTGAAGAATCCTTGCAACCCTGGAATAAAGCCCACTTGGTCATGATGTATAATCTTTTAAATATGTTGTTAGATTCTGTTTGCTAGAATTTTGTTGAGTATTTTTGAATCTATGTCCATCAGTGATATAGGGCTGTAGTTGTTTTGTGTGTGTGTGTGTGTGTGTGTGTGTGTGTGACATCTCTGTCTGGGTTTGGTATCAGGGTGATGGTTTGGGAGTTTGCCTTACTCTGCAATTTTTCTGGAAGAGTAGGATAGATGGTAACTCTTCTCTAAATTTTTGGTACAATTCACCTGTAAAGTCATTTGGTCCTGGGCTTTTGTTTGTTGGAAGATTTTTGATTACAGTTTCAATTTCTATGCTTGTGATGAGTCTGTTCAGATTTTCTATTTCTTCCTGGTTCAGTTTTGGAAAGTTATACTTTTCTAAGAATTTGTCCATTTCTTCCAAGTTGTCCATTTTATTGGCATACGGTTGCTCATAGTAGTCTCTTATGATCTTTTGTGTTGTCCATTTTGATTTCTCCATTTTCGTTTCTAATTTTATTGATTTGATTCTCTTTCCTTTTTTCCTTGGAGTCTGGCTAACAGTTTGTCTATTTTGTTTATCTTCTCAAAGGACTAGCTTTTAATTTTGTTGATCTTTGTTATAGTTTCCTTCGTTTCTTTTTCATTACTTTACTTTCAGAAGTAATTCTGCTCTGATGCTTACAGTTTCTTTCCTTCTACTAACTTTGGGACTTTTTTGTTTTTCTTTTTCTAGTTGCTTTAGGTGTAAAGTTAGGTTGTTTATTTGATGTTTCTCTTGTTTCTTGAGGTAGGCTTGTATTACTATGAACTTCCCTCTTGTCATTGCTTTTATTGAATCCCAGAGGTTTTTGATTGTTGTGTTTTCATTATCATTTGCTTCTATGCATATTTTGATTCCCTTTTTGATTTCTTCCATGATCTGTTGGTTATTTGAAAGCATGTTGTTTAACCTTCATATGTTTGTGGTTTTTATAGCCTCCCCCCACCCCCCGTAACTGATATCTAATTTTACTACATTGTGATCAGAAAAGATGCTTGAAATGATTTCAATTTTTAAAAATTTACCAAGGCTAGATTTGTATTTTTATTACTCTAAGAGGTGGATTGAAAGAGATCTTGATGCAATATAAGTGTTCTGACTATGCTTTCCTCTAAGAGGTTTACAGTATCCACCTTACATTTAGGTCATTAATCCATTTTGAATTTATTTTTGTGTATGATTTAGGTAGTGTTCTCATTTCATTCATTCACATGTGAGAAATGTAAAGCCTGGAGAGGCTTTACACTTATTGGACAGGCTTTCTTTTCTCCATTGTATATTCTTGCCTCCTCTGTCAAAGATAAGGTGCCCATGCATGTTTGAGTTTATCTATGGGCTTTGTATCCTTGTTCCATTGATCTATATTACAGTTTTGATCTATATTGCAATACTATATTGTTTTGATGACTAGCTTTGTAGTATAGTCTGAAGACAGAAAGCTTGATTCATCCAGTTCTGTTTTTTCCTTCTCAAGATTGCTTTGGCTATTCAGTCTTTGTGTTTGTATACAAATTGTAAATTTTTTTGTTCTAATTCTCTGAAAAATACCATTGGTAATTTGATAAGGATTGCAATGAATCCATAAATTGCTTTGGCTAGTATAGTTATTTCCACAATATTGGTTATTTTAATCCAAGAACATGGTATATCTCTCCATCTCTTTATGTCAGCTTTTTTTTTTTTTCCCTATCAGTATCTTATAGTTTTCTGAGTACAAGATTTTTGCCTCCTTAGGTAAGTTTATACTTAGATATTTTACTTCATTTTTTTTATGAGATGCGACTGTTTGTTTGATTTATCTTTCTGATCTTTCATTGTTAGTGTATAGGAATGCAAGAGATTTCTGTGTGTTAATTTTGTATTGTGCAACTTCACCAAATTCATTGATTAGCTCTAGCAGTTTTCTGGTGGCATGTTTAGGATTTTCTATGTGTAGTATCATGTCATCTGCAAACAGTAACAGTTTTAAGTCTTCTTTTACATTCTGTATTCCTTTTACTTCTTTTTCATCTCTAATTGATGTGGCTAGGGCTTCCAAAATGATGCTGAATAATAGTAACAAAAGTGTATATCTTTGCCTTGTTCCTGATCTTATAGGAAATGCTTTCCATTTTTAATCTTTGAGGATGACATTTCTTGAGAGTTTGTCATATATGGGCTTTGTTATGTTGAAGTAGGTTCCCTCTAAGCTCACTTTCCAGAGAGTGTTTTTCATTAATTGGCATTGAATTTTGTCAAATCTTTTTCTGAATCTATTGAGATGATCATATGGCTTTCATTTCTTAGTTGATTGATATGGCATATCACACTGATTGATTTGTGAACATTGAAAAATCCTTGCATCCTTGAGATGAATCCCACTTGATCATGAGACATGATCCTTTTAATACACTGTTGGATCCAGTTTGCTAGCATTTTGTTGAGGATTTTTGTGTGTGTGTATATCAGTGATACTGGCCTGTAATTTTCATCAATATCCAGGTGATGGTGGCCTCATAGAATGAGCTTGAGAGTGTTCCTTTCTCTGCAATTTTTTTGAAGAGTTTCAGAAGGATAGATAGAATTCACCTGTGAAATCATCTGGTCCTGGACTTTTGTTTGTTTGAAGATTTTTAATTAGTTTCATTGATCTTTGCTATTATTTCTTTGTTTCTGTTTCATTTATTTCTGCTCTGATTTTTTAAAATGTGATATTGTTGCCTTACAATGTTGCATTAGTTTCTGCTGTACAACAAACTGAATCAGCCACAAGTATACACACATCCCCTCTTCTTATACCTCCCTCCCAACCCCCCATCTCACCCATCTAGGTGATCACAGAGTACCAAGCTAAGCTCCCTGTGCTATATAGCAGGTCTCCACTAGCTATCAGTCTTACACATGGTAGTGTGTATATGTCAGTCTCAATCTCCCAATTCAGCACATACCTTCCTTCCATGTCCACACATCCATTCTCTATATCTGCGTCTCTATTCCTATCCTGCAAATAGGTTCATCCATACCATTTTTCTAGATTCTACATATAAGTATTAACATAAGACATTTGTTTTTCTCTTTCTGACTTACTTCACTCTGTATGACAGACTCTAGGTTCATCCATGTCTCTACAAATGACTCAGTTTTATTCCTTTTTAAGACTAATATTCCACTGTATATATGTACGACATTTTCTTTATCCATTCATCTGTTGATGGACATTTAGGTTACTTCCAAGTTCTGGCTATTGTAAATACTGCTGCAATGAACAAATGGTTCCTGTAGCTCAATAAGGGGGAAAAAAACAACAGTCAAAAAATGGTTGCGGATTCATGTTTATGTATGGCAAAACCAATACAATATTGTAAAGTAATTAGCCTCCAATTAAAATAAATAAATTTAAATTAAAAAATAAATAAAAATAAAAAAATAAAATAAAAGTTAAAAAAAAATGGGCAGAAGTCCTAAATAGACACTTCTCCAAATAAGCCATACTGATGGCCAAGAGGCACATGAAAATATACTCAACATCACAAATTATTAGAGAAAAGCAAATCAAACTACAATGAGACAACACCTCGCACCATTCAAAATGGCCATCATTAAAAAATCTACAATCAATAAATGTTAAAGAGGGTGTGGAAAAAGAAACCCTGTTGCCCTGTTGATGGGAATGTAAATTGATGCAACCACTATGGAGAATAGTATGGAGGTTCCTTAAACAACTAAAAACAGAACTACCATATGACCCAGCAATCCCATTCCTGGATATACTCTGAAAAAAAAAACATAATTCAAAAGGACACATGTACCCCAATATAGTGCTCTGATCTTTATGCTTTCTTTCCTTCTACTGACTTTAGGTTTTGTTTGTCCTTCTTTCTCTATTTGCTTTAGGTATAAGATTAAGTTGTTTATTTGAGGTTTTTCTTATTTCTTGAGGTAAGATTATATTGCTCTATAGTTTCTTCTCAGAACTGTTTTTGTCACATCCCATAGGTTTTGGGTCATCGTGTTTTCATTGTTTATCATTAGATAGATTTTGATTCTTTCTTTGACTTCTTCAGTGATTCATTGGTCATTTAGTAACATTCTATTTAGCCTCAACGTGTTTGTGTTTTTTAGTTCCCCCCCCCCCTGCAATTGATTTCTAATCTCATAGTGTTGTGTTTAAAAAAGATACTTAATATGATTTCAATTTTCTTAAATTTACTGAGGCTTGGTTCATGAACCAAGATGTGATTATCCTGGAGAATGTTCCATGTGCCCTTGACTATAATCTCTTCAAATATCTTCTCAGGTCCTTTCTCCTTTTCTTCTTCTTCTGGGATCCGTATAATTCAAATGTTGATGCATTTAATGTTTTCCTAGAGGTCTCTGGGACTGACCTCATTTCTTTTCATTCTTTTTTCAGTTCCATGATAGAGATTTCTGCCTTTCTGTCTTCCAGATCATTTATTCACTCTTCCGCCTTAGTTATTCTATTACTGATTTCTCTTAGTATATTTTTCATTTCAGTTACTGTATTGTTCATCTCTGTTTATTCTTTAGTTCTTCTAGGTCTTTGTTAAACATTTCTTATATCTTCTTGATCTGTGTCTCCATTCTTTTTCCGAGATTTTGGATCATCTTTACCCTCATGACTCTGAATTCCTTTTCATATAGATTGCCCATTTCCTCTTCATTTAGTTGTTGTTGTAGGTTTTTATCTTGTTTCTTCATCTGCAAGTATTTATCTGTCTTCTCATTTTGTCACAGTTACTGTGTTTTGTGGTCTCCTTTCTGTAGGGTGAAGGATCATAGTTCTTTTTGCTTCTGGTGTTTGCCTCCTGGTGGGGTGAGGTTATTCCAGAGACTTGTGCTGTTACCTCTTTGAGAGGGTGTTTGATTGGTGTTGTGTGACAAGAGCCTACTTTGGATGTTGAGCAGGCCCTCCTCTTTGCCCTGTGGTTGTCCCCGCCCTGTCAAGGGCAGAGTCTGCTCCCTAGTTGTTTATCTGCTTCCTAGCTGTGTTTCTTATCTGCAATGTGGGATGGGCAGAATTGGAGCACTCCTACTGGAATAACAACCCACTGAATATTCCTCCTCTGGAGATGTTCATCTGTGAAATGTGCTCTTTTGTGTCCCCTTTCACCTGTTGTTCAGTTGTACCCCTGAACATACATGTCTACAAAGCTGCTAAAGCCAGACCCATCTCAGCTGCAGAAGCACTTGCACTTTTGGATGTTTCACAGGTTCTGAATTTAGGAATCTGTCTGCAGAGGTGTGACTCTGTGGTTGGTGCAGCCAGGAGGAGAACTTTCAGTTCTTCTTCCTTAGTCATACATCTCTGGGGCTCAGCTGTGATTTCAGCTCCACCTCTGCATGTGTTCCTCACACCAGAATCTGCTCCAGAGGTTACCAGGGCCCACAGACCTTTCAGGCAGAAAGGAGCTGAAGTGGTGATTGAGGCAGACAGACTGCCCAAGCAGGAGGGTATTGAGGTAGGGATTGAACCACAAGTGCTCATCAAGTGGTGACCTGGGTGAGCATGCCACCAGGCTGGGGGAAGGGAGCAAGAAGAGGCAGCAGCTGGGAGTATGCAAGCCAGCTCCAGCAGGAGCCCGCCTTAGTGCCTATGGAAGCAGGGGTGGTGAGGGAGGAGAGAGCCTATGATAGTGGCCCTGTCTTTTGTGCACCACTCAACAGTGGTGCTTTTCTTCTGTGGTGGCCTGAGCTTCCTTCACAAGCATTCCCAGTTGCAGAACTTCTCATTCCCATCCCCTCAGACTGTCTCCTCACAGCCAACAGCAGTCCCCTCCCTAGTGTGCTCTCAAAACCCCACATTGCAGTATTCAGCCTTCACAACCACCAGTGGACACCCATCTCAGGCTGGGGCATGCAGGGTTGTAGCATGAACCATCTGCACAAGTCTCACTCTGTCCTGCCTGCCACAGACTGCTCTCCTCTGAGCCCCTAAAGGTCCCTTCTGTTCTAGCTGAACTCTCCACTGGTGAGGGGGCTTCCACAGATGCAAGAACCTCTCCTCACCTTCAGCTCCATGCCAGGGGCTCAGGTCCCATCATTCTTCTTATCCTCTTCCTTTTCCCCTTTTCTTTTTCTTATCTTACCTGGTTTTATGGGCATCTTTCTTGTCCTTTTATTAATAGATGTCTGAGGTCCTCTACTAGTGTTCAGCAGGTGCTCTATGACGATTTTTCCATGTGTAGATGTATTCTTGATGAGTTTGTGGGGGAGAGATGAATTCCACATCCTCCTCATCCTCTGCCATCTTGAAAACCCCCTAACTTATATTTCTCTTATGGGAAAAAATCCCCCTAGGGACTAAATTGAGAATCACACATAAACCTGACTTCTAAAGATTCCATGTTTTCCCATCTGTTTACATCTGTAGGATGGATACATTTGCTATTCCTATGCAAGGTGATCCCTCTCCTCTGGGACATGACACACCCAGCTATTGCATGGCTGGGCTGGGCACAGTGCTGAGAAGGATGTATATGAATTATCCACCTTTTCTCTGTGTGACCCTTAGTAGCATCTTCACAGATTTGACTGTGCATCCTAACTGCTTCATCAGCCTTCTTGCTTGCCTCTGAAGGCCAGCTTCCTCCAAAGGCTTCACAGGATAAGTGATGGCTGTCCCATCACAAGTGTCCTATCTTGGTGGTTAACCAAGACTTCCATGGTTTATGCTCACTTGAAGGTATCAGAAGTTGCCTTGGGTAAAGAGATAAAAAAACACACTGTTCACCTCCTTTAAAATTGCTTCTGCCTTTTAAAGCTTATGTTGAGTGATCAAGAATGTCTTCAGGAAGTTGTCTCACTGATGAAATAAGCATCTTTATAATTAAACTAGATAGTGAGGTGTTAAATGGGGAGTGATAAGCTCTGTATTGTGATTTATTGATCCTTGGAGGGCAGAGATCTATTTATATGTCCTCATCTCAGACACGAAGGGATCAGGGCTGGGGACTCACTCAGAGTCAGTGAGGCAGTGGAGGGTGTGAGAAAGCACCCTGAATTGGCAAAATGAAAATGGCAAGCTTCCTGGGATGGAAATCTGATTTCTAGTTTGTTTATTGATTTCCTGTAACTGTTCACTGCCTCCTGTTTGGCTTCCTGAAATGTAGTGGAATATTTTGATTATTGCTTAGAAATCCTAGCTTATCAAATTCACACAAAGATTCAGGAACACACTCTCGAAAATGGAAATTTCAGAGATGCAGCAAGGATCGAAAGCAAGTTTTATGTGTCCATAGCATTCTGCAGGTTTGACCTGAACCACTGAAAAGCAGTCTGATTTCACATCTGGGGACTTCTGCCTCTGGTTCTCTTTCTGTCCCTCCCTTCCTTCCATCCCCCAGATTTACCAACCTCAGCCTAGGAAGCAGAGCTCCTAAGGAGTCTTGTTAGAATGCAGATTTAGGTTCACTGGGAATCACAGGTGGTGGTGCTGCTGCTCCTGTGAGGACCACACTTTGAGGGCCACTCTGAGCCTCTGTGGGACTGGGGAGCCTTGGGGATGCAGCAAGCTTGGCTGCAGACTAAGACAAGTATCTGGTTCTAAGGGCTAAGGGGGCTGTTTTCCAGCTGCTATTGGCTCAGGGTGACCCATAGCTATTATTTTCCAAGGAACAAGACAGCCAGTGGCCCCTCCTCTGCCCCACAGAGCTTTCATGTGACCAGACTGAGACCCCGTGAACCCCTCTGGGTCCACACTGATGCAGCTACTGCTTCTGAGGGCTTAGTTCACTGCATTCCTGCTGCCATAGGAAGGAGCCAATGTGAAAAAGGATTTACCTCTCTGTTTTCTCTGCCTGGCCAAGTTTACTATAGTGAGAGAAGGACTATCCTCTAGACTGTGGCTCAGACAGTGAAAGATTTTGCCTGCAATGTGGGAGACATGGGTTCAATCCCTGGGTTGGGAAGATCCCCTGGAGGAGGGCATGGTAACCCACTCCAGTATTCTTGCCTGGAGATTCCCATGGACAGAGGAGCCTGGCGGGCTGCAGTTCATGAGGTCACAAAGAGTCAGGCATGACTGAGTGACTAAGCACAGCACAGGGCTGTGAGGGTCATGTTTCATGGTTGTTCCATATGTGCAGGATGGTAGAGTCAAGTGATCTGATCATTAAGCTGCTTTGGATATTTAGGTTCTAGATTGACTGACTTCACTGTTCTTCAACAGTTAGAGACAAACTGTTTATTTCCCCCCCCTTGTTCTATTCTTCCAGGCTTGTTACCTGACTGGGACTGGAAAGTATGTAGAACCTGACTTGAACAGTTCCCTGCCATGGGATGAGCTGCTGTATGGATGTGGTTTTAATCACAGTAGCCTTCAGCAGCCAACACCTCTTTGTCTCCTTGTCTTACTGGATCTCACAGGAGCCACGGCTTCACATTTCTGAGACTCATATAATAGCAACAGATTTTTAGAATAAACAAATACAAAAACTATGTAGAAATTAGGAAATTATCTCAAGAAATGATTTAAGATGCAAAGTCTGAAAAGGCTTTAACCTAGTTTTCTTGGCTGTCTAGAAATCAGATTGACTCATGAAATCAAGGAGGAATAAGAGTAGTTGGGAAAATATATTACATTTTTATTATCAGAACAGGAGCAAGGGAAATGATAAAGTAAGATAATAGAGAACAATATGTTTAAGCTAGGTAAAGGAGAGATTTCCTCAGTATATGTATTATAATGTAGATGCCAAGCTAGAAGAAATGACATAGAAAATCAGATATTTGAAAGCCAGGAGAGGCAGATATGAGAGGGAAAAGAACAAATAAGCCTGGGGATAATTTCTCTTAAACCGGGTTTTAGAAAAGAGGGAAATATTTCAGATGTTACTTAATCAGAAACAGTGCCGGCTACAACAAAGGTAAGAGAAACAATGTCTTTGGGAGAAAACTGAAATGACTCTTCAGAAGATGCCAGAATCCAGAACATAATGGAAAAAAGAGTTAGAGGTGGAAATACAGACTCCAACATAAGAGAAATGGGTAAACATCCTTGCACATTGGGATAGCTGTTCCAAAGAGATTATAGAAAACTCTACTCGAGAGACTATTACTAAGAAGAAGAATGATTTGGAAACTTTCAAAATGCCATGGGTGTTGCTTGTACCTTGAGGGGACATACCCAAGAAGTGTAAGAGACTAGTGTATTAAGAGAAGTCACAGAAAAAAAATGGGAATATTAAATGGGAGCAAGCAGATAACAATAGATGAAGTTCAGGCCTGGGTTGACCTGATGAGAGAATCTGTCCCTTGTGAATGAGATTATGCCACACAGTGATGCTTTGAAGGTGGGAAGGTTGGAACAGTGGATGATTGTAACAGACCCAGATTGTTTTGATTTCTTATTTCTTGCTATAGGAAAATGTGCAAGACAGAATCTGAAGGAGTATTTTCCAAAATCATATGTCTGAGCCAGAAATCAAAGGGAAAGTAGAAGGAAAGAAGAGAGGAGGCAGATTCTAGGAACGTTTTAGCACTACCTGTGTTAAAACAGGAAAGGATGTCCTTGAAAATGTAACTGGAACATTTAGGAACTCAACTGAGCCTTCCTTAAAAGGATAGGGGAATAACAGATGACGATGGAATATAGAGGAGCACTCAATGTTCTCTGCTTACTCCTTCAGATCCATTGTCCATTCTCCAGACCTGTTCTGTGCTTCTGCTCTGTGTGACAGGACAACCTCTGTCGCTCAGACTGCTTTACCCTGTTGATCTGGTTGAGTTCAGCCAATGGAAGGCCCAGCAGGACTAGAGAGTAAGAGAGGGACTATGGTACTTATTCACCGACTCCCTGCCTGCCCAGTTACAGTTTGGTAGTGGCTGCATTTTTCTGTTGGGCAGCTTCTCTCCCTGCTCCCTTCTCTCACCCCTTCATCCTGGGCTGATAATATCTTCCCTGGATACTTCCTTTGTAGGTTAACTTTGTTGTTGTTTGGTTGCCCAGTCATCTCTGACTCTTTTGTGACCCCTGGATTGGGATTTTCCATGCAAGAATACTGGAGTGAGTTGCCATTTCCTTTCTCCAGGGGATCTTCCCAGCACAGGGATTGAACCTACGTCTTCTGCATTGTCAGGAGGATTATTTACCTCTGAGCCACTGGGGAAGCCTAGGTTACCTTTACCTGCCCACAAATCCTCAAACACAGTGCTCAAAAGAAAAATGAACATTTAGAGCTCCTTAATGATGCAGAAAAGCAACAACAACAACAAAAAATACCTCAAACAAGATCTGTTCACTGATAGTGTCATCATTGTAGATACCTGAAACTTTGCAGTAACAGTTATTTCTTGCAAGATATCTCGAATGCCACTCTTCAAGTGAAAAGACAGTATATGCAGGAGGCAAGATTTCCCCTTAGGTAAGTAAATACATAGGGTCCAAATTAGCCTCCCAATGGGAGGCTTTAAATGGCATCCTGGTAAGGCTGCATGCAGAGACTTTGTTGTCTATTGTTTTCACCTTTTAGCACAGACTTTGCTATGGACTGTGGTAACACTAAGTACTCAGATCCAGAGATACAGAAATGCAGAGATTAACCATATTAGGGTCTATATTTTGAAACTAGCACTGTGATAATTTTATGTGTCTTACTGACTGTTTGGACTCTACTTATAACACATGAGGACTTGCCACTTAATTCAACTTGGGAGGTTCTGAGAAAATTAAATTCATACAGTGGGCAAGAACCAAGGTAATGCTACTGAAAAATCCAAATTCTATCCAGGCATCACAAATCCTCCAATTTGAGATTGAGCAACATTAAACGACTTTACTTTCGCTTTTCACTCTCATGCATTGGAGAAGGAAATGGCAACCCACTCCAGTGTTCTTGCCTGGAGAATTCCAGGGATGGTGGAGCCTGGTGGGCTGCCGTCTACGGGGTCTCACAGAGTCGGACACGATTGAAGCGACTTAGCAACAGCAGCAGCAACATTAAAAATTCAGGGTGATTATAATATAATAATCATATAGATTTAAAATTATTTTGATTTCAAATTTTAAAAGGCAAGATAATTTAAGTTTTGTCTTTAACTTAAGAAGAAATATATTTTGAAAATTAATTTCTCCTTGCAGAATTCATACTTGGAGATGATTTCTACTCAAACTTGGGGACATTTATTTCTCTGAATGGACTATAGTATTTTATGCTGTTAATAATAACATTGCAGAACCTCTGATGTGCTGTATTAGGTTTTACAGCCGGGCAAATTTGGGATGGATGTGGAACAGAGAATGAATTCTTTAGCTTTGAAATGAATCAGATTAATAAACTGCATTTCTGTTTATTAAATGCAGATTTAATTGATTAAATTAATTAAATAATAAATTTATAAATATTAAACAATATGTAATAAATAAAACAATAAATAAATCATTTAATTTATTAAATAATATTTAATTATTATCAGATTAAAAAACCCATTTCAGAGCTCTTGGAAAGTGAAATGTTAAACTGAGTGGCCTGAGAAGGACCCACAAAGAAACAATGGTTGGCACTGGGGGATTGACCTCATGGAGATGGGATAGACTTCTGAGCTCCTCCCCACTCATTTGTTTCAACCTGGGATGAATGCAGTAGTTCCTGACTACGGCTGCTCATTAGAGTCTTCTGGCAAGTTCTTAAAATTCCAGTCAGGCCACTTCTCAGACTTACTAAATCAGAGTCTTTACTGATCTAAGTGCCCCTCAAGGTAGTAGAACACAATGCTGACTGAGGAGTTTAAGAGAATAGCTGAGCATACATTTCCTCTTTTTTCTTGTGTTTGGATCTTCCTACTGGAAGAAGTGTTTGCTCTCCTCTGGTTAAGAGATAAACTTAATGTTAGAAGCCTTTTGCTTTTTAAGTGAGGCCTGTGTTGGTCTGTCTCTGCCAATAACTGGGTGCATAGGATTAATTCAGGGCTGAGACATGAGAAAGACAACTTGATTCCAGTGTTGTCTAAGCAGCTTTATCAGTTAAAAAAAAAAAAAGTCAGTGTTTTTACCTTCATCTGCCTGACTTCTATGTTTTTCCTCTCAGTTTGTTCTGACTTTAAGAGAGAAACAGAATAAACCAGGACCCAGGGTAGACTAATCAATTTGAATGCCAAAAGCAGGCTAATAATTTGATAATGCTTTAAATCACTATTTTAAAAATACTTGTTCAACATTTTTATCAGGGAGAGGGGCACACTTACATTTTGCTAAGAAAAATTTTATGCGTGTTCTTTTATGTCCAAAATTGCATGCATTGCACCAGATGTGACCTAATATTTTAACTTACTTGGTTTACCTTTCATTTATAGGTTTTATAATTTTTAAAATTTTATTAAATTTTTTTTTTTTTAAGTTTCTGGCTGTTTCACACAGCATGTGGGATCTTAGTTCTGTGACCCGAGATAAGATCAATGCCCGCTGTACTGGAAGCACAGAGTCTTAACCACTGGACCACCTAGGAAGTGCCAATTTCCAGGTTCTCATATCACTCGTGATAGGTTTAGTCACTTGGACTCACTAAGCATGGGAGTAATTTACATAGAAATTCTTCCTAAATCTTATTCAAAATATTTTGAAAGTTTTTTTTTTCCTTGTCCTTTATGTAGCCAAATTATTTCTCACTTGTTAGTTATTCCTATTTTGTCTTTATTTTTCTTTTGGAACTTCTTGAACCAGACAACTTCTTCAAAATCATACCACATGGTTTATAATACAGTTAATAGTAAGTAAGTCATTTGTGGCAAAAAGCATTACATAATGTTGATGGGACTTCCAACTTCAGATTACTGTAGTCACATCAGGTAATGTGTATACGTACCTTGCAGAGGAGAAGGAAATGGCAACCCACTCCAGTACTCTTGCCTGGAAAATCCCATGGACAGAGGAGTCTACAGCTCTCTGTATGGACAGAGGCTACAGTCCATGGGGTCGCAAAGAGTCAGACACGACTGAGCGATTTCACTTTCACTTTCACCTTGCAGAAATCGTCAAGGCAGGGAAGTCAGCACCAGCCAGCAGTACCTTTGAAATTTTAACTTGAGGATACTGCCTTATTCAATGTAAGATGGACTACACTGTCCCTGTGGAAGCTGATATTGCAGTGTCTATATATTCCCTATGCTTTAGTGTCCTTTGTTCACTGATCAGACTGGGCACCTGACTCTCTGGCTCCTCCATTGATCTGGGACTGGCCAGGATGTAAGAGAAGACTGCCTGCCAAAATGCCAGATTGAGGCTAGACTTTAAGTCAGTGGTGTTTGGATTATACAATAAAACAGTGAGCTCTGATGATAGTGGTTAGAAGTGGTAGGCTAGGACTTGTGTGCATGCCTTTTAATGAAAGGTCTTGAGGGCTTACCAGGAAGGAAAATGTGATGTGAATTCTGATGATGAGATATTAACATCAGTGTCTCCCCTGTGGCACTATGGTAAAGAACCTGCCTGCCAATGCAGGAGACACAAGAGATGTGGGTTAAATCCCTTGGGTTGGGAAGATCCCTTGGAGTAGGGAATGGCAACCCACTCCAGTATTCTTGCCTGGAAAATTCCATGGGCAGGGGAGCCTGGTTGGCCACAGTCCATTGGACTGCAAAGAGTCAAACACACCTGAGTAACTGAACACAAACACAGATGTTTATATGTGTGATAATTTTTGACTTTATGAATAAAGTCAAAGCAGTACATATCTAGGATTCTTGGAGCAAATGAGTGCAGAGTTGAGGTAAAATAGAGTCAAATATTTTCCTTTCAGTTCAGTTCAGTTGCTCAGTCGTGTCCAACTCTGCGACCCCCATGGACTGCAGCACGCCACGTTTCCCTGTCCATCACCAACTCCCAGAGCTTACTCAAACTCATGTCCGTTGAATCACTGATGCCATCCAACCATCTCATCCTCTGTCATCACCTTCTCCTCCTTACTTCAGTCTTTCCCAGCATCAGAGTCTTTTCCAGTGAGTTGGTTCTTTGCATCAGGTGGCCAAAATATTTGAGTTTCAGCTTCAGCATCAGTCCTTCCAATGAATATTCAGGACTGATTTCCTTTAGGATTGATTGGTTTGATTTCCTTGTAGTCCAAGTGACTCTCAAGAGTCTTTTCCAACACCACAGTTCAAAAGCATCAATTCTTTGGCACTCAGCTTTCTTTATGGTCCACCTCTCACATCCATACAGGACTACTGGAAAAACCATAGCTTTGACTAGATAGACCTTTGTTGGTAAAGTAATGTCTCTGCTTTTTAATATGCTTCCTAGATTGGTCATAGCTTTTCTTCTAAGGAGCAAGCATCTTTTATAATTTCATGGCTGTAGTCTCCATCTGCAGTGATTTTGGAGCCCAAGAAAATAAAGTCTGCCACTGTTTCCATTGTTTCCCCATGTATTTGCCATGAAGTGATGGGACTGGATGCCATGATCTTCAGTTTTTGAATGTTCAGTTTTAAGCCAACTTTTTCACTCTCCTCATTCGATTTCATCAAGAAGCTCTTTAGTTCCTCTTCGCTTTCTGCCTTAAGGGTGGTGTCATCTGCATATCTGAGGTTATTGATATTTTTCCCAGCAGTCTTGATTCCAGCTTGTGCTTCATCCAGTCCAGCATTTTGCATGATGTCCTGTGCATAGAAGTCAAATAGGGAAGGTGACAACATACAGCCTTGACATCTTCCTTTCCCAATTTGGAACCAGTCTGTTGTTCCATATCTGGTTCTAACTGTTGTTTCTTGACCTGCATACAGATTTCTCAGGAGGCAGATAAGGTGGTCTGGTATTCCCATCTCTTGAAGAATTTCCCACAGTTTGTTGTGATCCATACAGTCAAAGGCTTTGGCATAATTAATAAAACAGAAGCAGATGTTTTTCTGAAATTCCCTTGATTTTTCTATGATCCAATGGATGTTGGTAATTTGTTCTCTGGTTCCTCTGCCTTTTCTTAATCCAACTTGTACATCTGTAAAGTTCTCAATTCGTGTACTCTTGGTTTGGCTTGAATGATTTGGGGCATTACCTTGCTAGCATGTGAAATGAGTGCAATTGTGCAGCTTTGTTTAACTTAGTTCCTTGACCAGGGATCAAACCCTTGCCTCCAGCATTGGAAGCATGGAGTCTTAACTACTGAACCACAGGAAAGTCCCTCATCTTGTTTTAAGTTGCAGAGTGAATCAAATCAATAGTGTTGATAATCTTTAGAAAGGTTCCCAATTTGATAAAAATCTGACATTTTTCAATTGTGACTATGGTATAGATTGCTAATGTAAAACTTTATAAATTGGCTGAGATTTCACTTTGTTCAGCAAATTAGCTTCTTAGTCATTAAGAGTTGGCAGTAATTTGATGGAGCATTTGAACATATGAAAAGACACTTGGCAGAGGTTGAAAATTTGACAAGTTTAGCATAGAATAATTAATGGTAAATCTTAGAGAAGGACAGGAAGCATGAATACTCACATTTGTTATAATCTTTTTCTCCCCCCCACTCTATTCAGTTTGAGTTAATTCTAGGGATCGTCTTCAAGTTTGCTGATCCATTTTCTTGTTATTTCCCAACTGTTGTTTATCCC
Organism: Bos indicus x Bos taurus; assembly: GCF_003369695.1. Lineage (NCBI taxonomy): Eukaryota > Metazoa > Chordata > Mammalia > Artiodactyla > Bovidae > Bos > Bos indicus x Bos taurus. The sequence continues at coordinate 65,418,977 of NC_040090.1, read as the reverse complement.
ATTGAGTGTACATTTTATTTCAGATATCATAATTTAGAATTCTAAATTTATTTTTATTCTTTTTAAAAAATAGACTCTCCATTCATTTACTGATTAAGACCATACTTTCTTCAAGTGTTTGAAGATATTTATAGCTACCTTAAAACCATTGTCTAAAGATTCCAACTTCTGTTTTATCTTTGTATTCTTTTCTTGCTTATGGTTCACGTTTTCTTGCTTCTTTGTATGTCTAAGATTATTTATTGTTTGCTATATATTGTGGGTCATACATTATAAACGGTCAGGGTTATGTTGCTGTCCTTTAAAGTGTGTTGTGGTAGATAATTTTTGAGTCTTTTTCCTTCATCTTTCAGGCTTAGTTTTCAGCTTTGTTATGGGAGGGCTATCCATTGAACATTTCTGTGATGATTGGAATGTTCTATATCTCTGCTGTCTGCTATGGTTGCCACTAGTCACTTGAGCATTTGAAATGTGCTAGTAAGACTGACAAAATAAAATTTAAATTTTATTTAATTTTAATTTGTTGAAATTTAAATTGCTATGTGTGGTTAGTGGCTACTGCATTGGTCAGTGCCGGCCTAGGTTAAATCTAACTCTAGGGTATGTTCCTTACTCCTAGACCTTTCTGGAATCTCAGTGAATGGGATGTTGGTGAGTCTCCATTCTGACTGGGCCAGAGTACCAGTGTCAGTGTCTTCCAGAACTGTGTAGCCTCTAGTATCTTTGTTCTGCTTTTAAATCTGTAATGGCCATTCTTTGGCAGGCTTTGTGGAGTCTTACCATGTATGTGTGCAGCCCATCCTTGGCCAATGATCTATAGGAAGCTTATACAGATTTATGCCACTGACTTGCTATAATTAGGATTTGGAATTTTTAGCATATTTTGTCATTGCATATTTTATTGTCCTCTTACTATACCTAAAAGCCATAAAATTGTGATCTTTAAAACCTAAAAAGTAAGGCTTTGCTGATGCTTTTTGACTTCTTCCTCCCTGTTCCCCCAATACTCTTAATTCCCCCATTATGTCTCATCACATTCCACTAGTGAGTTAAGTACGTATCTGCCTTCTCAACTTGTCTATGAGTTAGTTAAGAGCAGGGATCATGTATTTCTCATTTTCATGTCTTTAGTACCTAGAACCTGATGGATACATAGTGATGCTTTATTTATGGAGTTATGGGGGATTGAGAGAAGACAGAAAGAACTAAGCTTTTAAGAGGTCAGACAAACCAGCACTGTAAAGGCAAATAAGCCCTGAAGTGAGCAATCCATGTGGGCTCAAAGAGGCGGTCAGACAGACACTGGGTTTAGCAGATGCTGTCTAGGGAATGCTGTCATATCAGTGCACATGCAAAGTCTCTTTTAAAAGCTTTGACTCCCAACATTATGCCACTGTTCTAGTGGGGTCCTGAGAGAGTAGATCTTGATGGCAGCAAGGAAAAGTGGCACACCTCTGAATATATCCTATGCCCATGGCAATGATAGCAGTAATTGTTATATGTCAGGCATTTGTTCTTTCATAACAACCTTGTAAGATAGGTATTATTATTGTCTCTGTTAACAGATGTGGAAACTGTGATACAGAAGAATAAGAACATGACCAGATTATAGGAACTAACTTGTCAAAGAAGGGATCCAACCAGGCAATGTGCACCAGAGCCCATGCCCTTACATGACATAATCTCTTATATTCTTTTTCTAAATTATTAGGTTGACATGAGGAAGAATGATGGAATTAGCATTGTTTACCACCAGTTTTATGCATCAGTATTTTCAGCAAACACAGCTACTCTGGATTTCCCTGGTGGTATATTGGATAAGACTACACCTGGATATCACCAGATCATGAAATCAGATTGATTATATTCTTTGCAGCCAAAGATGGAGAAGCTCTATACAGTCAACAAAACAAGACTGGATGTTGACTGTAGCTCAGATCATTAAGTAATTATTGCAAAATTCAGACTTAAATTGAAGAAAGTAGGGGAAAGCACTAGACCATTCAGGTATGCCCTAAAAAAAATCAATCCCTTATGATTATACAGTAGAAGTGACAAATAGGTCTGATAGACAGAGTGCCTGAAGAACTATGGATGGAGGTTTATGACACTGTATAGGAGGCAGGGATCAAAACCATCCCCAAGAAAAAGAAATGCAAAAAAGCAAAATGGTTGTCTGAGGAGGCCTTACAAATAGCTGAGAAAAGAAAAGAAGTGAAAGGTAAAGGAGAAAATGAAAGATATACTCATTTGAATGCAGAGTTCCAAAGATAGCAAGGAGAGATAAGAAAGCCTTCCTCAGTGATCAAAGCAAAGGAATAGAGGAAAACAATAGAATGGGAAAGACTAGAGATCCCTTCAAGAAAATTAGAGATACCAAGGGAACAGTCCATGCAAACATGGGCACAATAAAGTACAGAAATGGTAGGGACCTAACAGAAGCAGAAGATATTAAGAAGAGGTGGCAAAAATACACAGAAGAACTGTACAAAAAATATCTTCATGTCCCAGATAATCACGATGGTGTGATCACTCACCTGGAGCCACTGCTGGAATCCTGGAATGCTAAGTTAAGTGGGCCTTAAGAAGCATCACTATGAACAAAGAAGGAGGAGGTGATCGAATTCCAGGTGAGCTATTTCAAATCCTAAAAGACAATGCTGTGAAAGTGCTGTACTCAATATGCCAGCAAATTTGGAAAACTCAGCAGTGGCCACAGGGCTGGAAAAGGTCAGTTTTCATTCCAATCCCAAAGAAAGGCAATGCCAAAGAATGTTCAAACTACTGCACAATTGCACTTGCTCACACACTAGCAAAGTAATGCTCAAAATTCTCCAAGCCAGGCTTCAACAGTACAGGAACCATGAATTTCCAGGTGTTCAATCTGGATTTAGAAAAGGCAGAGGAACCAGAGGTCATATTGCCAACATCTGCTGGATCATGGAAAAAGCAAGAGAGCTCCAGAAAAACTTCTGCTTCTGCTTTATTAACTACACTAAAACCTTTGACTGTGTGGATCACAACAAACTGTGGGAAATTCTTAAAGAGATAGAAATACGGACCACCTTACCTGCATCCTGACAAATCTATACACAGGTCAAGAAGCAACAGTTAAAACTGGACATGGAACAACTGGACATGGTTCCAAATTGGGAAAGGAGTATGTCAAGACTGTATATTGTCACCCTGTTTATTTAACTTATATGCAGAGTACATCATATGAAATGCTGGGCTGGATGAAATACAAGCTGGAATCAAGATTGTCAGGATAAATATCAACAACATCAGATATGCAGATGACACCACCATTATGGAAGAAAGTGAAGAACTAAAGAGCCTCTTGATGAAAGTGAAAGAAGAGAGTGAAAAATCTGGCATAAAACTCAACATTCCAAAATCTAAGATCAAGGCATCTGGTCCCATCACTTCATGGCAAAAAGATGGGGAAACAAAGGAAACAGTGACAGACTTTATTTTTTTGGGCTCCAAAATCACTGCAGATGGTGTCTACAGCCATTAAACTAAAAGATGCTTGCTCCTTGGATGAAAAGCTATGACAAACCTAGAGGACATATTAAAAAGCAGAGACATCACTTTGCTGACAAAGGTCTGTATAGGCAAAGCCATGGTTTGTCTAGTAGTCATGTATGGATGTGAGAGTTGGACACTAAAGAAAGCTGAGCACTGAAGAATTGATGCTTTTGAACTGTGATGTTGGAAAAGACTCTTGAGAGTCCCTTGGACTGCAAGGAGATCAAACCAGTCAATCCTAAAGGAAATCAGTCCTGAATGTTTATTGGAAGGACTGATGCTGAAGCTGAAACTCCAATACTTTGGCCATCTAATACAAAGAACTGACTCATTGGAAAGACCCTGATGCTGGGAAAGATTAAAGGTGGGAGGAGAAGGGGACAACAGAGGATGAGATGGTTGGATGTTATCACCGACTCAAAGGATATGAGTTTGAGCAAACTCTGCGAGTTGGTGATGGACAGGGAAGCCTGGTGTGCTGCAGTCCATGGGTCTCAAAGAGTCAGACATGGCTGAGGGACTGAATTGAACTGAACTGATAGTGGATAGGAATCTCTCTGCTAATGCAGTGGACATGGGTTCAATCCCTGGTCTGGAAATATTCCACATGCCATGGAGCATAAGCTGGAGCACCACAACTACTGAGCCTGCATGCTGCGACTCTGAAACTGCTGCACCTGGAGCCTGTGTTCCACAACAAAAGATGCCACCATAATGAGAAGCCCATGCACTGCAGGGAAGTATGGCCCCGACCTGCCACCACTAGAGAAAGCCCGTGTGCAGCAACCAAGACCCAGCACAACAACAACGAAAAAACAAATAAATAGACAATGTAAAATAAAACCACAGCTACTATGCAGTGCTCTGTTAGACTTCAACAGTTAAAAGATGTACTTTATACAGGGACTTTCCAGGTGAACTATTGGTAAAGAATCTACCTGCCAATTCAGGAGATGCAGGTTCAATCCCTAGGTTGGGAAGATCCCCTGGGAAATGGCAACACACTCCAGTATTCTTGCTTGGAAAATTCCATGGATGGAGGAAACTTGCAGGCTTAAATCCATGGGATGACAGAATCAGACAGGACTGAGCATTCATATAGAGCCCTAGTCTAAGAAATTTGAATTTAGCTGGACAAATATGACATAGAGTTAAAAACTGAATAATGATACAAAACATATGCTAAAAACAACTAAAGGTTGCACAGCTGTTTTCAAAATTTGTTATTGCATAGGATACTTGGGTAAAATGGTCATATAATTTAGCTATATTACAGGTAAAGCAACTGAAGTACACAGTGGTTAACCAATTTGCTCAAGCCCTTAATTGGTTATTTGTCCATTCATCTATCTATCCATCCATCCATCCAATATTTATGAAATATTGTAACAGAACTTGAAAAAATCCTGTAAGGGTTAAGTGTAGGCATGGTGGAGTCAGGGAAGTTTTTTCAACTGCATGTGTTAGAGAAGAGGAAGTGACATCTGAAGTGGTGAAACAGTGCGAGATGAGACCTGAGTCTCATTGATTTTACAGGAATCTGTCATCTCAGTCCAGTGGTCTTTCAATCACAGCCTAGACACTACCATTGGTTTTGAAACCAGCACTTCTTTGGCCCTTTAACCTTAAAAATGTACTATAGGAAGAAAACTGTTGTAGCAGATTGTATTCTGAGTTGTAACTCTGGGTTGACAGGGTAAGAGGTGGTTTGCTCCCCAAATGTTTTTACATGATGAGTCTAAACATAGCAAGAATTCCCTTAACAGACAGTATCATTTTGTGAAAAGGATCATAAATGTGAAAAGTTTTGGCTCCTGTTTTTAGGCATTTGTTTTTCTTTGGCCTTTATGACATTTCTACTTCTACCCGTGTAGTCACAGATGCAGGCACTGCCAACTTTGCTTTTATTATTCAACAAATACTTATTGAAAGTCCACTGTGTGTCAGGTACTGTTCTAGCACAGATGATCCAACCATGAACAAAACTGGCATCTCTGCCCTACTAGAGCTTATACAACAATGGGGGAAGATCGATAAGTAAATAACACAAAATGCACACATACATAAAACAATGTTAGATAGTATAGATCTTCCAAAGGAAAAAGAAAGCAGAGTAAGGATGTAAAATGTGAGAGGGATTCTATTACATATGACTATCCCAAATGGCCTTTCCGAGGAGGTGACATTTGAGTTGAGAATTGAACTGAGTAATGAGCAGGCCATGAAAATATCAAGTAGAATAGTATTTCAGAAAAGGAGAAATGCAAAGGCCCTAAAAGTCTTGCATGCATTTTCATTCTCTTCTCAGGACTATGCTTCAAATGCTCCAGGGACGGGATCTGGGCTCAGAAGGTCTGTAACTGTTACCATTTACCAGGTGAGACCTCTTCAGCTTCCCAAATGTAGGTACAGAATTGCCTACTCTGAAACAGAGATGGAAAAGTGGGAACTGGGGCCTGGGAATTTTTATTATTTCTCTCTCTCTCTCTCACACACACACACACACACATTAGGACCATGTCTCTCAAGTGGAAGTCTTTGGAACACAGGAGCCAGTTTTTGTCTAAATAGCCTGCTTAATTTCCCATCTCTGCTGAAGGCTCAGACTCAGGAGTCTCTAGAATCCTATTTTTAGCAGTATTACCTTTTACTTGGAAGTGCATGGCTTTATTTGTATAGATTACTGGCTGTAGCAGCAGATAGTCTCTCGTGTTTAATTATCTGTTTGCTGCCTGTGCTTGCTGAGATGTCTAGTGGGAGACAGTTTAGTGAAAGTGAAGTCACTCAGTCATGTAAGAATCTTTGCGACCTCATGGACAGAGGAGCCTGGGGCTCCTCTGTCCATGGGATTTTCCAGGCAAGAGTACTGGAGTGGGCTGCCATGACAGTTTGGGCATTCTGAAAACATTGCAGGCTCTCTGAGGTTAAACTCATTCACCACTTCATGGCCATATGGCTTCAGGCAAATGATGCCTTTCTGGGTCTGAGCTTACTCACCTGTAAAATGGCTACAGTTTCTTCTTGATGGTAAATCCCTCTTACTTCCATTCAGCTAACCCTGAATAACTCCTGGATGTGGGTAGCATCAAATTCCCTTAATTCACCAGGGACATAGGGTAAGATATTCAGGCACACTGAGTGTTCTCCCTTAATGGAGTCACTCAGCTGGCAGACACACTAATTTTGATGATTGCTTACTCAGTTTTCTTCTTGTCATACTCTATTACTAACTCTTGAGGGAGTTGTCAATCCTGTTACTGGATTCAGAGGTTGGGAGAAGATATAGAGGATCCAAACTATAAAAAAAGGCTCTCAAAACGCTGCCTACTAAATGATATGGTGAATCCAAGAGCACTGGAACCTTAGATACCTTGCTTGGAAGGTATTGCCTGATTTTCTATAGTTTGACATGTGGGGTGTATGTAGTGAGTCTCAGTGAATATTGTAGAGCTTCTGGGAAGAACAATGGATTTCCAGGGGACAGCAAATAACAATCAGGGCCCCCAGACCTGCTTAACATTTTTCAATTATGCTTTCTAAAAACCTTTGAGAACCAATAAGCCTTCAATGATAACTAGCAAAACCTGTTTTCACTGAACACAGAAATGTCTCTAGTGAAAAAACTGTCTTTTAAAATAAATGACTGTGGACATTATTATTGCCTGGCAAGGAAGCACCTCTGCCTTTATCTACATAAAATGTTGTATGTTTATACCTGATGAGTCCGCTTATGTGTCATCTTTATTAAATCACATGAGGACACAAGTGAATGCCCTGAGTAGTCTGACCCCAAGTCTAGGGACCTTACTAAATCAGTGGTTCAGATCATGGGGTTCTTGGTGGAAAAAATGTTGCTCACATCAGGAATCATTATCTTACTCTGTGCTTTCTCTTCAACTCAGTTCAGTTCAGTCACTGTCATATCCGACTCTTTGAGACCCGATAGACTGCCACACACCAGGCTTCCCTGTCCATCACCAACTCCTGGAGCTTGCTCAAACTCATGTCCATTGAGTCAGTGATGCCATCCAACCATCTCATCTTCTGTCATCCAATTCTCCTCTCTCTTTCAGTCTTTCCCAGCATCAGGGTCTTTTCCAGTGAGTAAGTGTTTTCTCTTGCATGTGCCTATATTGTTGCTGTGGCATCTGTCTCCCATGCAGACAGGTAGCCATCAAAGGAGTCACCTCCATGCTGATGAAACCCCTTGCTGACCACTCAGGGCACATTACAGAAGAGGAGGGCACGTGGAATTAGAAGAGCTGGTCACGATGGGGTGGAATATTTGGGGAGGTCGTCAAGAGGATATGACGGCCGGTTGACCCACAAATGGTGGGACCCAGGCAATCGGAGACTCCTCACTCCTCCCCTGTTCCTGGATGTACATTTTGCCCATAATTCCAACTGTGGGAGGGCACTGCCTTGAGAGAGCAATATGTTGTGGAGATGCATTTACGCACCAAAGCCAGTTAAGGATTCAGGTAAGGGTGACTGAACTAATTAAGGCCTCTATGTAAACTTTTAAGATTCTGGTGGTAGGTTTGGGAATCTATGCATCTTGCAGCGGCCCAAGACAAGCCTTGAATATAAGTTCCCTTGCTTATTAAACCTGCCACTACAAAAGCAAAAGCAAAAGCAAAAGCAAACCAACCAACCAACCAAACAAAAGAACCCAAAACTTTGTGAAGAAGGCAGAACAGATTTTTTTCATTCATTCATTCATCCATTTAGCTGTCATTTATCAAACACGATAGGTATGGGGTCGCAAAGAGTCAGACATGACTGAGTGACTAACACTTTCACTTTATCATGTCTAAAATGGGAATAGGCTTTTTCTTTCATATAAATTGCTTCATTTAATTCTCAAGACACCTTGAAAGGAGTTATCAGAGTTTCCCTTTTCCACATGAGAAACCTCAGGAAGATAAAGTACTATCCCAGACTAGGAAGGATAGAAGCAGAGCTGATATTTAGCAGGTGCATACCAATGTGGTTATACTTTCTGTTAAAATATTCAAAATATTTCTAAATCTCTAGAAATAGTCACTGCCTGGAGGTTCTCATGCATCCCAATCCAACTCCTCTGGTCCCATGCCTCCAAATTTTTCCTAGGATTTAATAACTAACTGGACTGTGCCTAGCACAGCAGGAGGGTGCTGTCCCTGGCTCCAGGATGGCAACCAGTGTTGGTTCTAATCAGTAGGCACCTCTGCCCTACTGGTCAGTAAATATTTGAGTATCACCCTGCACTGGGGAGGGGAGAATTAAAGTTCAAAGAGATTAAGTGGGAGGTCTAGAGTCCCAGGAAGACACAAACCCAAGCCTTTGACTCGAAGTTGTATTTTGTTTTATAATGCTTTTATAATCTTTCAGTGAGTGGAACTGGAAATGTTAGGTCTATTGATTTTTCATTTTTCTCTCAAATTTTTACATTTTACATAATTTAATATGTGTGCTTGGTGACTCAGTCGAGTCTGACTTTTTGTGACCCTTGGAATGTAACCTACCAAGCTCTGCTGCCCATGGGATTTTTCAGACAAGAATACTGCAGTGGGGCACCATTTCCTACTCCAGGGGATCTTCCTGACCCAGGGATCAAACCTGCATCTCTTGTGTCTCCTGCATTGCAGGCAAATTCTTTACTGGCTGTATAAGCATATATTTATGATAATATAAATTATATATACTTAATCAACCTGATTGGTTTAAACTATACTGGTTTTATCAGACAGAGACAAATAAGGGACATGTCCTCTGCAAACAGTTTGGTTATGATAGTCTTGGAATTTGCGGGGTGGAAAATACCACATTTCTTTATAAGGAATATGCTTCTGTTTGCAGGCATATTTCATTTGATCTCCATACCACATTGTGAACTCTCCCTCTGACAGGAGAGCCCCTGAAATTTCTGAATATTTGCGGTGGCACTGGAGCTGTAAGTAGAGATTTTTCTGAATGTAGAGTTCAGGATTGGAAGAAAGAGTTTAGTCTGGGCAAAGCCAGTGCCTAAAGATAGGATTTCATAGTCACTGGATCTTAGAGATGAAAAAGCTTTAGAAATTTCCTAATTCATTCAGTTGAAATGTTTTAAGTAGCAACAATGAACTAGGCTCTGGGAGGCTCCAAGGATACAGAACTAAAGAAATCAGTTTCTACTCATAATGAACTCAAAGGCTCATTGAGAAACAGACCAGTAGAAAGATGTACTGTAACTTAGCTGTTGGGGATTAAAAGATAGAGCTGACTGTGGACTAAAGCGTATTGCCTAGCAGCCTAAGTACCTTCCAGGGTTGGAATGATACTCCTATTTTCTAGCAGAAAAGGCCCATGCTGGGTTGAACCTGGATAGGGGGTTATGCCAGAGAGTGTTTTAAATAATGGATCATAATGTCAAGGTTGGCTATGGAAGACTGTGAAACTGATAGTGTGGTAGAAAGTGGAGATTCCTTTGTCTGGATGTCTTAAAGAGGTCAAAGTCAGGAGTAGAAGGGATAAATGTCAGTGTTCAGGAGTGCAATAGGAGGAAGAGGTCCTGGGAGTGATCCTATTAGATAGCTGAAGTGTGGAGACTGAAGGGGCAGCAGCATGCCTGTGGAGGAGCCAGACTTCAGTCAAGGCATGACAGAGGAGGAGTGTTTTGAGAAGAAGCTGAGAATACTGTGGGATATAGAAGAAAAGATTAAGGGAGGGTTGGAGTATTAGGGTTGCAACTGGAATAAAGAAAGCACAGAGAATGAAGGTATGAGGGGATAAATGATGGCAGACTGGCATTTTGGCAGGAGTCAAGGATGGGAAGGACACAGAGCTTGGCATGTTTTTCAGATAAAGGACCCACTGAGGTTGTTTCAGTGCTGAGGGGGCTGAGGTCCCAGATGGAGTCAGGTACTCAGAGCTCATGCTGAAAGATATGCCTCCATTTCAGTTTCCAAATAGGGCCTGGTAGAGAGCATGACTTCATATAGATCTGAGTCCAACCTGTGCAAAAGAGAAAATTGCTCTGTTTCCAGACTCCTCTGCTTGATTTGGAGTGCTCATGTTTCTGAGAGACATCTGCTGAGGCCTCAGTAGACTCTGCTCTAGAAGGGATTCTAGCCAGTGTGTGAACAGTCATTTGGCAGTTCCCAGGATCTTGCCTTCATGTAGTAAGCATCATCAGCCATGAACCATCTGCCATCAGAAATGTATCAAATTTTAATGAGTTAACCATTTTTTCCCCATTGGTGAAAAGATATGGTTTCTGAGGAAGTCAAGTTATATTCAGATACATTTTATTCCACTTTACCTACAAATTCTAGAAGTTAGAAAAAATGACATCTCTGTTATTAAGAATCCATGCTTTGTAAGGAGGTATTCTGTTGACTTTAATTCATAGTCTTGGAGGCTTCACAGTTATTTAAGACCAAGACAAGAAGTCAGTTTCTCTCACTAAATGGTGAGCTCTTGAAGATTGGTTCAGAAGGGATAGTCAATAAATGTTTGTAGAGTTAATAGCAAGTTTTGGATGGCTGCTGTTTCTTCACTAATAATGCCTCTTTCCACAGGATCCCGTTTTGATTCTGCTGTCTCTGATCCACATGGAACTGCTGGACATCTATCTAATATCTCTTCCCACCATGCAGGCTTCTAAAAAATATCCCTTTCTCCAAAATCTGCCTTCTCTAGGCCATCCTAGAGATTATTATTTAGTAGCTACTCTAAAATATGATGCTTGCCATGCCATTCCTTTGTGCAAAAACTATCACTGGAGATCTCTATTCCCTAAATGACAATATCTAGAGTTCGGTGTGTGACAATCAATGTCTTCTATGTTGCAACCAACATCTTCTCAGCCTAACTTTCCATTTATCATTTATAGAAATTTACTTTTCCAGCCAAATTGATCTTTTGACTGTCATCAAGGCTGTATATTGTCAACCTGCTTATTTAACTTCTATGCAGAGTACATCATGAGAAATGCTGGGCTGGAAGAAGCACAAGCTGGAATCAAGATTGCCGGGAGAAATATCAATCACCTCAGATATGCAGATGACACCACCCTCATGGCAGAAAGTGAAGAGGAACTAAAAAGCCTCTTGATGAAGGTGAAAGAGGAGAGTGAAAAAGTTGGCTTAAAACTCAACATTCAGAAAACGAAGATCATGGCATCTGGTCCCATCACTTCATGGAAAATAGATGGGGAAACAGTGTCAGACTTTATTTTTCTGGGCTCCAAAATCACTACAGATGGTGACTGCAGCCATGAAATTAAAAGATGCTTACTCCTTGGAAGAAAAGTTATGACCAACCTAGATAGCATATTGAAAAGTAGAGACATTACTTCACCAACAAAGGTCTGTCTAGTCAAGGCTATGGTTTTTCCTGTGGTCATGTATGGATGTGAGAGTTGGACTGTGAAGAAAGCTGAGCGCCGAAGAATTGATGCTTTTGAACTGTGGTGTTGGAGAAGACTGTTAAAGAGTCCCTTGGACTGCAAGGAGATCCAACCAGTCCATTCTGAAGGAGATCAGCTCTGGGATTTCTTTGGAAGGAATGATGCTAAAGCTGAAACTCCAGTACTTTGGCCACCTCATGCGAAGAGTTGACTCATTGGAAAAGACTCTGATGCTGGGAGGGATTGGGGGCAAGAGGAGAAAGGGACGACAGAGGATGAGATGGCTGGATGGCATCACTGCCTTGATGGACATGAGTCTGAGTGAACTCCGGGAGGTGGTGATGGACAGGGAGGCCTGGCATGCTGTGATTCATGGGGTCGCAAAGAGTCGGACACGACTGAGCGACTGAACTGAACTGAACTGTACTTTCTTACTTCTATTTCATTATTTATGGTCACTATGCTTGGAATAGAAACCAATTCCTTCTGCTTATTTTCTGCTTTCTGAAACTAATGGACATTAATGAAAGTTTGTGGCATTGACTGTACATGCACTATGAATACAATAAGAGTTCACTTGAGAGAACTCCAGTGAGCCACTCAACCAACATTTACTGTGCTTGTACTATGTGTTAGCCAATGTTTTAGGTACTCTTAGATAGCAACAATAATGACAGTTAAAACGTATGTGTTAGGGACTGTTCTAAGTGTTTTACATATAACTGCTCATTTAATCCACTTAAGTAATTTAACTCAATGATGTTGTTGTTGTTCAGTCATTAAGTCATGTCTGACTCTGACCCCATAAACTGCAGCATTCCAGGGTTCTCTGTCCTTCACTATCTCCCAGAGTTTGCTCACATTCCTATCCACTGAGTCAGTGATGCTATCTAGCCATTTCATCCTCTGTTTCTACCTTCTCCTTTTCTCCTTTTGCTTTCAATCTTTCCCAGCATCAGGGTCTTTTCCAATGAGTCGACTCTTTGCATCAAGTGGCCAAAGTATTGGGACTTCAGTTCAGTGTCAATCCTTCCAGGGAATATTCAGGGTTAATTTCCTTTAGGATTGACTGGTTTGATCTCCTTGCTGTCCAAGGGCCTCTCAAACATCTTCTCCAGCACCACAATCAGAAACATGTAAATACATTCTACTCTCATGAGACTCACAGTTTTATTGGGAAAGACAGAAAGGTAAAGGTAACCATGATGTAGTTTGGTAACAGGGTTAGTCACAGGGTGCTAAGGGATTGCATATGGTACGGTATTGGCTTTATATTGCTGTGTAATAGGCTTTGCTGGTGGCTCAGTGGTAAAGAATCTGCCTGCCAATGCAGGAGATACAAGTTTGATCCCTGGGTCAGGAAGATCCCTTGGAGAAGGAAATGGCAACCCACTACAGGATTCTTGCCTGGGAAATCCCATGGATAGAGGAACCTGGAGGGCTACAGTCCATGGGGGCACAAAAGAGTTGGACATGACTTAGTGATTAAGTAGCAACAACAACAAATTGCCACAGATGTAGTGGCTCAAAACAACACATAGTTATTATTTCACAGTTCTGTAGGTCAGAAGTATGGCATTGCTGTGTTCTTTGCTTGTGGTCTTGCTGGGCTAAATCAAGATGTTAGTTAGGCTGTGTATCATCTGGGGCTCAGCATTCTTTTGCAAGATCACTGGTTGTTGGCAGAATTCATTTTCTTGAGACTCTAGATCTGAAGTCCCCATTGTTTTGGTGGTTGTCAGTTACGATTCTGTTTAATCTTCTGGTGGCCTTCCCAAAATTCTTTCCAGATGGCCCCCTCCACCTTTAAGCCAATAATGGCACATCAAAACTACTTAACACTTTAGATGTCTTACTTCCTCTCCTGCAACCAGTCAGAGAAAACTCTATTTTTGAAAAACTTGTTAGACTGGGTTAGGTCCATATCACCTCTCTTCTGATTAACTCAAAGTCAATGTATTAGTCACTCAGTCATGTCTGACTATTTGTGACCCTCATGGACTATAGGCCACCAGGCTTCTCTGTCCATGGGATTTTTCAGGCAAGAAATACTGGAGTGGGTTGCCATTTCCTTCTCCATGGGATCTTCCTGACCCAAGGATTGAACCCACATCTCCTGCGTCTCCTGTATTGCAGGCAGATTCTTTACCCGCTGAGCCATCTGGGAAGTAAATATATTAACTTTAATCACATTGGCAATATCTCTTTTGCCATTCATGCAATGTAACATGATCATAGCTGTTACATCTTGTCATATTTACAGGGGAAAGCGGTCATGTATGGGAAAGCGTCATTGGGGGTCATTTTGGAATTCTGTCTGTGGATATATAAGATGAGCACTTCTCCTAATTTTGGGATGGGAATGGGAGTAGGTAGAGCAAGAGAAAGCTTTTGAAAGAAAGTGATATTTAAGCAGAGAGCTAAAGAATTTATAGGAATTAGGCAGGTGGAAAAGAGTTGAAATGAAAATGGGGAGGAGGGGTTCCTGACTAGTGTGTTGTTGTTCAGTTACTAAGTCGTGTCTGACTCTTTGTGAACCCATGGACTGCAGCACACCATGCTTCTCTGTCCTACGCTATATTAACCAGTATAGTGAGAGTGATATTTGATCTCAACCAAGGACTTTCCTGGTGGCTCAGATGGCAAAGCGTCTGTCTACAATGTGGGAGACCCGGGTTTGATCCCTGGGTCTGGAAGATCCCCTGGAAAAGGAAATGGCACCCCACTCCAGTACTATTGCCTGGAAAATCCCATGGACAGAGGAGCTTGGTAGGCTACAATCCATGGGGTCCCAAAGAGTCGGACACGACTGAGTGACTTCACTTCACTTTCACTAATGTTCTTTTTGTTCCTGATATTTATTTTCTGCTCTGAAATATTTGTTTACTTTGTGTTTTGTTCCTGATATTTCCCTGTGTACTTAAACCTATCCATTTATTTCAGGTGGCAGCTAAGGCAACCTGAGCTTTCAGGGAGGGAATGGGTCAATACTCAGCTTTTGTGTTCCACAGCAGACTTGTAAACTTCATGGCAGAGACAGTAGATAAAAACACAAAAATTATTTCCATCTCAAAAATCAAAACCCTGAAGGACTCAGACATAGAATTTTGATTTGGAAGACTGAGAATCTGTGAAAGCCTGTTTTTCCAAGTGAGAAGAGAGAAACTCTTTCTTTCGAGAAGAACAATAGTGTTAGAAACTGGTGCAGTTATCTGATAAGGGTTAGTGTAGCCTGCATTGGTCTGAGCCTTGTCTGGGTGAGGACGATAGAATCATCATGTATATTGGAAGGTCAGGGAGCAGAAGTGGGGTGAGTCTTGCTTATACATTTGGAGTCTCGGGAGTCATCAATTTTAGCAGAGTTCTCTTGTCTCAGGGAAAGAGGCATTAGTGAAGAGGTGGCTGTGGGGGATGTCTAGTCAAAGAGGCCTGACACACCTCACTCAGTTGTCTGTCACCCTAGAGAGACTGAGAGTATGAACCAGCAGACCCGACCAGGAAGACAAGATGCAGCATACGATGTTGAGTTAGTCTGTAGAACCAGAGACCACCTGGAAACTCAAGCCCCAAAGATGTAGGTAGGGAAAGACTCTGATGTCGGGTCAATGGGGAGATGGCCGTCTCAGCAGGTGCCAGAATAAATAAAGAGTGGACAATGCCAAGGTGATAAGATTTTCCTCACCCATGCTTCAACCTAAACATTACGTAAGGCTGCTTGGAATTCAGATGCAATCCTAGGAAGAAGAAGAATCTGAAAATGCAGAAATGATCTGAGTAAGAAGAAACAAATGTGATTACAATCAAATTACTACCTCTAGTTAGACTGGGAGCTTGAGCTAGAAATCACATTTAATTACAGAAAAGTAAAAGGATTTCTATTTCTAGATGTCTGAGTTTGGGGCCTGGAGAGTTTGTATACACCACAAAATTCACCACAAGTGAAAGCGTTGTGACTAAGGAGGTTGGAGGGTGAGGGCTTGAGCTGGATCTTAATGGATTTTTCAGGACAGGTGAGAGTATAATGAGGGAGGATTAGTATAGAGTACGAGGAAAGGGAGAGAGGGCTTCCCTGGTAGCTCAGATGGTAAAGAATCTGCCTTCAATACAGGAGACCCAGGTTCAACCCCTGGGTCGGGAAGATATGTATATATATATATATATATATATATATATATATATATATATATAAAAATATATATATATTTACTATTAAATTTTATTTAATTTTGTTAAGCTATTATCTATTTTTTCAATGTTTTATTTTATTTTTTAACTTTACAATATTGTATTGGTTTTGCCATATATCAACATGAATCCACCACAGGTATACATGTGTTCCCCATCCTGAACCCTCCTCCCTCCTCCCTCCCCGTACCATCCCTCTGGGTCATCCCAGTGCACCAGCCTCAAGCCTCCAGTATTGTGCATCGAACCTGGACTGGTGACTCGTT
The DNA here is from genome assembly GCF_003369695.1 of Bos indicus x Bos taurus. Taxonomy (NCBI): domain Eukaryota; kingdom Metazoa; phylum Chordata; class Mammalia; order Artiodactyla; family Bovidae; genus Bos; species Bos indicus x Bos taurus. The sequence continues at coordinate 65,402,624 of NC_040090.1, read as the reverse complement.
TCATATATGATATTATACATGTTTTAATGCCATTCTCCCATATCATCCCACCCTCTTCCTCTCCCACAGAGTCCAAAAGATATTTTGAAGGAAATGGCAACCCACTCCAGTATTCTTACCTGGGACATCCCATGGACAGGGCTTGGCGTGGGGTTGCAAAGAGTCGGATATGACTGAAGTGACTGACATTAAAGGGAGAGAGGGAGAAATGGAGATGAAGAGGGGTGGGAGACTAGCTGTAGCATAAAATTTATTCAAGGGGGCACATGATTGGGCATGGAGGGTGGAGTCAGATTATGAAGAGCCTCAGTGGGTTGGGAAGAGCTGGTGCTGAAGAGCTTATTAGAGAGGGGAAAGTGAAGCATCATTATTGAATACTTTCTGAGAATATACCCAAGAAAATGTCTTGAAGGAAAAAGCTGCATAAGATGGATCTGATAGAGGAGATAGCCTTTTTTTTTTTTTTTCCTTTTAGTCTAAATTATTTCTCTCCCCAGTTTCCAATGGTTTCAACTGCAATCTCCACAAACCTACAGCTGTTTGAAAAATTCATAAAACATTAAAAAGAAGTAATAGCCCAAGTCTTTTCACTTTTGGCAGGTTTATTCAAGGACATTTAGTTCTCATAATTAGTTTCCAGAAGGTATGAGCTATACCTGCAGTGTTTCAAAGAAACAGTTTAACTTTCTCCAGACTCTTTGATAGGAAAATTCACTTAGCCACTGTTGCAGCTTGCCACACACCCAGAGCTACACAGCCTGTTCTTTTGTAACATATGGGAAAAGAACAATGAAAGCACAAGCCCTCTGTGATGTCTGAAATTTATGCACTTTTATGCCCACATTTTCATGGAATTTCTGGTAACAAGACATCTGGAAGCTCGCTATCAGCAGTCTGCTACCAGCAACTGGTTCTTATTTCTGAGGCAGGTTTGTGTATCAGAGGCTCCCAGGGTTTTGTGAGGGGTTAATTTTTTTCTTAAGACCTTGCTATCACTTGGGGTTACAGTCTAGGTTCTGGTTAATATTTCAGGTTGCTTGTTGTGAGGCAATAAAAAACAGATGCTAGCTAGCTTAAGCTAAAAACATAAAAAATAATGAAAAGTTCCTGGGGTATTTCATGAGACTGAAGGAAGAGTAAAAAAAGTTGATAAATGAGGGCATCTCTGGGGATCCCACCCCTAGGACTTGGTGGATCTCTTCAGAGTCTAGAAATCAATGTAGTCCAGTTCTGAGGACTGAGTTCTCTCCCATTCAGATGTCCAGGAGAGGATCTGATCAGATTAGTTAGATGTGGGGTTCTTCCTGTGCATCAAAGGTCATTTCCAGAAGCAGGACTCAGTAGAGTCGAGCAGGCATCACGTGTTATGTCTACAACAATGTCTTTAGAGTTAGATAGATCTGGGTTAAACCCAGCTATTCTCCATTCATTCATTTATTCATTTGAAATATTTATTGAAAATCTATTGCATCTAATATGTCTCTATTTCATATTTTTAAACACTCAAGAAATGTGGGTTTCTATTTTATGAAGAAGGAGTATAAAGACAGTCTTTGGCATGTGTGGGTTTGACAATCAAATTTATCAATAAACTAAGAAAGGATTTATAGAGAGAAACTTCCCTTTTATTAAGAATGAAGGCAAACTACAGAAGAGCACTGATGGGGAACAAGTATTTAGGGCCATCAGTGGCTAGGTGAACTTTCAAGTTTGAGTCTATAAATATGAATTTGTACAAACTTTCCAGAGAGTGAATACCTGTTAAAAGCTTTAAAAATGTTTATTTTTTTAACTCAGAAATTTGACTTCTAAGCATTTATTCCATGGAGATAATTTGACAAGTGTAGAGATACTACACTGCAAAATGTTCAACATAGAAGGTTCAAAATTTGGAGATGATTTGAACATCAACAGAATGAGATTGGTTAAATTGATTATAATATATGTGGAACGGATTACCTAGCCAATAGTATCATGTTGTAAGAGCCTATTTATTGGTATGACGGATGCCCAATAATGCAAAGAGTTTGAAGTACTGTATTATTCCATGCTTTTTGGTGAAAAAACAAGGAAAACCATACATAGACCAAATGTCTAGAGGTAACAGTACTTATCTCTAATAGTGATATTATGGGGATTTACATTTTTACTTTTAGTAATAAAAAATTCCTAGGAAATTGCTTGATTCTTACTAACTGAATGCCACCTCCTTTGCTGTTTGTCAGAATGTTTGAAGGAAGCTGGAAAGCTGACATTTCCTTTTTTCTGCCTCTGCATAACAGAACCAGCTTTTGCATCATTTGTACTAGACACTCTCAGAACATTACACTTAGGAAGTAACTTAGGAGGAATTAGAGGCAGTGCTATGAGGAGGCTTGAAAGGATCTGGAGATGATTAAACAAATAATGTGGGGCAATGCTGGAATTGGCAGGAGCCACTGGGGTTTTTTTTTATCTCTGTCTTGTGGTTAGGCAGCTAGCAGAAGCCCATGATTAGTAATTTATGTCTCAGCTATCTGTGTCCTTCACATTGAGTGTATCGTGGAGTAGGTCATGCCTCTCCTTGGGCCACAAAAGCAGGAAAGCTCTAGTCTGCTTCTTCCCCTGGACTGTGGGATGATTAGGGAGAATGGCATTGAAACATGTATAATATCATATATGAAACGAATCGCCAGTCCAAGTTTGATGCATGATACTGGATGCTTGGGGCTGGTGCACTGGGATGACCCAGAGGGCTGGTACGGGGAGGGAGGTGGGAAGGGGGTTCAGGATGGGGAACACGTGTACACCTGTGGCAGATTCATGTTGATATATGGCAAAACCAATACAGTATTGTAATTAACCTCCAATTAAAATAAATAAATTCATATAAAAAAATAAAATAAAGAAAAAAAATGAACTCCCTCAAACTGTCTATTAAATACTTTTCTTCTCCTTCTCCCATAAGATGGCAGAGTATATGGATGTGTGCTCATCTTATCCTGTGAGAACACCAAGATCATGACTAGCTTCTGAACAACCATTGACAGGAGACTGTCGGATCCCACCAAAAAAAGATACCCCGTGTCCATGGGCAAAGGAGAAACCTCAACAAGATGGTAGGAGAGGCAAAATCACGTTTAGAATCAGACCCCAGACCTGCCAGAGATGCTCAGAGGGCACAAACAAAACCTTGTGCACACCGGGACCCAGAGAAAGGAGCAGTGACCTCCACAAGAGATGGAGTCAGACCTACCTTTGAGTGAGTGTCTCCTGCAGAGGAAGGGGTCAGCAGAGGCCTGTCAGGGGGACAGAGGCTCTGGCTGCAGCAGACCTGGGAGGCACAGTGCATGGCACAAGTCCTCTTGGGGAAGGTCACCATTAGTGCCACTAGAGAGCCACCAAACAGATGATACACAAATTAGAGAACAATTATACCAAAGAAGTTCTCACACTATTGCAAAAGTTCTAGGTCCCACAACAGATTTCCTAACCTGGGGATCCGGCAAAAGAACTGAGAATTCTCAGGAAAACAGACTCTTGGAGGGCACAACAAAACCTTGTGTGCACCAGGACCCAGGACAAAGGAGCAATGACCCCACAGTAGACTGAGCCAACCTTGCTGTGAGTGTCCAAGAGTCTCTGGTGGAGGTGTGGGTCAGTAGTGGCGTGCCACAGGGTCAGGGGCACTGACTAAAACAGTCCTGGGAGCAGCAGCGTGCGGGCATAAGTCCTTTTGAAGGAGGTCGCCATTACCACCATTACCCTTACCATAGTTTATCCAACTACAGGGAGGGAACACAGGCCCACCCATCAGCAGAAAAATTGGATTAAAGATGTACTAAGCATGACTCTGCCCACCACAGTAGAGCAAGGCCCAGTTTTACCCACAGCTAATTCCTCCCACCAGAAAACTTCCACAGGTCTCTTATCCGCATCCATCAGAGGGCAGACAGAATGAAAACCACAATCACAGAAAACTAACCAAGCTGATCACATGGACCACAACCTTGTTTAACTCAATGGAACTATGAGCCATACCATTTAGGGCCACTCGAGGCAGATGGATCATGATGGAGAGTTCTGACAAAATGTGGTCCATTGGAGAAGAGAATGGCAAGCCACTTCAGCATTTTTCTCTTAAGAACCCCATGAACAGTATGAAAAGGCAAAAAGATATGACACTGAAAGATGAACTCCCCAGGTTGGTAGATGCCCAATATGCTACTAGAGTAGAGCGGAGAAGTAGCTCCAGAAGGAATGAAGAGGCTGAGCCAAAGTGGAAACAACGCCCAGTTATGGATGTGTTTGGTGATCAAAGTAAAGTCTGATGCTGTAAAGAACAGTATTGCTTAGGAACCTGGAATGTTAGGCCCATGAATCAAGGTAAATTGGAAATGGTCAAACAATATGGCAAGAGTGAACATTGACATTTTAGGAATCAGTGAACTAAAATGGACTGGAATGGGTGAATTTAATTCAGATGACTATTATATCTACTACTGCGGGCAAGAATCCCTTAGAAGAAATGGAGTAGCTCTCATAGTAAAAAAAAGGGTCCAAAATGCAGTACTTGGGTACAATCTCAAAAATGACAGAATGATCTTGGTTCATTTTCAAGGCAATCCATTGAATACTACAGTAATCCAAGTCGATTCCCCAACCACTAAGAAGATAAATTCATAGTTTTTTGTTTATTTTGAAATAATAATAAAATGCTCATAGGCTCTTCCTTATGTGACTCTTAGCTCTCCAGGTCCATGCGTAGGCAGCTCAAGTGCTGATGTAGTTTCAGTCATCACCTGGCACAGCTCTCCTGAGTCACAGGTTTTGTGGAGGAGGCGGCAGCTCTATGTCTGAGGGTCAGTCTCCTGACCACTCAGCATCTCCGTTTCCTGGTTGACACATCTGCAAAGCGGAGGTCATAATCCCTTGTCTGTGTCAGTATGTTGGAGTTTCGGGATTGTGTGTATAAAGCAGAGGTCCCCAGTCTCTTTGGCACCAGGGACAGGTTTCATGGAAGGCAATTTTTCCACGGACAAGCCTGGGTGGGGGGTGGCTCAGGTGGTAGCGTGAGGGATGGGGAGTGACGGGGAGCAGCAGATGAAGTTTCGCTTGTTTGCCAGCCACTCAGTTGCTGCTGTGCAGCAGGTACAGCTCTGGCGTTAGGGACCCCTGACGCAAAGCACTCAGCGTATTTTCTGCTACATTAGCAAGCACTAAAATACAGTAACAATATCAACATTAGGACTATATGTTGTAGCCATTGAAAATTCAACTGAAAGTGGCTTATATAATAAAGGAAATTCACTGGCTGACATATATAAAAGTATCATGGGTGGGAGTAGCTTCAGATGAGATTTGATCCACCTTCCTAATAGCTATGTGCAACAACAAGAAGGAAACTTTCTCTTCATCTTTCCTATCCCACTCACCTTTACAATCAACCCTGTTTTTCACTTTGATCTTCTAGGCTCTCCTTTTCTGACTGTACTAGTTCTAGATCTCAGGTCACTGGCTATCCTTCCGGGGAAAAAAAAGGAAAAAATCTCTGCTGGTATTTCTAATCGGAAAGAAAAATTCCTTTACTTGAAACTGTAACTTCAAGTTGTAGTTTCATATTTCACTGGTTCTGATTGGGTTTCATGCTCACACCAAATTTTGCAGCCAGAAAACCGGGTATGTTAATTGGCTAAGGATAATCAAGTTCTAGCCTTTGAGTTAAGGTTGAGTTGATTTCTATCCAAACTACATAGCTGAGAATGGAGAAGTAGAAGTTATATAAAGAGAATTTGATTATGTTTGATACAAGGTGTTAAGTTGCAAACAACAGATTTTTATCACTGTATTTTTAATTTGCTTTTTTCTGATAATTAATGATAGCAATTTTAATATGCTTATTGGTTTTTCCTCTTTTGTAGAATGACTGTTCAATTCTTTTCCTCATTAAAAAACGTGCTGCCTTTAAAAAAAAAATTGGTTTGTAAGAGTTCTTTTTGCCAGTGATACATTTTGAAAATATCTTCTCCCATCTGTGGCTTGCCTTTTCACTCTTTTAAAGGAATTTTCTGATGAACATAAGTTTTGAATTTGAGTAAAGTCCAATTTATCAATGTTATTCCTTATGGTTAGTACTTTTACAGTCCTGGTTAAAAACTCTTTTTCAACATCAGCTACCCTCTGATGTTATATCTTTATTATTTTACCCTCCACATTTAGGGCTGCAATCCATCTGAAATTAAATTTAGTATATGGACACCTTCGGACCTGGAATTTACTTTTTCGGAACGGTTTTTGATTACAAATTCAATATCTAATAGATATTCACATGTTTTATTTATTTATTTTTGGTCAGTTTTGGTTAGTTATGTTTTTCAGGGATGTGTTTATTTTACTTTAATTGTTGAATTTGTTGCCATAAAGTTTTAAGTACCACTTCTTTATTATGCTTTTAATGTTTATAGGGCTTGGAAAGTTTTTTTCTGTAAAGGGCCACATAGTAAATCTTTTAGGCTTTATGAACCAGGCAGTCTCTGCCACAGGCACTCAGTTCTGCTATTGTTGTGTGAAAGCAGCCATAGGTAATACATGAATGACTGAGCATGGCTGTGTTCTAATAAAGTAACTGGTAGGCACTAAAATATAAACTTCACATAATTTTCATGTGTCATACAGTATTGCCCTTCTTTTGATTTTTTTCTCAACCATTAAAAAACGTACACACCATTCTTGGCTTGCAAGCTATAGAAAACTAGGTGGTGGCAGATCCAGCCCACGGGCCACAGTGTGCCAGCTGGTCTATAGCATCTGTGGTTCTGCTGCTTTTTCATTCCCAAACCGATAATATTCAGGACTGATCTCCTTTAGAAAGGACTGGTTGGATCTCCTTGCAGTCCAAGGGACTCTCAAGAGTCTTCTCCAACACCACAGTTCAAAAGCAGCAATTCTTCAGTGCTCAGCTTTCTTTGTGGTCCAACTCTCATACCCATACATTAAACATTTCTTAGTATTATATTTTTCCTTTTATTCATATTTTAGCTATACTCCACTGTATTTTTGAAAGTGAGTTTTCTATAGATTACCTTGTGTATCCTTAACTTACATTACACAGTCTTTTTTATTAATTTTTATTTTTATTTTTAAATTTATTTTTTTTAGTTTTTTGAGTGTTTTTTAAAATTAAATTTATTTATTTTAATTAGAGGCTAATTACTTTATAATATTATATTGGTTTTGCCATACATCAACATAAATCTGCCGTGGGTGTACATGTGTTCCCATTGGAGAATAATTACAATATTGTGTTGGTTTCTGCCATAAAACAAAGAGAATCAGCCATAAGTATATATATGTCCCCTCCCTCTTGAACCTCTTTCCTACCTCCACCCCATGCCATCCTTCTAGGTTGTCACAGAGTACAGAGTTGAACTCCCTGTGTTATATGGCAACCTCCTATTAGCTATTTATTTCACATACGTTAGTGTACATGTTTCAATGTTACTCTAAATTTGTCCCACCCACCTTCTCCTACTCTATCCACAAGTCTGTTTTCTATGTCAGCATCTCTATTTTTCCCCTGCAAATAGGTTCATCAGCATCATTGTTTCTAATTCGATATATATATGTTACTATATGACATTTGTTTTTCTCTTTCTGACTTACTTCAGTCTGTATAACAGGCTCTAGGTTAATCTACCTCATCAGAACTGACTCATATGTGTTCCTTTTTATGGCTGAGTAATATTTCATTATATATATATATATATATATATATATATATATATAAGTTTAGTACATACTAAACTTAGTATGTACTAAAGTATGTACTTTACTAAAGTATGCACTAAACTAAATTATGTATTAAAGTATGTACTAAATATATATATATATATATATATATATATATACACTATATATATATGTACTAAACTTCTTTATCCATGCTTCTATTGATGGACATTTAAGTTACTTTTCTCTTTAGTTTTGGTTTTCAGCAGCTTGGCTATTAAATAACTAGGAATGGTTTTGATTTCTATTTATCTTGCTTGAGATTGGCCAAACTTTCCAGATATATTGATATCTAGATACATATTCTAATAGCTTGTCCCACAAAATCCAGTCACTTCAGCTAGTATAAACCCTGATGTCTGCTTCTGCAGCTCAGTGAGACAGTTCCTCTGTACTTTGTCTCTGCCTCACTATACTTTATGCTCTGAAAAGTGCCCCCAGGCAGAAATCCCAGGTGAATATAGGGTTTACCTGAGTATTCCTTTGCTCAAAAACTCTGGCCCTGTGCTTCTCATCATTTAATGCATGACAACAGCTGTCTTATATATACTTTTTCAGTTTTATAATTGTTTATGGCAGGAGAATAAGTCTAGTTTTACTAGCTATTCTATCTTATGCAGAAGCAACTGCTACTACATTATATAAATACATAATAATTTCTCTGGGGCTTTGAACCATTTTCCAACAACATTTTCTGGTCTCTATGCTCTCACACTCACACATTTTAGGTAAAGATGAAGGTCATCAGAGTTTTGCCTATATTTTAGTGGTTCTCAAATTTTGATGTGCAAAGGAATCATCCTTTAAAAAATATAGATTCATTTGGGTATGAGATGGTGTCTAGGATTATTCATTTTCAACATGCACATAAGGAGATTTTTTGGTACATTTGATCTTAGTTCTACACTTTTCAAAACACTTTCTTATAATAATAGTAGCCTATTATACAGAGTGAAGTAAGCCAGAAAGAAGAATACCAATACAGTATACTAACACATATATATGGAATTTAGAAAGATGGTAACGATAACCCTGTATGCGAGACAGCAAAAGAGACACAGATGTATAGAACAGTCTTTTGGACTCTGTGGGATAGGGTGAGGGTGGGATGATTTGGGAGAATGGCATTGAAACATGTATAATATCATATAAGAAATGAATCACCAGTCCAGGTTCGATACAGGATGCTTGGGGCTGGTGCACTGGGATGACCCAGAGGGATGGTATGGGGAGGGAGGTGGGAGGGGGGTTCAGGATGGGGAGCATGTGTACACCTGTGGTGGATTCATGTTGATGTATGGCAAAACCAATACAATATTGTAAAGTAATTAGTCTCCAATTAAAATAAATAAATTTAAATTTAAAATTAAAAAAATCTTATTATTTAAGAAACAGAAAAAAAATAATAGCGGCTTATTTGTTCAAGAGAAGTTTCCTCATAAGCAAATCTGTATCACTGGTAAAAAAAACTTTATGAAAATCCACACATATCATTCTCAGAGGGAAGTAATCACTTCACAATAGTGATGCAGCTTCTTCCTTACAAACCTTTGTAATTGAGCCTTGAGAAACTCAGGCTTGAAGTGTAACTCAGATTTATTTCATAAACTGGCAGTCTATTCTCCCCTACTAGACTTAGGTATACTACATGTAATTTGACTGATTTTAAAATATAGGAATTCTCTAAGTGTTTAAAGATGATATTATATTAAAAAGTCAGACTCCATTTTGTTTCCTGTGATAAAGACTAAAATGTTAGGGGTTGGAAGCCTGCTGCATTTAAAGTTTGCCATTGCTTTCTACAAGAAGTATCTTGCCTTAGGCTTTTGTGTAACTTGGTTTGATAGAAGGAATCCATAAGGTTGCTTGATTGTTTGCTTTTTGTGTAGCTTCTGTAGCAAATTTCTCTTCTAAGGTAGAGACTTTTTTGCACTCTTAAAGAGAATTTACTCTTTCCCATTACTTATATAATTTTCAATCTGTCCTGTATGAAATGTATAAACACTGAGCTTTGTCTATATGTAGCCAACATAAAGACTATACTGCAACATGAATATATATAGTAATTATTACTCTTCCTCAAGACATTTCATATTTTTTTTTAAAATAATGAAAGTCAAGATAGCTTAGGGAAACATTACCTCAGTTCAGCTGATCAGTTGTGTCCAACTCCTTGTGACCTTACATACTGCAGCATGCCAGGCATCCCTGTCCATCAACAACTCCTGGAACTTGCTCAAAATCATGCCCATCTACTTGGTGATGCCATCCAACCATCTCACCCTCTGTCATTCCCTTCTCTTCCTGCCTTCAATCTTGCCCAGGATCAGGGTCTTTTGCAATGAGTCAATTCTTTGCATCAGGTGGATGTACTGGAGTTTCAGCTTCAGCATCAGTCTTTCTAAAGAATATTCAGGCCTGATTTCCTTTAGGACTGACTGGTTTGATCTCCTTGCTGTCTAAGGGACTCTCAAGAGTCTTCTCCAACACCACAGTTCAAAACCATCAATTCTTCAGCACTCAGCTTTTTTTGTGGTCCAACTCTCACATTCATACATGACTACTGGAAAAATCATAGCTTTGACTAGATGGACCATTGTTGGCAAAGTAATGTCTCTGCTTTTTAATATGCTGTCTTGATTGGTCATAGCTTTTCTTCCAAGGAGCAAGCATCTTTTCTAATTACATATCTGCAGTCACTATCTGCAGTTATTTTGGAGTCCAAGAAAATAAAGTCTGTCCTTGTTTCCACTGTTTCTCCATCTATTTGCCATGAAGTGATGGGACCAGATGCCATGATCTTAGTTTTTGGAATGTTGAGTTTAAAGCCAGATTTTTCACTCTCCTCTTTAACCTTCATCAAGAGGCTCTTTAGTTCCTCTTGCTTTCTTCCATAAGGGTTGTGTCATCTGTATATCTGAAGTTACTGATATTTCTCCCAGGAATCTTGATTCCAGCTTGTGCTTCATCCAGCCCAGCATTTCTCATGATGTACTCTGCATGTAAGTTAAATAAGCTAGGTGACAATACACAGCCTTGACATACTCCTTTCCCAATTAGGAACCAGTCTGTTGTTCCATGGCTGATTCTGACTGTTGCTTCTAAACCTGCATACAGGTTTCTCAGGAGTCAGGAAAGATGATCTGGTATTCCCACTGGATTTGTCTTATTCACCATTATATCTCCAATGATAAATGCTCAATTATTATCTTTTGAATAAAAGAAAAAGAGAAAGCCCCAGGCTTGAGGAATCTAGATGGAGATGTAGGAATTCAAATGAATGGTTAGAATGCAATTTGAGGTATATTCTAATAGAAATAGATGAAAAATGCTATGTGATTAAGCTGGGAGGAAGAACTAGATTTGTAAGGGTAAGTGATTTCTCTAGATTAGTAATGTTGTAGGTTAGGGCCATCAATCCAAGAATATTAGGTACACTCATTAAATTAAATAAGGAAAAAATTGGGGCTGCTCTCCTTGGAAAAGTGGTCTGACCTGGTGCTAATAGGTGCTTACAAACAAAGATGAGAAATATTAAAATTAACACTGGAGCCTACCTAAAATAACTTGCAATGGTCAAAAGCTGAAACAATTTACACAACAACAAAAAAATAACAGTGGTATTGGATTATGCTATATAATTATTGTATTTTTGTGCAATACAAAAATACAAAAGTAGTATTGGATTATATTATATACAGGATAGAAATGGTAGGGACCTAACAGAAACAGAAGATATTAAGAAGAGGTGGCAAGAATACACAGAAGAACCACACAAAAAAGATCTTCACGACCCAGATAATCACGATGGTGTGATCACTCACCTAGAGCTAGACATCCTGGAATGTGAAGTCAAGTGGGCCTTAAGAAGCATCACTATGAACAAAGCTAGTGGAGGCAATGGAATTCCAGTTGAGCTATTTCAAATCCTGAAAGATGACACTGTGAAAGTGCTGCACTCAATATGCCAGAAAATTTGGAAAACAGCAGTGGCCACAGGACTGGAAAAGGTCAGTTTTCATTCCAATCCCAAAGAAAGGCAATGCCAAAGAAGGCTCAAACTACCGCACAACTGCACTCATCTCACACGCTAGTAAAGTAATGCTCAAAATTCTCCAAGCCAGGCTTCAACAGTACGTGACCTGTGAACTTCCAGATGTTCAAGCTGGTTTTAGAAAAGGCAGAGGAACCAGAAATCAAATTGCCAACATCTGCTGGATCATGGAAAAAGCAAGAGAGTTCCAGAAAAACATCTATTTCTGCTTTATTGACTATGCCAAAGCCTTTGACTGTGTGGATCACAATAAACTGTGGAAAATTCTGAAAGAGATGGGAATACCAGACCACCTGTCTCTTGAGAAACCTATATGCAGGTCAGGAAGCAACAGTTAGAACTGGACATGGAACAACAGACTGGTTCCAAATAAAAGGAGTACATCAGGGCTGTATATTGTTACCCTGCTTATTTAACTTATATGCAGAGTACATCATGAGAATGCTGGGCTGGAGGAAGCAAAAGCTGAAATCAAGATTTCTGGGAGAAATAACAATAACCTCAGATATGCAGTTGACACCACCGTTATGGCAGAAAGCGAAGAAAAACTAAAAAGCCTCTTGATGAAAGTGAACGAGGAGAGTGAAAAAGTTGGCTTAAAGCTCAACATTCAGAAAACGAAGATCATGGCATCTGGTCCCATCACTTCATGGGAAATAGATGGGGAAACAGTGTCAGACTTTATTTTTTGGGGCTCCCAAATCACTGCAGATGGTGATTGCAGCCAATAAATTAAAAGACGCTACTCCTTGGAAAGAAAGTTATGACCACCCTAGATAGCATATACAAAAGCAGAGACATTACTTTGCCAACAAAGGTCGGTCTAGTCAAGGCTATGGTTTTTCCAGTAGTCATGTATGGATGTGAAAGTTGGATTGTGAAGAAAGCTGAGCACTGAAGAATTGATGCTTTTGAAATGTGGTGTTGGAGAAGACTCTTGAGAATCCCATGGACTGCAAGGAGATCCAACCAGTCCATCCTAAAGGAGATCAGTCTTGGGTGTTCTTTGGAAGGAATGATGCTAAAGCTGAAACTCCAGTACTTTGGCCACCTCATGAGAAGAGTTGACTTATTAGAAAAGACTCTGATGCTGGGAGGGATTGGGGGCAGGAGGAAAAGGGGACGACAGAAGATGAGATGGCTGGATGGCCTCCCTGACTCGATGGACGTGAGTTTGAGTGAACTCCAGGAGTTGGTGATGGACAGGGAGGCCTGGCATGCTGCAATTCATGGGGTGGCAAAGAGTCAGACACGACTGAGCGACTGAACTGATCTGAACTGAAATGAACCTTCAGACAACCCTAAACTGAGAGAGAAAACACCTGACTAGTCCTAATACTCTCCAGGAGTGTCCAGATCATGACACAGACACGGAAAACAAACTTACGGGTACCAAGAACGAAATGGACTAGGGATATATTAGGAGTTTGAGATTAACATATACACACAACTGTATGAATAAAATATATAACTAACAATATCCTGCTGTGTAGCAGAGGGAACTATTTCAATATTTTATAATAACATATAAGTGTAAAGAATCTGAAAAGAATATATATATATATATATAATATATATAAATATATAGACATGTGAGTCACTGAATTTTATACCTGAAACTAATAAGACATTTTAAATCAATTTTACATCAATAGTAATAATAAAAGAATGTCAAGGTCATGAAAGACTGAAGAACAGGCATAGGATAACAAAAACTAAGGAGACATGATGTTGTTCAGTCACTCTATTGTGTCCAACTCTTTGTGACCTCATGGACTGCAGCAGGACAGGCTTCCCTGTCCTTCACCATCTCCTGGAACTTGCTCAAACTCATGTCCATTGAGTCGGTGATTCCATCCAAGTATCTGATCCTCAGTTGTCCCTTTATCTTCTTGCCTTCAATCTTTCCTGGCATCAGGGTCTTTTCTAGTGAGTCAGCTCTTCGCATCTGGTGGCCCAAGTATTGGAGCTTCAGCTTCAGCATCAGTCCTCCCAGTGAATACTCAAGATTGATTTCCTTTAGAATTGACTGGTTTGATCTCCTTGCAGTCCAAGGGACTCTCAAGAGTCTTGTCCAACACCACAGTTCAAAAGCATCAGTTTTTCAGCACTCAGCCTTACTTATGGTCCAGCTCTCACATCCATATATGTCTACAGGAAAAACCATAGCTTTGACTATATGGACCTTTGTTGGCAAAGCAATGTCTCTGCAATATGGGGTCTTGGATTGGACCCTGAAAAGAAAAAGGACATTCGTGAGAAACTGGTAAAGTTTGAATAAAGCCTTGGGTTTTAGTTAATGTTGATAGTATTATGTGAAAGTTATTTTCTTAGTTTTGATGATTGTGCTATGGTTATGTGAAATTAATACATCAGCAAGTTGAAGGGTACATTGGAATTTTCTAATTCTCTATTATTTTTGCAACCCTTCTGTAGTCTAAAGCTGTTAAAAATTTAAAAATTAAAAAACTGGACCTTTTTGGGGACCTCTCTACATACTGCCCTTATAGAATTGCTTTTTTGCCAATTGAAACAAGAACAAGGCTGACATGGATACTAGCAAGTGGATAACTTGAAGGAAACACTTATAAATACCTCAGATATTTTGAGCTCCAGATCTCAGTAATGAAGCAGCTCTTTCATATATGGTGTCAATGGTAGGCTCTTTGAGCTGTTGGGTAGCCACTCAGGAAAAGAGTTAGCAGTTCAATAGCTTCAGCAATTTAAACACTTTAAAAATTTTTCCTGTAGAAGAATTGATAAATGCTTGAGCACAGACCAGAACTGGTTTCTATTGATGTTTTACTCCCATATAATATTTTATGGGGGGGGGGAATCTCAGAGATAAAAGAGATAAGAGATTATCAGAGAATCAGTTCAGTTCAGTCACTCAGTCGTGTCCGACTATTTGCGACCCCGTGAATCGCAGCATGCCAGGCCTCTGTGTCCATCACCAACTCCCGGAGTTCACTCAGACTCATGTCCATTGAGTCAGTGATGCCAGCCAGCCATCTCATCCTCTGTCGTCCCCTTCTCCTCTTGCCCCCAATCCCTCCCAGCATCAGAGTCTTTTCCAATGAGTCAACTCTTCGCATGAGGTGGCCAAAGTACTGGAGTTTCAGCTTTAGCATCATTCCTTCCAAAGAAATCCCAGGGCTGATTTCCTTCAGAATGGACTGGTTGGATCTCCTTGCAGTCCAAGGGACTCTCAGGAGTCTTCTCCAACACCACATTTCAAAAGCATCAATTCTTCAGCACTCAGCCTTCTTCACAGTCCAACTCTCACATCCATACATGACCAGTGGAAAAACCATAGCCCCGACTAGGCAGACCTTTGCTGGCAAAGTAATGTCTCTGCTTTTGAATATGCTATCTAGGTTGGTCATAACATTCCTTCCAAGGAGTAAGCGTCTTTTAATTTCATGGCTGCAGTCATCATCTGCAGTGATTTTGGAGCCCCCCAAAATAAAGTCTGACTCTGTTTCCACTATTACGCCATATATTTCCCATGAAGTGATGGGACCGGATGCCATGATCTTCATTTTCTGAATGTTGAGCTTTAAGCCAACTTTTTCACTCTCCACTTTCACTTTCATCAAGAGGCTTTTGAGTTCCTCTTCACTTTCTGCCATAAGGGTGGTGTCATCTGCATATCTGAGGTGATTGACATTTCTCCCGGCAATCTTGATTCTAGCTTGTGTTTCTTCCAGTCCAGCGTTTCTCATGATGTACTCTGCATATAAGTTAAATAAGCAGGGTGATAATATACAGCCTTCACGTACTCCTTTCCTATTTGGAACCAGTCTGTTGTTCCATGTCCAATTCTAACTGTTGCTTCCTGACCTGCATACAGATTTCTCAAGAGGCAGGTCAGGTGGTCTGGTATTCCCATCTCTTTCAAAATTTTCCACAGTTTATTGTGATCCACACAGTCAAAGGCTTTGGCATAGTCAATAAAGCAGAAATAGATGTTTTTCTGGAACTCTCTTGCTTTTTCCATGATCCAGTGGATGTTGGCAATTTGATCTCTGGTTCCTCTGCCTTTTCTAAAACCAGCTTGAACATCAGGAAGTTCACGGTTCACATATTGCTGAAGCCTGGCTTGGAGAATTTTAAGCATTACTTTACTAGCGTGTGAGATGAGTGCAATTGTGCAGTAGTTTGAGCCTTCTTTGGCATTGCCTTTCTTTGGGATTGGAATGAAAACTGACCTTTTCCAGTCCTGTGGCCACCGCTGAGTTTTCCAAATTCGCTGGCATGTTGAGTGCAGCACTTTCACAGCATCATCTTTCAGGATTTGAAAGAGCTCAACTGGAATTCTATCACCTCCACTAGCTTTGTTAGTAGTGATGCTTTCTAAGGTCCACTTGACTTCACATTCCAGGATGTTTGGCTCTAGGTGAGTGATCACACCGTCGTGATTATCTGGGTCGTGAAGATCTTTTTTGTACAGTTCTTCTGTGCATTCTTGCCACCTCTTCTTAATATCTTCTGCTTCTGTTAGGTCCATACCATTTCTGTCCTTTATCAAGCCAATCTTTGCATGAAATGTCCCCTTGGTATCTCTAATTTTCTTGAAGAGATCTCTAGTCTTTCCCATTCTGTTGTTTTCCTCTATTTCTTTGCATTGATCACTGAAGAAGGCTTTCTTATCTCTCTTGCTATTCTTTGGAACTCTGCATTCAGATGCTTATATCTTTCCTTTTCTCCTTTGCTTTTTGCTTCTCTTCTTTTCACAGCTATTTGTAAGGCCTCCCCAGACAGCCATTTTGCTTTTTTGCATTTCTTTTCCATGGGGATGGTCTTGATCCCTGTCTCCTGTACAGTGTCATGAACCTCATTCCATAGTTCATCAAGCACTCTATCTATCAGATCTAAGCCCTTAAATCTCTTTCTCAAGTCCACTGTATAATCATAAGGGATTTGATTTAGGTCATACCTGAATGGTCTAGTGATTTTCCCTACTTTCTTCAATTTCAGTCTGAATTTGGTAATAAGGAGTTCATGATCTGAGCCACAGTCAGCTCCTGGTCTTGTTTTTGTTGACTGTATAGAGCTTCTCCATCTTTGACTGCAAAGAATATAATCAATCTGATTTTGGTGTTGACCATCTGGTGATGTCCATGTATAGAGTCTTCTCTTGTGTTGTTGGAAGAGGGTGTTTGCTATGACCAGTGCATTTTCTTGGCAAAACTCTATTAGTCTTTGCCCTGCTTCATTCCATATTCCAAGGCCAAATTTGCCTGTTACTCCAGGTGTTTCTTGACTTCCTACTTTTGCATTCCAGTCCCCTATAATGAAAAGGACATCTTTTTGGGGTGTTAGTTCTAAAAGGTCTTGTAGGTCTTCATAGAACCGTTCAACTTCAGTGTTACTGGTTTGGACTATTTTGATATTAAACTGTGAAGGAACAGAGTGTGAAAGAACAAAGTCATCATGATAGAAAATTTTATAGACCCTTAGTAGAAAGAACAAGGTTTCCTAAAAAAATATAGAAATTATTAAGTTTTATCAAATTAGTAAGTTTTTATTGAGGTGTTACTAAATTCCAGGTACTTTTCATGTGTTATATCCTATTTAAACATAAGGAAAATACTTGAAGTAGATAAAATTATTTCCACTTAACAATTGAGAAAACTAAGATTCAGAGAAATAGGTTGCCCAAAGATGCAAACTTGGCAGTCTTACTTGCAGATGGAAGAGCATCCTGAGAACATCAAGTTCACTCACTAAATTAGTTGAAGGGAACACTTGGTACTGTGCTGGTGTGTACAATACAGGCGGCTTGATGTGTACAGATTCAGAATGTTCAACTTTAAAGTAGAGTGGGCAGCTAGAATAATAACCCAGAGTCATCCAAATCAGAACCTAGTGATGTTTATATGATATCAGATGAATTTTGTGGAAGTTCAGATGAAGAGATGAAATGCACTAGAACTGGACAAGTAGGTAGGATTTGGATGGCCAAAGAAGAGGCAGAGATGTAGTCATAATGGAGGCTGACTAAATATCTTAATGGTCCCTTGATGATTCGCAGAATTTTCAGTCCTCTTCTGCTATTTTTTGTTGTTGATTACGGGTATCTCTTCAAAGAAATTCATATGATGACCATCTTCAAGTTCAACTGATTAAAAATATCTTCTCTTTGCTGATGACTTTCCCCCAGACTGTTAGGAATTTGTCTCCTCCATGAAGAAATGACTTGGAATAGTACTGATGTGCTTGAAAAAAATGCAGAATATCTACTTTCCTATACCCTTTACCAGACAGCCCTGGCCTAAGTCTCCCTTTTCTTCTAAAATATTTTGGATTCTGGAAGAGGATGGGATTCCCTATAGGGTCCTTTATTAAGGGTTCCTCTTTTGACTCTCAGCTTTGCTAGGACTTAGGTATATTTGCATAAAGAGGATCCATGGGCAGATCAAAGCTAGACCCCTGTCAGCCTTCTTGCTGATCATATCTCCAGCTTCTTTCCTTCATTACAGAGAACTGTTTAGAACTCAGGGGGACCAAGAAGAGCCCAGAACACTTACTGTTGAACAACCAATTTTGTTGTAAAAATTTTTTAATTTAAAGAATTATTTTATTCTCATAAACTGGACAATTCATGTGTGGAGAAGAGTGCCTTGAATTTCAATTTGGATGAAAAGATTAGGGCAGATTAACAGAATACTTAAAGTTGTCTTTTATGCAATAGACATTAAATAGAAATTAAAATTTTTTATTTAATTCTTTCCAGTGTAATTCTACAGTTCTTTCATCTCTTCCATAAGTTTCTAGGCAAGAGATTGATTTAGTCAGCAAGCACTTGTTAAGCAAGTGCAACACCCCTTCAAGCATTGTACTAGGGGATAGAGCTACAAAAAAAGAGTATTATACCTACTCTCAGAAACCTCATAATCCAGTGAGAGAAGCTAGCTATAAATACTTACAATATAATTTCATAATGCTAGGATGAATGGATAATAAAGATTTGGGGAGCAAAAAGGGGAATGAGCACCTTGGGGGTGAGAGGTGGTTGACAAAATGTCAGGAGGATTCATGGTAATCAATAGCTTAGAAGTTGGACTATGTATGACTTGCTGGGAGTTCAAGGTTCGTTTTAGTCTGTTTGGGTGCAAAGTAACAAAGTACTGTAGACTAGTCAGTTTATAAACAATATAAATTTATATCTCACACTTCTGGAGCCTGGGAATTCCAAGATCAAGACACCAGCAGATTCAGTGTCTAGTGTGGGCCTGCTTGCTAGTTCCTCTTCTGTCTCCTCAAATGTTGGAAGGAGCTCCCTGGGGTCTCTTTTATAAAGTCACTAATCTCACACATAAGGGCTTTACCATCAAGACCTAATCACTCACTAAAGGTCTTACCTTCAAATATTATGTTGGGGGCTAGAATTTCAGCACATGCACTTTGGGATGGCACAGACATTCAGACCATAGCAAGATTCTAGTAGGAGTGTTTTCTAGAGTCAATATTGACTAAGTAAAATAACTCTCAATGAGAACAATTGCAAAAAAAGTTATTTTAAGCTAGCCCTATGAATTTTCCACAATCCACAGTTTGTTGTGATCCACGCAGTCAAAGACTTTAGCATAGTCAATGAAGCAAAGTAAATGTTTTTCTGGAACTACCTTGCTTTCTCCATCAAATATTGGCAATTTGATCTCTGATTCCTCTGCCTCTTGAAAACAAAGCCAACTGTGGAAAATTCTAAAATATAAGAGAACATCAGACCAACTTATCTGTCTCTTGAGAGAACTGTATGCAGGTCAGGAAGCAATAGTTAGAACCGGACATGAAACAACTGACTAGTTCAAAACTGGGAAAGAAGTACAACAAGGCTGATTATTATAATAATTATCGCTAATTATTTAACTTCTATGCAGAGTACATCACATGAAATGCTGGGCTGGATGAATCATAAGCTGGAATCAAGATTGCAGGGAGAAATACAAAAAACCTCAGATATGCAGATGATACCATTATAATAGCAGAAAGTGAAGAGGAACTAAAGAGCCTCTTGATGAGAGTGAAAAAGGAGAGTGAAAAAGCTGGCTTGACATTCAACATTCAAGAAACTAAGATCATGGCATCCAGCCTCTTTACTTCATGGCAAATAAAAAGGGAAAAGTAGAATTAGTGACACACTTTAATTTCTTGGGCTCCAAAATCACTGCAGATGATGACTGCAGTGTGAAATTTAAAGACACTTACACCACTAGTCAGTGGAGACACTAGAGGTAAATAACCTGCTTGCCAATGCAGGAGACATAAGAGACATGGGTTCAATCCCTGGGTTGGGAAGATCCCCTGAAGAAGGAAATGGCAACCCACTCCAGTATTCTTGCTTGGAGAATCCCATGGATAGAGGAGCTGGGCAGGCTACAGTCCATGGGATCCTACAGAGTCGAACATGACCTAAGCAGCTTAGCATATGCATGCATTCCTTGGAATGACAAACGTCCTCTTCCAGTTCTGTGGCCACTGCTGAGTTTTCCAAATTTGTTGGCATATTGTTGCAGCACTTTAACAGCATCATCTTTTAAGATTTGAAATAGCTCAGCTGAAATCCCATCACCTCCACTAGCTTTGTTCATAGTAATGCTTCCTAAAGCCCACTTGACTTCACACTCCAGGATGTCTGGCTCTAGGTGAGTGATCACACCATCATGCTTGTCTGTGTCATTAAGACATTTTTTTTGTACAGTTTTTCTGTGTATTCTTTACAACTCTTCATAATCTCTTCTACTTCTGTTAGTTCCCTGCCATTTTTGTCATTTATTGTGCCCATCTTTGCATGAAATGTTCCCTTGGTACCTCCAATTTTCTTGAAGAGATCTCTAGTCTTTCCCATTCTTTTGCTTTCCTCTATTTCTTTGCATTGTTCACTTAAGAAGGCTTTCTTATCTTTCCTTGCTGTTCTCTGGAATTCTGCATTCAGTTGAGTATATTTTTCCCTTTCTCCTTTGCCTTTCAATTCTCTTCTTTTCTCACCTATTTGTAAGGTCTCTTCAGACAACCACTTTGCCTTCTTGCATTTCTTTTCTTTGGGATGGTTTTGGTCACTGCCTCCTGTACAATGTTACAAACCTTCATCCATAGTTCTTCAGGCACTCTGTCTACAAGATCTAATCTCTTGAAGCTATTTATCACCTCCACTGTATAATCAAAGGGGATTTGATTTAGGTTATATAGGTCATACCTGAATGGATTGGAAAAGGTCAGTTTTCATTCCAGTCCCAAAGAAAGGCAATGACATTTTGATATTTGGCAAAACTAATACAATTATGTAAAGTTTAAAAATAAAATAAAATTAGAAAAAAAAAAAAAAGAAAGGCAATGATAGAGAATGTTCAAATTACCGGACAATTGCACTAATTTCACATGCTAGCAAGATTAGTCTTAAAATCCTTCAAATTTGGCTTCAGCAGTATGTGAAGGGAGAACTTCCAGATGTACAAGCTGGATTTAGAAAAGGCAGAGGAACCAGATTTCAAATTACCAACATCTGCAGGGTCATAGAAAAAGCAAAGGGATTAAAAAAAAAATCTACTTCATTGACTACACTAAAGCCTTTAACTGTATGGATCACAAAAAACTGTGGAAAATTCTTAAAGATATGGGAATACCAGACCACATTACCTGTCTCCTGAGAAACTCGTATGGAGGTCAAGAAGCAACAGCTAGACCCAGATGTGAAACAATGACTGGTTCAAAATTGGAAAAGAGTACATCAAGGCTGTATATTGTCACCTTGCTTATTTAACTTATATGCATCATGCGAAATGCTGGGCTGGATGACTCACAATCTGGAATCAAGATTTCCAGGAGAAATATCAAGAACCTCAAATATACAGATTATACCACTTTAATGGCAAAAAGGGAAGAGGAACTAACGAGCCCCTTGATGAAGGTCAAAGAGGAGAGTGAAAACTCTGGCTTAAAACTCAGCATTCAAAAAACTTAAGACCAGGGCATCCAGTCACATCATTTCATGGCAAAAGGATGGGGAAAAATGGAAGTAGTGGCAGACTTCTTTTTTCCTGGGCTCCAAAATCACTGCAGATGGTGACTGCCATGAAATTAAAAGGTACTTGCTCCTTGGAAGAAAAGCTATCACAAACCTAGACAGTGTATTAAAAAGCAGAGACATTGCTTTGCCAACAAAGATCCATATAGTCTAAGCTCAATGGCACCCCACTCTAGTACTTTTGCCTGGAGATGGAGGAGCCTGGTAGGCTGCAGTCCATGGGGTCACTAAGAGTCGGACACGACTGAGCGACTTCGCTTTCACTTTTCACTTTCATGCATTGGAGAAGAAAACGGCAACCCACTCCAGTGTTCTTGCCTGGAGAATCCCAGGGACGAGGGAGCCTGGTGGCTGCTGTCTATGGGGTCACACAGAGTCAGACACGACTGAAGTGACTTAGCATAGCATAGCATAGCATGGTTTTTCTAGTAGTCATGTATGGATGTAAGTGTTGGACCATAAAAAAGGCTGAGCACCAAAGAATTGATGGCTTTGAACTGTTGTGTTGGAGAAGACTCTTGAGAGTCTCTTGGACTGCAAGGATATCAAACTAGTCAATTATACTGGAAATCAACCTTGACTATTCATTGGAAGGACTGATGTTAAAGCTGAAGCTCCAGTACTTTGATCCACCTGATGCTCTTCTGAGCAGAATTTTTTGCAAAAGAATCTGATGCTGGGAAAGATTGAAGGCAAAAGGAGAAGGGGATGTTAGGGGATGAGGTGGCTAGATAGCATCACTGAATCAGTGGACACTCTTCCTGGAGATAGTGGAGGACGGAGGAGCCTGGCATGCTACAGTCCTTGGGCCATAAAAAGTCGGACATGATTTAGCAACTGAACAATAACAAATCCTATTAAGATAAGATCTGAAAAATTCTAGGGCAATTAGGATGTTGCTCAATTTTGTTTAAATAGAGAAAATTATGATACATTGATTAGATGTGGGTAATGGGTGAATCTAACTGATGCTGGCTTAATCACTTCTATTTTCAGTATCCTCTTGAGACCTTCTGGGTGACACATCTTTAAATGTGAAATCTCAAAGGACAGAGATATATTCTTCCTGAGCTTGCTTCAGAAGATACCTTTTAAGTATATTTTAATTATAAGAATACTAAACAGCATGAATAGTAACTTACTCCTAAGGGCAGGTAGTGGCAAATTATTTTTAATAAACTGGTTGCTTTTGTTGCTGTTGCCTCATTCTCATACATCTGCTCTATGCTCTCCATGGCACACAAGCAGGTTATATTACAATTAATTAAATTCATTAAACATTTATTAAGAACTTATTTTGCATCAGACATTGTACAAAAAAGATCTGGAAAACTGACTGCAAGAAGAAATACTGTTGGTTTTACTCAAACTTTCTGTTACCACAAAATCAAGGGATTTTGATAATTCACATACTCAGACAACAGAGAAACATGTAGATTTCTGACTATTATGTGTAACTAGTTGAAACAAATTATCTTAAAACTGCTATCAGAATTTCTCCTTAAGAAAGAAACTCTTTAGAGAAATACCTTGATAAGCTGAACAAAAGGTGAGACACTGAAGTGGTAGTTTAGTAGAAGGTAAATCAACACAAGAAGTAAAAAGTTATCATTAGATATGAAGAGAATGTTAGAATGAGGACGCCCAGAAGGTAGAAGCAATATGATAGATACAGTGCCCCAAGATGTTTTATAACAGGAATGTGTAACATTCAATTTTAAGTTTTGTATTGTGGTGAAGTTAACTGTCTTTTTGTGCCTCTCACAAACCCTCAGTGAACTCCATTACATACACACACACACACACACAAAGGCTCTGTGTGTGTGTCTGTAGGGGTGTGTGTGTGTGTGTGTGTGTGTGTGTATGTATGTATGTGTTTGGAAGAGAGAGACAGAGACAGAGAGAGAGAGATATTATGATGATTGAAATGTTGATTGAGAAGATTCTTAGTAGCTGGAGATAGCCAGGCACCCTCCTCAAGGATCAGATCCCCATTGGAATGGGATAGTTAACCCTTTACCATTTCGATCTGGAGGTGAAGACTCATTTGAGAATTCCCATGATTACAGACATGAAATTAAAAGATGCTTGCTGCTTGAAAGGAAAGTTAGGACCAACCTAGATAACATATTAAAAAGCAGAAACATTACTTTATCAACAAAGGTCCATCTAGTCAAGGCTATGGTTTTTCCAGTGGTCATGTATGGATGTGAGAGTTGGACTGTGAAGAAAGCTGAGCACCGAATAACTGATGCTTTTGAACTCTTGTGTTGGATAAGACTGTTGAGAGTCCCCTAAGGAGATCCAACCACTCCATCCTAAAGGAGATCAGTCCTGGGTGTTTATTGGAAGGACTGATGTTGAAGCTGAAACTCCAATACTTTGGCCACCTGATGCAAAGAGCTGACTCATTGGAACCCTGATGCTGGGAAAGATTGAGGGGAGGAGGAGAAGGGGATGACAGAGGATGAGATGGTTGGATTGTATCACCGACTCGATGGACATGGGTTTGGGTAAACTCTGGAAATTGGTGATGGACAGGGAGGCCTGGTGTGCTGCGATTCATGGGGTCACAGAGTCGGACACGACTGAGCGACTGAACTGAACTGATGGATATTTTCCTCCTACTGTTGAAGATTCATATTTTTGGATGAAGTTTGACCCCCTAGTTGACACTAGGATGCTGTTCGTTGAACCTAGCCTTTTACAGCATTATTTGCTGATTCAAACCTACTTGGGGATAAGGTTGTCAGAGAAAATATAGGATGGTGATTTAGATTTGAATTTCAGATAAACAATGAATAATTTTTTAGTGTAAATATGTCCCATGCAGTATTTGGTATATATTTGCACTGTGCTGTGCTTAGTTGCTCAGCTGTGTCTGAGTCTTTGTGACCCCATGGACTGTAGCCCACCAGGCACCTCTGTCCTTGGGGATTCTCCAGGCAAATATACTGGAGTGGGTTGCCATGCCCTCCTCCAGGGGATCTTCCCAACCCAGCAGGCAGATTCTTTACCATCTGAGCCACCAGGGAAGCCCATATACTTGTACTAAGTTTGTGTACAATCTTAATTTAACTGGGCATCCTGTGTTTTTATTTGCTACTTAGAGAGAAAAGTCACTTGGGACTGAGATGCTAAAATTCACTTTATAGGACATCTGCAGGATACATGGAAATATAAGCCTGTCTCATGCTGGGAAGAGAGCATGAAGCCATTGCAGTATATCACCCTGGCAAGAATTAAACTCCTTTTCTAGCACTTTTCTTTTCAAAACACGTGCCAAAGTAATTTTCTAGATTGAAGTAATGAATTCCAGATCTTTTAATACCATGTACTGTAATTAGCTGGATAATAACCTGTAATTATTCAGGGAAAGTGAGCCCGTGTATAAATTATCAGAGTTGTAAACTATGCTCTTTCAGTGGAGGAACTTTTGGCCTTTTCTAAACAGCTGTGGCATTCAGAATCCTCTGGTGAGGATTTGGCCCTCTGGGTTGGGCCGTCAGTCTCCCATTTCCCATCCTCCTAGACCTCTCTCACTTTCTTTAGAGAGATTGGGCAGGGATGCTGGATGTGCTGTGTCAGGAGATGGCACAGAGCTCAGACTGGATACAGAGAAAGCTGTAACTTCCATGAAGCACAAGGCCAGGGAGGCATTTCCACAGTAGTTAGGGGTGCAGATACCTATGGATATATAGCCTGAACACTGGGAACCAGTCAGGTGAAAAGTGGAGGATATTGTGTATGATGTCCTTTGGCAAAAATCACCAATGGGACACACTTTCTCTACAAAGTACCTCCATCCAAGTACAGTACTTCCTCAGAACTGTGAAATTAGTAAAAGTTTATCATTAGAATTCATTAGTATTTTTCCTCCCTCAGGACCTTTTCATTCTTATGATGCCCTCTGTCTGCTTAATCACTAACAGATTGCTTACCACTCTCTAAAGAACTTGAAATTTGAAAAAAGAAATCCGATGAGGACTTTTTTTGAGCTTTTATCCAAGAAGCAAGTCTCTAATAGTGAAACTTCAAATACCACAGAGACTTTTGGAATATATTCTAGGAAGTAGAAGGTTTCTGGTGGTCTTTGATTTTTATTACATGAAAAACTGATATAAGGCAAGCCATGTCCCGATCTCGGTGGATGTGGATGTTGGATATCTCGGAAGAAATATGAGGAGGCCCAGTGTAGTGACAAATTGTCCTAGCACTTAAGCCCCAGAGCAGCCATCAAGGTGGATTCTTAGTCCTCTGATGGGTCAAACATCCAGGAATTTGAGAATTCTTCAAATCTTGGAGCTAACAGATTTTTGTATGCTTACTATAAAAGGATTCTGATAGTCTATTTTATGCATTAAATGTTAGAGGGGAAATAATTTCAATAATGCTTATATTTACTGAATATCAACTATGTTCTGGGTAACTTACATTTCTTTTCATTCCTACTGTATTATAAGAATATCACTGGACTCATTTTACATTTGCAGCATGACACTCACTGAGGTTAATGATTTGCCTCAAATTAGTGAATGGCACAGTCAGAATTTGAACCCAGGCTCATCTACATCCACTTTGTTTGTGTATCGTCATCAGTCGTACATTATTTTGTTAATGGTGGCCCTGGAGTGGCACATGACAAAAATCTGCTGCTGTTTACATTTTAGAGCTTGAAGGGATCTTAGAGATTATCTAGTACAAATTCTTACATTTTGGAAGTTAAGAATCTGGGCCAGGGCTTCTAAGTGATTTGTACAACATTCCTCAATTGAGTAGAGGCAAAGTTGAAATCAGAACCCATATTTTTTATCAGTATTACTTCTATTTAACCATCTCATGACTCTGTACACATGTTTCAGTCACAAGATAGATTTTGGTCAAGATTCAGCTACCGGTGTATTCTGTAAGGAGTGTTCCCACCAGTGTGCCTGTTTTCGAGATGTTTCAAGGTGTCAGGAATCAGGTATGCCTTATTTTCTCTTTTTATCTTTCAACCCCATCCCAGGAATGAGGAGGAACTTGATGATGATGATGATATCATTTAGGGACTGTTGATTGAAGTCAAATAAATGAATCTTCCAGGCAGTAAAATATCATGTATGAAACGAGATGCCAGTCCAGGTTCAATGCACGATACTGGATGCTTGGGGCCGGTGCACTGGGACGACCCAGAGGGATGGTATGGGGAGGGAGGAGGGAGGAGGGTTCAGGATGGGGAACACATGTATACCTGTGGTGGATTCATTTTGATATTTGGCAAAACTAATACAATTATGTAAAGTTTAAAAATAAAATAAAATTAATTAAAAAATATATAACCAGAGATGAAAACATAAACAATAAAAAATAACCTCTTTCCTCTATATATCAGTGCTTAATAATTGAAGGGTCACTTGTTTAGGTAGAATTACAAACTAATCTTGAAGGCCCCATAGCTGTTATTTACTAGTAATTTTTCTTGCTTGCAACTTGATTTCCTTCAGGCTCTGGGTTTTTGTGGATATGTATTGACTGGTGATATTTTTCATGAATATCATTTTAACTAGGCCACACAACTGTTAGAATAAATAGAGAACAGTTTTATTTCTGCTTTTAAGGCTCTATCAGTACTGTTATTCAGAACTCAATCAAAACTAAGTCCAACATTTAAAAACTCTAGCAGGAATGCTGAAATAGGAAGTGTTCTCATTGATTCACATCAATATTTAGTTATTGTCTTCCTGCTAAAGTTTGTGCACTGATTAGGAGGTAAGGGAAATGTAAAGTGCAGTTCTTTTCTTCAATGTATTTATAATTGGCAAACATATCTGAAAATCTACAAAATAAAATGAAACCAAATAAATGACAAATGAGCTGTGTGCTTGGTAAGATCAGAGTAGAAAGGTCACTTTGAGCTGATATGGGCAGCAGAGGCTTCATGAACTAGGCAGAACACAAGCTGGATCTGAAGTTCAATTAGAATATTAAGATGACACTGATATCATCAGTGTGTTTGCCACACTCTGAAGAAAAAGTGTGTGGTTCAGAACAGCCTTGATGAGCTAGAGAAAAGTCTAGAAACCGAAAAGGCCAAGTCCAAGAAGGGAGTGCTGGACTTCCCTGGTGGTCCAGTGGTTAAGAATCCACCTGCCAATGCAGATCTCACATGGCACAGGGCAACTAAACCTGTGCACCACAGTTACTGAAGCCCAGTGGGAGCCCACGCTCTAGAGCCCATGCTCCACAAAAGAAGCCACCACAATGAGAAACCCGCACAACACAACCAGAGAGTGGACCCTGCTCACTGCAATTAGAGAAATTCTATTTGCAGCAACAAACACAGCACAGCCAAAAATCAATTCAAAAATAATAAAATTTTAAAAATTTAGAAAATAAGGCAGTACCTATTTCTTTATACAGGGTAGATAGATTGGGAGGGAGTGATTCATTTATTCTTTCAACCGATTTTTGTTAAGCACCCTCTAGGAGCAAAGAGTTTGGTGGTGAGCAGAAGCAGATACATCCTGATGTAGGTATTGAGAGAAGCAGGTGCTTTTGGGGTTCTGTACATATCTAAGTCTGTTGTTTACATTCTAGGCAATGAAATATTGAAAGGTTGAATTTCTAGAGACTGAGAAAGGTGGGAAGAGAGTTGTTGGTACTTTTAGACAAAGAAAAGGCACAGGATCATAATGAGTGAAGGTTAGCTGACAGTGAATCAGTAATATGGCATTGCGTTATTATTACTACTGTTGTTATTGTTATTATTATTATTGTTTTAAGAGCAAGCCTAACTTTGGCCTTGAATCCTTGGTGGCTTAGATGGTTAAGAAAGTGCCTGCAATGCAGGAGACTTCCAGTTTGATCTCAGAGTCAGGAAGCGCCCCTGGAGAAGGAAATGGCAACCCACTCCAGTATTCTTGCCTGGAGAATTCCATGGACAGGGGAGCCTGGCAGGCTACAGTCCATGGGCTCGCAAAGAGTCAGACACAACTGAGCTACTAATGCTTTCACTTTCATTTTTCAAAGACAAGTCTCACTGAGTAAGCAAGTGGTCACATTATATGAAGATAAATTATTTTGGTCATGCTCAGCATCCAGAATTATTCTTTCTCCTATGGATTAAGACCACACAAAGAAAAGAAAACAAAAGGATCCACTCCTTTCTATCCCAGTTTTTATCTTACTTCCCTTCCACTTTCAGCCCCTCCTTATCCATTCCTTCTTTAAAAAATAATTTAAAATATAGAGAACTCTGAGATGCCCTCTATTAAAAGACCCATAGTCTTTTGCCATGCTTTATTCTGTTTTCGTTTCAAGCTGTCAGTTTTCCCCCTGAATTTGGCCAGCACAATACCCTCCATATTAGTGCTTTCCTGACTTCCAGCCTGAGAGCTGGTCTATTCTCACAGTAAATGCCATACTTATGCATAAATTTAAAGTTGGAACCCTTTGTCTATGCAGACAGAGGAATTCACAGAACAATTACTGTGGGAAGTGACTGTTCACAATTTGCTGGGAAACAGCTTTGCTGACTTGTGTGCACTGCAAGATAATTTAGCTCTGAAGAACAGGGAATAATAACCAAGTCCTTTCTTGAGGACCCCTGTAATAAATGAAAGCACAACCACAGCAGCTGACTATATGAGTTCAGAAAATGCCACCCCTACGGGCAGTTTTTAGTCATTGAGAAGCTGATGTATAAGCCTTGCCAGTGTGCTGTTTCCCACTCTTTTCCTTTTTACTGTAGGCACACAGAGCTCATCCATCCCTTTACCTGTGCAGTTGAGGGTTTGGGCGGGATCCTGTCAGACATTCAGCCCACTTCCCTCCCACTTTTATGGCTAATGCATTTTAGGTGCAGGCGAATGTCTTTGAGCTAATTCATAGTAAAGGATGAAAATTAGTCACTAGAAGGCTGAAAAAAAGAATTTCTCCAGAATAAGTTTTTTCCCTGTGATAAATAACAACACTTTTTTTGAGTTATACTTAAATTTAAAAAATAATAAAATATTTTGATCTTTGAAAAATCTGTTACCTTTATCTAGAGAGTTGATGCCCTTTAGATAGGGAATTAAGGTACATCACTTAGAAGGCCAGCTTTGTCTCTAATGACCTCTGTAGCCTCAAATAAGTCTTCCTAATGATGAGTAGGGGTTAGTTTCCTCATCTATGTGTAGCTGACAGGGTGGCCCTTGGCTCAGCTTAAGCATAGATTGGGCTGGGTGT
This sequence comes from Bos indicus x Bos taurus, assembly GCF_003369695.1. Classification (NCBI taxonomy): domain Eukaryota; kingdom Metazoa; phylum Chordata; class Mammalia; order Artiodactyla; family Bovidae; genus Bos; species Bos indicus x Bos taurus. Next base: position 65,372,562 of record NC_040090.1, on the reverse strand, counting down.
CCTAGCAGCCCAAGCTCATCTTCCATTGATCATATTCTCATGAAATAACAGTCACAAGAGCGTCTCTCCCTTCTTCATCAGAAGGGAAAAAAAGGACATTTCTGTGGAGGTATAAGGGCAACACAAGAAAAGAATAAGATAGTGAAGGGCAAGATAATTTGGGTTCATTCTTAGCCCCAGAACAAGAGAAGTTATAAGCAGAAGCTGAAGATATTTGGGGGAAGGTCATGATGAGCCTCTAAGCATAGGTGAAGCTCCTCTGAGGCTCGGTTGGTGCAATACAACCCAGAAGTAGACAGAGGGTCATTCTCTTCCATCAGCCGACAGCTCAGAAGTGAGGAGAATTCCAGCTAAAGCCTTTCCAGGTTTGGTAAAATTATTTGTCCTATAAGAGTAGGGAAAATAAGACTGAGAAGAGATCTTTAGCCCTATACAATTGGCACTGAGTATTTCAAAAGATGATACTTTCCAAGGAAAAACTTAGACTATATCAACCCTGGCTAGACTCCCTGGCTACAGTGTCACTCATACAGCCTCAAGGTTTGGCATGCCACCAGAGAAATACATTTTTGTAGTGGGAAAAATGATGAGGAAATTTGACAGCCTCTTGTATTAATAAAAAGAATGAAGTCAGAAAATGGACAGTTTCCTTGGAGGGTTCTTTTTCGGCCTTATTAAAAACCTTTGAACTTTGACTGAAACATGCCTTCTGAGAGGTAGGCTCTAGAAAGAAATAAAATAAGGATGTTGATAGTTTGTATGGCTCTTTGCTGGAGTTCGTCCATCTGCTCTGGCAGAATGCTGTAGTGGAGAACTTGGTTATATTTAACAGTTATTCAAATATGGGAAGTTGTAGGACAGTGTAAGTTTCTTAAGCTTGACAAACTGGAAGAGAATGAGCAAATGAACACTTTACTTATTTGTGTTGTTGTTCTTACAGAAAGCCATTGTTCATTCATTTTCAAAATATGTTGCACAGAGCCCTGAATTTTCCTTAGTGTCTACTTAGAGGACTCCCCGTGCAGTGGAATGAGAGAGTGCAAAAATGTGATGGGTGGGGAGGGAGGCCAAGACTTGGGATTCCTAGTCTCCTACCTACACTTCAACCATAGTGGCTTGGCTCTGAATATTGGGCCACTGCTTATGACTTTGTTTAAACAAAGCACTCCTTGGCTGAACCATGGCCATTGTAATACAGGCTGTGGCTAGAAGGGAGTAGTTAGTTCAAAACTCATTGCCAGAGAAGTCTTAATGCAGGATTTGGTGCAGGTTCAGCTACAGTGGCAACCTGAAAAGGTTTTTTGGTTCTCTGAGCTTCTCATGGGCTTCAAGAGAAGAGGAGGAGCTCTCACCCAGTTGAAATAGTTACTAAGACCCTTGCCAGGGTCAAGGAGACAGCTCAATCAATGATTTCATATTTCAGAATATTGCCCAAATAGACTGCAAAGGCCACCAAGACTGTAGGGAGCATATTTTGAAACAAGAGCCAGGGACTTCTGAAGCAGAAATTCTGTTATTGTTGAACACAGGATGACCATTTCCTGGAAGATTCAAGTTCAGAGATCCCTTAATTAGTGATCCAGAAACAAAATATAGTTGAAAGCACAAGAGCTGTATACTATGGTTTTCCTTCCTACACCACCATCCCCCAGTTCTCAGTGCATATTCCCACCATCCCCCAGGTCCCAGTGCATATTCCTAAACTGCTACATGTAGTTGAGGACTGATTAAGCTTTTGAAGAAAAGAGATTGAACTCTTTTCCAAACTCTTCACACTTTGAACTTGAACTCAAAGTTGCTCAGGCTCCAAACCTGGAATTCCTTGACTCTCACATTTCACATCTAATCTATCAGCTAGTTTTGTTGGGTCTATCCCAGTATTGATTTAGAATTCCATTTCTCACCACTTCCCTAACTACCACCTTGGTGTCAGTCTCCTTTTCCTGTTATCTGGATTCCTGCAGTAGTTTCCTAATTTTCATCCCCTCTCCCACCGTCTATTCTCAGTGGAGAAGTCAGAGTTATTCTATTAAGATGTGAGGAATGTGGGTCATTGTACTTCCTATTTAAAATTGCATTTCACTCATAGTAAAAGTCAGTGTCTTCATAAAGGCCTACAGGGCCCCTCTGCTTAATATATGTGCTTGCGTGCTAAATTGCTTCAGTTGTGTCAATAGGATTGACTCTGTGCAATCCTATAGGCTGTTACCTGCCAGGTTCCTCTGTCTATAGGATTCTCCAGGCAAGAATACTGGAGTGGGTTGCCATTTCCTACTCCAGGGAATCTTCCTGACCCATGTATTGAACCTGTGTCTCCCATATCTCCTAAATTGCAAGTGGATCCTTTACCACTGAGCCACTGGGGAAGCCCCCTACTTAATATGATCCTCCATTATTTCTCTGAACTCATATCCCATTCACTGCAGATATACTGGCCTTCTTGCTGTTTCTTTAAAAAATATATATTTATTTATTTATTTCTGGCTGCACTGGGTCTTCATTGCTGCACAGGCTCTTCTCTGTGGTGAGCATGGGTTGCTTTCTAGGTGTGGGGCATGGGCTTCTCATTGTGGTGGTTTCTCTTGTTGCAGAGCACAGGCTCTAGGGCATGCAGGCTTCAGTAATTGCAGCACAGGGGCTCAATACTTGTGGCTCGTGGGCTTTAGAGCACAGGCTCAATAGCATACAGGCTTAGTTACTCTGAGGCATGTGGGATCTTCCTGGATCGGGGATAAAACCCACGTCTCCTGCATTGGCAAGTGGATTCTTTACCAATGAGCCACCAGGGAAGCCCCGGTACAGATATCTCTTTAAGATCCTGATTTCATTCCCTTTGGATATAGTCCCAGAATTGAAATTACTGGATTATAAAGTAGTTTCTCTGGTGGCTCAGAGGTTAAAGCATCTGCCTGCAATGCAGGAGACCACAGTTCGATCCCTGGGTTGGGAAGATTCCCCTGGAGAAGGAAATGGCAACCCACTCCAGTATTCTTGCCTGGAGAATCCCATGGATGGAGGAGCCTGGTGGGTTACAGTCCACAGGGTCTCAAAGAGTCAGACACGACTGAGCAACTTCACTTTCACTTTACTTTTAACTTTTTGAGGATCCTCCATACTATTTTCCATGATGATTATAATAATTTATATTCCTACCAACAATGTACAAGGGTTCTCTTTCCTCCATATCTTCACCAATACTTTTATCTGTTTTCTTTCTGATGTCAACTTAAAAAAATTGCACAACATGAAATTTGCAAGTTAAGTTTTGTTTGGGGCAAAATGAGGACGGCAGCTCAGGAGACAGCACCTCAGAGAGCTCTGAGAAACTGCTCCAAAGATGCAAGGAGAAAAGTCAGTATATACGTGATTTTGGTGAAGGGGGAAGATCTGCAATCAAGCACACAGTTTTTTAGAAAGTTTCTACTACTCTCATGAAGCTTTCTGCTAGTCAAGAGGTCACAGTTGTCACCATGTAGGATGTTAGTGCTTTTCTAAATATGAGGAGATACAAGAATTGGGCTCATAAAACTGGCTCTTGAAAATATTTAACCATCTGAAGACCTATCTTTCCAGTTTTTTCCCCTGAGCACAAAGTGCTTCATTTTTGCTCTCCACCCTGAATTCCTTTCAGGGGGTCTTAAAGGTCAGTAGCTACAGGAGCACATGATTTAATCCTTGTAGATGTAAATGACAAGTGACATTTTGTAGTTGACACTGATAATAGCATTTTAAGAGGTATGAGATGATATAATATTGTGGCTTTGATTTGTTTTTTCCTAGTGGAGCACCTTTTCGTATACATATTGACCATTCGTACATCTTCTTTTGAGAAATGTCTATTCAGGTCCTTCATCTATTTTTAAAATTTGGGTTATTAGTTTTTTGCTATTAAGTTGTATGCGTCCCTTACATATTTTGAATATTAACCCATTATCAGATACATAGTTTGCAAAAATTTTCTCCTGTTCCATAGGTTGCATTTTTACAGAGGTTGTTTCTTCTGCTATACAGAGATTTTAATTTGATGCAGTTCCACCTGCCTATTTTTCTTTTTGTTATCTATGCTTATGTTATCATATCTAAAAATCATTAACATGAGCTAGTCTTTGTTTTCTGGAAAGCAGAATAAACTGAGTTTCATACTATCTGAATTCTCCTTTGAAATCTTATGTCACTCAACAAATATAAAGAGAAACAGTTTGTGGGGAATTAGTGGAGCAGAGGCAGTGCCTACATTCCAGAAGTCAAAACCGGAAGACAGGCACCTAGAGCATTTCTGGGCACAGTTCATGGTCAGGTCCCACAGTGTTGATTGCTATTGCTTCTTGCCTTTCTGACTGAAGGGAGGACACAAACCTTCCTAAAATGTACACTAGTCATCCTCCAACTCCTAGACAGTTTCTTTCTCTGTTCAGTATAATACTCTGCTCAGGGACTTCATCAACCCATCTCTTCTCCAGATCCTTTGTGAAAATGGTCTTTTTATCTGAGCATTGGGTGAGGGATTACAATGACCAAGTTTGTTGTAATGGCATGTGCACGACTATATTGTGTATTGTTACACTGCATTAGAGTACAGTGACGACTCTATTTGAGCCAAGGGACATTTTCTGGAATCTCTGCTGTGATATTTGAGAATATTACTGTGCTGTATATGGATTTGCCTCAAGAACTGCAGTTAAAAAAGAAAAACAACACAAACCTTCCAATAAATGTAATAATTCCGAAGTGGAAGGATGCAATTCTGAATCTTCCTTTCTTTTACTTCCAAACATGTGCCCATAAGAATTACTCAGAAGCACTGAAAATATAAATTGTGAGAGAAACCAAGTTTAATTGAATGCAATCTCTTTTGGTGGATATGGGTCAGACCAATCCTCTTAACCTCATTTCATCAGATTGCAAAGAGCCTCCTACTTCTTACTGTATACTTCAGTTCTGATGGTTATATGGATAAAATACACAAACTGAGATTATCTTAAAAGAATTTCAGAAGCTCCCAGCATACTGGCAGAGGCAGTAATGATGTAAAATCCCTGCTGAATGGTTAGCAATATTCATTCTGTGTTACTTCTTCTCATGTAGCCTTTATCTTTTGGGCCAGCTGCAGAGGAATGGTTTGGCAGCTGGGTTTTTGGCCGAGGAATTTAGGTTATATGTTTATATTATTTATTGGTGACCTCTGGACCTCAGCAATCAACATCTTCACAACTTTTGCCAGAGAGATTGTGCCCCTAAAGGCTCTCAGTAAATGGTTATTCTTATTTCTTTCTTCTTTCCTTCGGTATCTCCCCTGCAGACTGGGCTAGTTTATGTGGCATGGGTGAAAGCATAAATGGGGAACTTTGGAAGAAATAAAAAGCAAGGGGATTTTCAGTGCATTAGGTAAATAACACACAAAGGTGTGCACATGTTCTAAGTGAGCTCTGGCTTTGAGGTCTGAAGACAAACAATGGTTGCTTGGTCCTGGAACACGTCACTCAGGGTTGTAGTCCCCGTGGTCTATTCTGGCCTGAGGGCATAAGGAGTGTCTCGCAGTTTTTGGTTGAGGTATTTCTATTCATTCCTCTGGTCTTTGTCTCCTGGTTTCTGAAGCTAAAGCTTTTGTGGACAGTATGGTCCTTTGGGTCTTTTCTAGGTGAAGTTGAAGAACTATAGTACAGATGAATTCTATCCAGAAAGAAATGAGATTCTTTGGGCAAATTTAGTGTCTTTACATATGTAGCTTGTGCCTAGATACATGTCAATAAGAGAGGAAAAAAAGCGTTAATACTGGTGTTTGAGGAAGAAAGGTGGAATGTATATCCTTATATAATGAAATTAGTACCCTGCTGGCTCAGATGGTAAAGAAACTTCCTGAAATGCGGAAGACCTGGCTTCGATCCCTGGGTTGGGAAGATCTCCTGGAGAAAATGGCTACCCACTCCATTATTACTGCCTGGAGAATTCCATGGACAGAGGAGCCTGGCTGGCTACAGTCCATGGAGTTGCAAAAAGTCAGATATGACTGATTGACTTTTTTTTTTATAATAAAGCTAGTAAGTGGAAATTATCATCTTGGTCTATTATTCCTGCCTCAGATAGGCCCACTTGGACTGATCTAGACCAGAGCAGAATTCCAAACCTGTATCTTGAGGTTGTGCTATTCCTTCCTTCATTCTCTTGCTCACTCAGCCATCCATCCACCCATTGCATCCATCTGATTTATCCATATATTTATTCAAGAAATAATCATTCAACACTTGTGTGTTGAGCTAGACACTTTTGATACAGAGAAAAGAGTCAGTTTCCCCTTCTCACTGTAACAGGAGAGACACAGACAGATCAGTGATTATAGCATAGAGTGGGTTGCTCTATAGGCAAGCACAGTGATGCTGGAGAGGGGTGTCCCATGCTAGTTGAGAAATGAGGCCTTAGCTGAGTTTTAACAGATAAGAAGGGGTTAACTTGTTGAAGAGGGAGGAGAGGGCCTTCTGGGCAGTGGAACAATGTTCCACCATCTGGTTGAAGACTCTTTTTCAAAACATTCTTACCGTATCTTCTTCTATCTGAATGAGACCTAATACTGTCTGGTGTCAAGATTCTTGTGTGCTCACTGAATTCACCTGAGGACTCTGAGCCTTTTTTGGTCTAGCAATTGTTTAGTTCTAAGGAAAGTACGTGGAAGCCAATGCTCAATTGATTTCAGGGAAGACTGAGATATTGTGCCTTCTGGAGATTCTGCTTTTCTTTTTAAGGAACTCACAATAGCTTCATAATGAAATTGTTCTAATTAAAATAATCTCTGAAAGTGAAAGTTAATTGCTCAGTTGTGTCCCACTCTTTGCTATCCCATGGATTGTAGCCTTCCGGGCTCCTCTGTCCATGGAATTCTCCAGACAAGAGTACTGGAGTGGGTAGCCATTCCCTTCTCCAGGCGATCTTTTCAACTCAGGGATAGAACTGGAGTCTTCTGCATTGCAGCTGGATTCTTTACCAACTGAGCCACCAGAGAAGCCCAAGAATACTGGAATGGGTAGCCTCTCCCTTCTCCAGGGGATCTTCCTCACCTGGAAATTGGACTGGGGTCTCCTGCATTGCAGGCAGATTCTTTACCAGTTGAGCTATCACTAACTGATAAAAGCTTGAATAGTTTTTGGGATTTCCTGCTAAGATTTGTAATAAATGATGAAACCTGAAGTCAAGAGATGACACTTTACAAAGGTGGCTGAAAAGAAATTGTTAAAGAAATGTTTGACAAAGTGAGTCAAATAATGGCCTGGCACTATTCTTTGAAGAGAAGGCCCAGCTTTGATCTTTTCCCACTGAACTGACAGTGATTCACAATATACAGTGTCTTATCATTTATCCTCCTCTCAAGTATACCATTCCTGCTTTTGTTCAGCTGCAAGCTTTTGTTTTCATTTCTGGCTTTCTCATGATCACTGAGAGGGCTGGAGGTATTATTTAAATACAACAAATGCTCTTTCTGACTGTTGGAGAAATTTCCAAAGGTAAAGGGACCTTTTCTAATGTCACATAAAAGTATCTGGGCATTTTTTCCTCTCTTTTTTGACATGAGGAAAAATGGAGGCCTGAGGTTTGAGCACTGCCAAATCCAATCAATCTAGGATCTCAGTGATGGGCAAGTACACTCCTCCTACACCTGAGCTTTATGTCTCTTTGACGTTTGGTGGTAAACACTGAATGACAAGAGGTGGGTGACTTGTGTCCTAATTGATGCCTACTCTGAAAGTTCAGAGGTCCTGATTTTAAACGAAGATATCTGACTTATGACAAGGCTGGAAGAAGCAGTCTTGATTAGAGAAAATTTTTAACTCCTGAGTGGGTCAGGGGTAGTGGATGATATGCATTGTGGTAATTGGAGAAGGGAATTGAGTCAACAGAGCAGAGAATTCCAAGCTTATATGGACATTGAATCCATGACCTTGATTCCATTTCCATGAAACTAAAGCAACTGAAGATCTCAAGGGGTTTCAAGTGGAAATGGTAAAGTAGGGACATTCTCATGAAGTATGCACATGGGTGTCAGATGGATCTGTATTTCAGATCTGAGTCTCCCACTCATAAGCTGCATGGTTCTAGATAAGTTACTTAAACTCTCTGTTCATGTCCTCTTATATAAAGTGGAGATAATTATTTCAGAATAAATAGCAAAGACTAATTAATATTAAGACAAAAAGAATTGTATAAACATGACTAAAGTGACTGACACCCAATAAAGGATACCTACACATAGTAGGAAAAATTAGTGAGAAAGTGAACTACAAGAGTAAGAAAGGCCTGAAGCATGCAGACAATGGGAAGCCTCTATAAGTCAATTGATCACACCATTGACCTCCACACTTCAAAGTCAGTAATTACAGCAATGAAACATAATAACAATGACAATTTGGGTTATAGTAGGATTCTGATATTATGAAATGATGTGATTCTGATTCAGCCATGATTCAGTGCTGCCTGGCATCCATCTGGGGTCTGAGTTTGATGCCTAATTGGCTCTGCCTTCCTTACAAGTCTTGGGATCTGAAACCCTCTTATTAGCGATATAAAGGAAGTGAATAAAAAGTGAAAGAGCTAGCTAGTTGGTCTTCAAAACCGGTCTTGGACTCAGTTCACCACCCAACTGTTTATCTGTGGGGGAGCAAAAAAGCTCACGAGAAGACTGCAGGACGATCTCTCCAGGCAGTATATTCACCTAGCAAGGTCTGCCTAGGAAGAGTGGTCACAGAGCACAGAGGGCCCCCCATCCATTAGAAAGACATGAACCAGTGTAGACCCTACAGCTTCTTCATCCCTAGAGGCAAGGAGATGGTAGCTAGCATTTACCAAGTGTCCTCAGGCAGTCCTGCCTGGTTAAAATATCATGTTCTTAAGTTCCCTGCTGCTGCTTAGTCGCTTCAGTCGTGTCCGACTCTGGGCGACCCCAGAGAGGGCAGCCCGCCAGGCTCCCCTGTCCCTGAGATTCTCCAGGCAAGAACACTGGAGTGGGTTGCCATTTCCTTCTCCAATGCATGAAAGTGAAAAGTGAAAGTGAAGTCGCTCAGTCGTGTCCGACTCTTAGCGACCCCATGGACTGCAGCCCACTAGGCTCCTCCATCCATGGGATTTTCCAGGCAAGAGTACTGGAGTGGGGTGCCATTGCCTAGGAAGTACCAAAAAGGAAGAAGTGGCTACTCTTCCGACCTAAAATACAAGAGCATGAGCCCTTCTTTGTGAAAAGTATCCTAGTTGTTGCAAATTCTGATGTTTTCTTTTTACCTTACCTTTTAAACTTGCAGAATGTCTTTAATTGTAATATAACTTGACTCTGTGTTCTCTTTTCGACTCTTAACTTTTTAAACTGCCACAGTTTGGTAGATATTACTTTATTTTTTGTGTTAAAAATCCATACTAAAGAATTTACAGTAGTTATATAAGTATGTGAATATTTTTTGAAAATCAATGAGTTATATTTTCAGGTGAGCATTCATTTCTCTGTACAGAAAATCAATTTTATTTACTTGTCAATAGACTGAATTTTGGGTGCTGATATAAGATCTTATTTAGGCAAACATTGGCTTGTGAAGCTATGCTAGAATGTACTAGGGTTCAGAGTTAAAACAGATCCAGCTGTCTCATTTACACTCACAATTCTAGAAAGCTTCTCCATCCATGTCTTTTCTAAGGACATAGGATGAAAAAGGCAACTCTATCACAATGGAAATACCCATTTTGGATTGGAGTCTCTGATTCTTTTCTGTACTTTCAAAAGAAGTCTGATGACTAGATGGAAGGGTTTTGTAAATAGGAAAGCCCCATTTTGATATCATCTGTTACTACTTCTACTATTAGTTTGGGAATTTGGTTCTATTCAGAGAATATTTATTAAGTGATTTCTAAGTCAAGGCTATGGTTTTCCCAGTAGTCATATATGGATGTGAGAGTTGGACTATAAAGAAAGCTGAGCACAGAAGAATTGATGCTTTTGAACTGTGGTGTTGGAGAAGGCTCTTGAGATTCCCTTGGACTGCAAGGAATCCAACCAGTCCATCCTAAAGGAGATCAGTCTTGGGTGTTTATTGGAAGGACTGATGTTGAAGCTGAAACTCCAATATTTTGGCTACCTGATGCAAAGAGCTGACTCATTTGAAAAGACCCTGATGCTGGGAAAGATTGAAGGCAGGAGGAGAAGGGGATGACAGAGGATGAGATGGTTGGATGGCATCATGGACTCAATAGACATGAGTTTGGGTAAACTCTGGGAGTTGGTGATGGACAGGGAGGCCTGGCGTGCTGTGGTTCATGGGGTCGCAAAGAGTTGGACATGACTGAGTGGCTGAACTGAACTGAACTGAACTGAATATGCTTGGCATATTCTGAATGCTTTGGAGAGTGTTTTTTTTTTTTTTTTTAATTACAGGATTTAGTTTTTCCTCTCAAGGAGATTACAATTTACTGTGAATATCTGGCATAAACATCTCATATTTATGAACAAAACAGAAAAATTAAGTACTTAACCACAGAAGAAGTTAAAAAAACATTTTGAAGAATATGCATATTAGGAATTCAGTTTTCAGCTACAGTATTTACTATTACACACATATGTCACAGTTGGTTATGAGATTTATTGCAGGTAATTTACTAGTAATAATAACTGAAGACCTAAAATTTGTGAGTTATTTATTTTGTATATAATTAGGGTGGATTCAATGTAATTTCTAAACATCACTTGTTTGGATGCTAAAATATTTTCTTGAAGAAAAAAATCAGAGAAGTCAAAGCTAACAGGCTGTAATTATAGTATTGCTTTTCGTTTAGGAATTCTGGCCTTGCAATCACTCAAATCCCAATTCCCTCACTTTAATCTAACATCATTCAGACTCCTTGGTTTGCCATGAGGATTCATGAAAAGAATCCCTGAGCAGTGTGCTCACCTTACCAGGAGGCAACCATCAGATAAATGTCAGCCAGTGTCATTATTAAATATGTATAGTGCTGAGTACACAGCTATTATTCTAAGAGACCAGAAAAGAGAGCAAGCAGTGCTGGCTTCAGTGAAGAAGGAAGGCCTAAGAACAGGACACCTGCAAGAATGGTTCAGGTTAAGGAGATGCATTCATTGCACTTTCACTGCTCTAGTGCCAGTCCCCATGCTGTGCCTCACTTCCTGTTTTGTCCATTACTTACCAGCCAATCCTGAATTTTCTATTTGATGTCCTTGGAGTTTGGCTGATCCTTGCATGATTGGATTGTTTGGCTTTGGGGAAGTGTGTCATCCCTTGATTCTTTTCTTCTTTTTCTCATACAAACAAGTTCCTATATATCACTTATATTTCTCCATCAATGCAAACTGGCCCTTCCCAAGCCAGGATTCTTAACCTACGTTGGACCTTTGCCCTATTCCTCAAGCTATTTCTTTGTTCTTAGTCAACCCAACTGCATTTCTATCTGTAATTTTTCAAATCATCACTTCCCTTAACACAACTACTTAGACTCATTAAAAAAAAAAATTATTATAAGTACCTTAAAAACAAAAAGTAAAGAGAAATAAGAAGTTTCACAGATATATTAATTTTCAATAATAATTGAAGATTCTGCCCTATTTGTTTACTAGTGGCTTAGACAGTAAAGAATGCCTACAATATAGGAGATCCAGGTTCGCCCCAGGAGACCAGGTTCCTGGTTTGAGAAGATCCCTTGAAGAAGGGAATGGCAATCTCTCCAATATTCTGGCCTGGATAATTCCATGGACAGAGGAACCTGGTGGGCTGCAGTCCATGGGTCCCAAAGAGTCAGACATGACTGAGCAACTAACACTTTCACTTTCAGACAGTAAATAGTCTGCCTGCAATGCAAGAGACACAGGTTTGATCCCTGGGCCAGAAAGATTCTCTGGAGAAGTGAATGGCAGCCCATTTCAGTAATCTTGCCTGGAGAACTCCATGGACAGAGGAGAGTGGTTGGTTACAGTCCATGGGGTCTCAAAGAGTCGGAAACACGACTGAGAAACCAACACATTCACTTTTCATCCTTTTTTGCTTTTTCTATGTTGAATTATTTTTACTATTAAAAAAATTGAAATATAGGAGTATGACTGGGAAGCTGGACAATAGAGCCAATTTTAAGATCATGCTTGGCTGAAAAGAAAAACTTTAGCCACAAACCCACCGTATCCCTCCCTGACCTGAGTACCCATCCTAACACCTAGACACAGCTCCATCCAACTTCCTGCAGGCTTCAGTGCTAGACATCTCATGCCAAACGGTGAAATAGGACCACAGCTCTGCCCATCAGCAATCAGGATGCCTAAAATAGTACTAAGGTCACAGATACCCCAAAACACACCCTCGATATGGCCTTATCAGTTAGAGGGAAAAGACTTAGCTCCACCCACCAGAGCAGAGGCACCAGTCCCAACCATCAGGAAACCTACACAGACTCTGAACCCACTCACTCACCAGGGGTCAGACAACAGAAGCAAGAGGAACTATGACCCTACAGCCTGCAAAAGGGAGACCATAAATACAGTAAGTTAGAGAAAATAAGATTACAAAGAAATATGTTGCAGATGAAGGAGCAAGGTAAAAAATAAGGTCAAATAAATGAATATGAGGTAGGCAATCTACCTAAAAGAGCATTCAGAGTAAAGAGGTTCCAAAATCTTGGAAATAGAGTGAAGGCACAGATGGGGAAAATACAAGAAATGTTAAAAAGGACTTAGAAGAACTAAAGAACAAGCCAAAAGTGATGAACAGTGCAATAAATGAAGTGAAAAATATGCTAGAAGGAATCAATAGCAGAATAACTGAGTCAGAAGAACAGATAAGTGAGTTAGAAGACAAAATGGTGGAAATAACTGCTGAAGAGTAGAATAAAGAAAAAAGAATGAAAAGAAACGAGAACAATCTCAGAGACCTCTGGGATAACATTAAATGCAACAACATTTGAATTATAGGGTCATAGCAGAAGCGCGCCGGCTGCGACGGACCACGCAGAAGCCTGGCCGAGAGGAGCTACCCCTCGCCCAAGGTCACGGGCAGTGACCTAGAGTGCCAGGCTGCGTTGGCACAGGAGTGGCTGAGAGGAGCTACCCCATGTCCAAGGTCAAGGGCAGCGGCCGAGATGAGCTACCCCATGCCTGAGATCAGGGGCGGTGGCCGAGAGGAGACACTACAGGCCGGAGGTCAGGGCGGCAGCCGAGAAGAGCCAACCCACGTCCAAGGGACAGCAGCTGCGTGGATGCAGGAGTGCCGAGAGGACCTACTCCATGTTCAAGGTCAGGAGGGGTGGCGGTGAGGAGATACCCCTCGTCCAACGTAAGAAAAACCCAAGTAAGACAGTAGGTGTTGCGAGAGGGCATCAGATGGCAGACACACTGAAATCATAATTACAAAAAACTAGCTAATCTTATCACACGGACCACAGCCTTGTCTAACTCAATGAAACTAAGCCATGCCGTGTGGGGCCACCCAAGACGGGCGGGTCATGGTGGAGAGGTCTGACAGAATGTGGTCCACTGGAGAGGGGAATGGCAAATCACTTCAGTATTCTTGCCTTGAGAACCCCATGAACAGGATGAAAATGCAAAATGATAGGATACTGAAAGAGAATCTCCCCAGGACGACAGGTGCCCAATATGCTACTGGAGATCACTGGAGAAATAACTCCAGAAAGAATGAAGGGATGGAGCCAAAGCAAAAACAATATCCAGTTGTGGATGTGACTGGTGATAGAAGCAAGGTCCGATGCTGTAAAGAGCAATATTGCATAGGAACCTGGAATGTCAGGTCCATGAATCAAGGCAAATTGGAAGTGGTCAAACAGGAGATGGCAAGAGTGAATGTCGACATTCTAGGAATCAGCGAACTAAAAGGGACTGGAATGGGTGCATTTAACTCAGATGACCATTATATCTACTACTGTGGGCAGGAATCCCTTAGAAGAAATGCAGTAGCCATCATGGTCAACAAAAGAGTCCAAAATGCAGTACTTGGACGCAATCTCAAAAATGACAGCATGATCTCTGTTTATTTCCAAGGCAAACCATTCAATATCACGGTAATCCAAGCCTATACACCAACCAGTAATGCTGAAGAAGCTGAAATTGAACAGTTCTATGAAGACCTACAAGACCTTTTGGAACTAACACCCCAAAAAGATGTCCTTTTCATTATAGGGGACTGGAATGCAAAGGTAGGAAGTCAAGAAACAGCTGGAGTAACAGGCAAATTTGGCCTTGGAGTACAGAATGAAGCAGGGCAAAGGCTAATAGAGTTTTGCCAAGAGAACGCCCTGGTTATAGCAAACACCCTCTCCCAACAACACAAGAGAAGACTCTACACATGGACATCACTAGATGGTCAACACCGAAATCAGATTGATTATATTCTTTGCAGCCAAAGATGGAGAAGCTCTATACAGTCAGCAAAAACAAGACCAGGAGCTGACTGTGGCTCAGATCATGAACTCCTGAATGCCAAATTCAGACTTAAGTTGAAGAAAGTGGGGAAAATCACTAGACCATTCAGGTATGACCTAAATCAAATTCTTTATAATTATACAGTGGAAGTGAGAAATAGATTTAAGGGCCTAGATCTGATAGACAGAGTGCCTGATGAACTATGGATGGAGGTTTGTGACATTGTACAGGAGACAGGGATCAAGACCATCTCCATGGAAAAGAAATGCAAAAGAGCAAAATGGCTAACTGGGGAGGCCTTACAAATAGCTGTGAAAAGGAGAGAAGTGAAAAGCAACGGAGAAAAGGAAAGATATGAGCATCTGAATGCAGAGTTCCAAAGAATAGCAAGAAGAGATAAGAAAGCCTTCCTCAGTGATCAATGCAAAGAAATAGAGGAAAACAATAGAATGGAAAAGACTAGAGATCTCTTCAAGAAAATTAGAGATACCAAGGGAACAGTTCATGCAAAGATGGGCTCAATAAAGGACAGAAATGTTATGGACCTAACAGAAGCAGAAGATATTAAGAAGAGGTGGCAAGAATACACAGAAGAACTGTACAGAAAAGATCTTCACGAGGCAGATAATCACGATGGTGTCATCACTCACCTAGAGCCAGACATGCTGGAATGTGAAGTCAAGTGGGCCTTAGAAAGCATCACTACAAACAAAGCTAGTGGAGGTGATGGAATTCCAGTTGAGCTATTTCAAATCCTGAAAGATGGTGTTGTGAAAGTGCTGCACTCAATATGCCAGCAAATTTGGAAAACTCAGCAGTGGCCACAGGACTGGAAAAGGTCAGTTTTCATTCCAATCCCAAAGAAAGGCAATGCCAAAGAATGCTCAAACTACTGCACAGTTGCCCTCATCTCACAGGCTAGTAAATTCTGCTTAAAATTCTCCAAGCCAGGCTTCAGCAATACGTGAACCATGAGCTTCCAGATGTTCAAGCTGGTTTTAGAAAAAGCAGAGGAACCAGAGATCAAATTGCCAACATCTGCTGGATCATGGAAAAAGCAAGAGAGTTCCAGAAAATCATCTATTTCTGCTTTATTGACTATGCCAAAGCCTTTGACTGTGTGGATCACAATAAACTGTGGAAAACTCTGAAAGAGATGGGAATACCAGGCCACCTGATCTGCCTCTTGAGAAACCTGTATGCAGGTCAGGAAGCAACAGTTAGAACTGGACATGGAATGACAGACTGGTTCCAAATAGGAAAAGCAGTACATCAAGGCTGTATATTGTCACCCTGCTTATTTAACTTATATGCAGAATACATCACGAGAAATGCTGGGCTGGAAGAAACACAAGCTGGAGTCAAGATTGCAGGGAGAAATATCAATAACCTCAGATATGTAGATGACACCACCCTTATGGCAGAAAGTGAAGAGGTACTAAAAAGCCTTTTGATGAAAGTGAAAGAGGAGAATGAAAAAGTTGGCTTAAAGCTCAACATTCAGAAAACTAAGATCATGGCATCTGGTCCCATCATTTCATGGGAAATAGATGGGGAAACCGTGGAAACAGTGTCAGGCTTTATTTTTTTGGGCTCCAAAATCACTGCAGATAGTGATTGCAGCCATGAAATTAAAAGACACTTACTCCTTGAAAGGAAAGTTATGACCAACCTAGATAGCATATTAAAAAAGCAGAGATATTACCTTGCTAACAAAGGTCCATCTAGTCAAGGCTATGGTTTTTCCAGTGGTCATGTATCGATGTAAGAGTTGGACTATGAGGAAAGCTGAGTACCGAAGAATTGATGCTTTTGAACAGTGGTGTTGGAGAAGACTCCTGAGAGTCCCTTGGACTGCAAGGAGATCCAACCAGTCCATTCTGAAGGAGATCAGCCCTGGGATTTCTTTGGAAGGACTGATGCTAAAGCTGAAAGTCCAGTACTTTGGCCACCTCATGCAAAGGGTTGACTCATTGGAAAAGACCCCGCTGCTGGGAGGGATTGGGGGAAGGAGAAGAAGGGGATGACAGAGGATCAGATGGCTGGATGGCATCACCGACTCGATAGACATGAATTTGAGTGAACTCCAGGAGTTGGTGATGGACATGGAGGCCTGGCGTGCTGCGATTCATGGGGTCGCAAAGAGTTGGACACGACTGAGCAACTAAGTGAACTGAACTGAACTGAACTAAGAAGAAGATAAGGGCCTGAGAAACTATTTCAAAAGATTATAAATGAAAAACTCCCTAACATGGGAAAGGAAATAACCACCCAAATCAGGGAAGCACAGAGAGTTTCATATAGGATAAACCCAAGGAGAAACACAATGAGACACATGTTTGTCAAACTAATAAAAACTGAATACAAAGGAAAAATATTAAAAGCAGCAAGGGAAAAGGAATAAATAGATTGTAGTCACCATCTACAATGATTTTGGAGTCTAAGAAAATAAAATCTGCCACTGTCCACACTTTTCCCCCATGTATTTGCCATGAAGTGATGGGACCTGATGCCATTAACTTAGTTTTTTGAATGTTTAGTTTTAAGCCAGCTTTTTCACTCTCCTCTTTCACCTTTATCAAAAGGTTCTTTAGTTCCTCTTCCATTTCTGTCATTAGAGTGTTATCATCTGTTTATCTGAGATTGTTGGTATTTCTCCCAGCAATCTTAATTCTAGTTTGTGATTCATCCAGCCCAGCGTTTTGAATGATGTACTCTGCACATAAGTTAAATAAACAAGGTGACAATAAACAGCGTTGACATACTCTTTTCCCAGTGGAATCAGTCCACTCTTCTATGTCTGGTTCCAACTGTTGCTTCTTGACTTGCATACAGGTTTCTCAGGAGACAAGTAAGGTGGTCTGATACTCCCGCCTCTTGAATTTTCACAGTTGTGATCCACACAAAGGCTTTAGAGTAGTTGAGGAAGCAGAAATAGATGTTTTTCTGGAGCTCCTTTGTTTTCTCCATAATCTAACAAATGTTGACATGTCAGTTTGATCTCTGGTTCCACTGCCTCTTCAGACCCCAGCTTGTACATGTTGACATTCTCAGTTAACATACTGCTGAAACCTAGCTGAAGGATTTTGAGCGTACTCTTGCTAGAATGTGAAATGAGCATATTTATATGGTAGTTGGAAGAAAGTGAAGAGGAACTAAAAAGCCTCTTGATGAAGGTGAAAGAGGATAGTGAAAAAGTTGGCTTAAAACACAATATCCAGAAAACTAAGATCATGGCATCTGGTCCCATCGCTTCCTGGAAAATAGATGGGGAAACAGTGGAAACAGTGTCAGACTTTATTTTTTGGGGCTCCAAAATCACTGCAGATGGTGATTGCAGCCATGAAATTAAAAGACGCTTACTCCTTGGAAGGAAAGTTATGATCAACCTAGATAGCATATTGAAAAGCAGAGACATTACTTTGCCAACAAAGGTCTGTCTAGACAAGGCTATGGTTTTTCCTGTGGTCATGTATGGATGTGAGAGTTGGACTGTGAAGAAAGCTGAGTGCCGACGAATTGATGCTTTTGAACTGTGGTGTTGGAGAAGACTCTTGAGAGTCCCTTGGACTGCAAGGAGATCCAACCAGTCCATTCTGAAGGAGATCAGCCCTGGGATTTCTTTGGTAGGACTGATGCTAAAGCTGAAACTCCAGTACTTTGGCCACCTCATGCGAAGAGTTGACTCATTGGAAAAGACTCTGATGCTGGGAGGAATTGGAGGCAGGAGGAGAAAGGGATGACAGAGGATGAGATGGCTGGATGGCATCACTGACTCAATGGATGTGAGTCTGAGTGAACTCCGGGAGTTGGTGATGGACAGGGAGGCCTGGCGTGCTGTGATTCATGGTGTCACAAAGAGTCAGACACGACTGAGTGAATGAACTGAACTGAATTGAACTGAAACATTCTTGGATAGTTCCTTCTTTGTGACTGGAATTAAAACTGACCTTTACCAGTCCTGTGGCCATTGCTGAATTTCCCAAATTTGCTGACACATTGAGTGCATCACTTTAACAGCATTATATTTTAGGATTTGAAATAACTTAGCTGGAATTCTATCACCTCCACTAACTTTATTGGTAGTAATACTTCCTGAGGCCCACTTGACTTCACATTCCAGCTTATCCAGCTCTAGGTGAGTGACTGCACCATCATGGTTATATGGGTTTTGAAGACCTTTTTTTTGTACAGTTCTTATGAATATTCTTGTCACTTATTCTTAATCTCTTCTACTTCTGTTAGGTCCTAGTCATTGCTTTCTTTTAACATGCCCATTCATACATGAAATATTCCTTTGATATCTCACATTTTCTTGAAGAGATGTCTGATTCTTCCCATTGTATTGTTTTTCTCTATTTTTTCCCCTTATTCATTTAACAAAGCCTTCTTACCTCTCCTTGCTATTCTCTAGAACTCTGCATTCACTTGGGTATATCCTTCTCTCTTTCTCATTTACCTTTTGCTTCTCCTCTTTCCTCAGCTATTTGTAAATCCTCCTCAGACAAGCATTTTGCCTTCTTGAATTTCTTTTTCTTTGGGATGGTTTTGGTCACTGCCTTCTGTAAAATGTTATGAATCTTTTTTCATAGTTCTTCAGGCACTCTGTCAAATTTAACCCCTTGAACCAATTTGTTACTCCATTGTATAATCATGAGGGGTTTGATTTCTTTCATAACTGAATGGCCTAATCATTTCCCCTACTTTCTTCAACTTAAGCTTGAATTTTGCAATAAGGAGTTCATGATCTGAGTCACAATAAGCTTCAGGTCTCATTTTTACTGACTGCATTGTGCTCTCCATTTTTGGCTGCAAAGAACATAATCAGTCTGATTTTGGTATTGACCATCTGGTAATGTCCATCTGCAGAGTTTTCTCTTGAGTTGTTGGAAAAGTGTGTTTGCTATGAATAGTGTGGATGCAATATCAAAAATGACAGAATGATCTTGGTTCATTTCAAGGCAAACAACCCAAAGTCACAGCAATCCAAATTTATACCCCAACCACCAGTGCCAAAGAAGTTGAAATTGAAAGGTTCTATGAAGATCTACAAGACCTTTATAGAGCTAACATCTAAAAAAGATGTTCTTTTCATCAGAAGGGACTGGAATGGAAAAGCAGGAAGTAGAGAGATACCTGGAGTGACAAGCAAATTTGGCTTTGGAGTACAAAATGAAGCAGGGCAAACGGTAACAGGATTTTGCCAAGAGAATGTGCTTGTTATAGCAAGCATTCTCTTTCAACAACAGAAGAGATGACTCTACACATGGACATCACCAGATGGTGACTATCGAAATCAGATTGATTATATTTTTTGCAGCTGAAGAAGGAGAAGTTCTATACAGTGAACAAAAATAAGACCTGGAGCTGACTTGTGGCTCAGATATGAGCTTCCTATTGCAAACTCAGACTTACATTGTAGAAAGTAGGGAAAATCACTAGGTCATTCATGTATGACCTAAATAAAACCCCTTATGATTATAAAGTAGAAGTGACAAATAGATTCAAGGGATTAGATCTGATAGACAGAACTCCTGGAGAGCTATGAATGGAGTTTTGTAACATTATACAGGAAGCAGTGACCAAAACCATTGCCAAAAAAAAAAGTAATGCAAGGAAGGAAAATAGTTATCTGAGGAGGTCTTATAAATAGCTGAGAAAAAGGGAAGGGAAAGCAAAGGAGAAAGGGAAAACTATACCCGACTGAATGCAGAGTTCCAAAGAGTAGCAGGATGAAATAAGAAAGCCTTCTTAAATGAACAGTATAAAGAAATAGAGGAATACAATAGAATGACAAAGATTAGAGATCTCTTCATGAAAGTTAGAGATACCAAGGGAATAGTTCATGCAAAGATGGACACAATAAAGTACAGAAGAGATAAGGACCCAATAGAAACAGGAGAGATTAAGAAGTGGTGGTAAGAACACACAGAAGAACTCTACAAAAAAGGTCTTAGTTACCTGGATAACCACGACTATGTGGTCATTTGGCTAGAGCCATACATCCTGGGGTGTAAAGTCAAATGGGCCTTAAGAAGAATTATTACAAACAAAGATCATGGAGGTGATGGAATTCCAGCTGAATTATTTTATATCCCTAAAAATGATGCTGTTAAAAGTACTGCAGTCAATGTGTCTGTAAATATGGAAAACTCAACCGTGGCCACAGGACTGGAAAAGGTCAGTTTTCATTCCAATCCCAAAGAAAGGCAATGCCAAAGAATCTTCAAACTGCTGCATAATCACGCTCATTTCACATGCAAGGTAATGCTCAAAATCCTTCAAACTACATTTCAACAGTACATGAGCCAAACTTCTAAATGTACAAGTTGGAATTTGAAGTGACAGAAGAATGAGATTGAATCTCCAACATCCACTGGGCTACTTCAAAACAAGAGAATTCCAGAAAGACATCTACTTCTGCTTCATTGACTATGCTAAAGCCTTTGACTGTGTGGATCACAGCAAATTGTGGAAAATTCTTTGAGTAGGGAATATCAGACCACCTTACCTGCCTCCTGAGAAATCTGTATGCAGGTCAAGAAACAACAGTTAGAACCAGACATGGAACAACAGACTGGTTCCAAATTGGGAAAGGAGTACGTGATGGCTGTATATTGTCACCCTGTTAAATAACTTATATGCAGAGAACATTAAGTGAAATGCTGGACTGGATGAAGCTCAAGCTGGAATCAAGATTGCCAGGAGAAATATCAATAACCTCAGATATGCAGATGACACCACCCTTATGACAGAAAGTGAAGAGGAACTTGAAAGCCTCTTGATGAAAGAGGAGAGTGAAAAAGCTGGTTTAACACTCAACATTCAAAAAACTAAGATCATGGCATCCAGTCCCATCGCTTCATGGCAAATAGATGGGCAAACAACAGAATCAGTGACAGACTTTTCTTGGGCTCCAAAATCACCGAAGATGGTGACTGCAGCCATGAAATTAAAAGATGTTTCCTCCTTGGAAGAAAAACTATGACAAACATAGACAGTGTATTAAAAGAAGAGACATCACTTTTCAACAAAGTTATTCCAGTAGTCTAGACTGGAATAGACTAAAGTATTCCAGTAGTCATGTACAGATGTGAGAGTTAGACCATAAAGAAGGCTGAGTGCTGAAGAATTGATGCTTTTGAACTGTGGTGCTGGAGAAGACTATTGACAGTCCCTTTGTTACAAGGAGATCCAACCAGTCCATCCTAAAGGAAATGAGCCCTGGATATTCATTGGAAGGACTGATGCAGAACCTGAAGCTCCAACACTTTGGCCACCTGATGCGAAGAGTTGATTCATTGGAAAGACCCTGATGCTGTGAAAGATTGAAGGCAGAAGGAGAAGAGGGTGACAGAAGATGAAATTGTTGGATGGCATCACAGACTCAGTGGACAAGAGTTTGAGCAAACTCTGGGAGGTGGTGAAGGACAGGGAGGCCCGGTATGCTGCAGTCCAGTGGATTGCCGAGTCAGACACAACTGAGTGACTGAACAATAACAACAGTATGTTAGTTAATTAATATATGTGTATATTCCCTGTCCTACACAATAATTTTTTTGTAGCTTATTCATTATATACATAATGGTTTGTATCTCTTAATCCTTTATGCTTAATATTTTTGCTTTCATCTCTCCACTGGTAACCATTAGTTTGTTCTCTATATATGAGCTTGTTTCTGTTTTGTTTTATTTTTTCATTCATTTATTTTTCATATTCCACATATAAGTTAAAGCAGTATTTATGTTTCTCTCTCTGATTTATTTCACTAAGAATGACCCCTCCCAGTCCACCTATGTTGTTGCAAATGCAAAATTTCAGTTTTTTTTATGCCTGAGTAATACACACACACACACACACACACACACACACACACACCTTCTTTATCCATTCATCTGCTGATAGATACTTAGATTGCCTCAATATTTTGGTTTTGTAATAATTAATAATAAAATAATAAATGATGCTATTAACATTGGAATGCATGTGTCTTTTTCAAGTTAGTGTTTTCATTTTCTAAAAAATTCCCCTGCAATGCAGGAGTCACAGGAGATGTGGGTTTTATTCCTATGTCAAGAAGATCCCCTGGAAGAGGCTCTAGTATATTGTATAGTATATTTATGGAGTTCTTAGGGTTTTCTGTAATAATATCATACCATCTATAAATAGTGACAATTTTACTTCTTTCCTTCCAATTTTATTACCTTTTATTTCTTTTTCTTGCTTGTTTGATGTGACTCTTGCTTGTTTATTATGACTAGAGCTATAACTATACTATGTTAAATAAAAATGGCGCAAGTAAGCATCCTTATCTTGTTCCTAATCTTAGACATAAAGCTTTCAGCTTTTCATTATCGAGTACGATGTTAGTTGTGGGTTTGGCATAAATGGCCTTCAATATGTTAAAATATGTTCCCTCTATACCAACTTTGAATTTTTATCATAAGTGGATACTGAATTTTGTTAAATGCTTTTACTGCTTATTTGCAATGATAATATAATTTTATTCTTCCTTTTAAAAAATGTGATTATCATAGTGATTGATTGGCAGATACTGAACCATCCTTATATTCCTAGGATAAATTCTACTTGATTATGGTGCATGATTTTTTTTCTATGTAATTAAATTCCATTTGCTAATATTTTGTTGAATTCTTTTATCTATCTTCATAAGTGATATTATCATGTAATTTTCTCTCTTTTTGGTGGTGACTTTAGGAAGCTTTGGTATCAGGATAATGCTAGACTTTAAGAATGAATTTAGGTTTATTCCTGCCTCTTCAATTTCTTGGAATAACTTGAGCAGCATAAGTACTAGCTCTTCTTTACATGTTTCATAGAATTCCCCTGTGTAGCCATCCGGCCCTAGACTTTTGTTTGCTGGAAGTTTTTTGATTACTAATTTACCTTGCTTAATTTAGTGATTAGCCTGTTCGAATTTTACCTATTTCTTCTTTACTTCTTAACTCAGTCCTGGAAGATTTTGTGTTTCTACAAATTCGTCAATTGCTATTCAGTTGTCCAATTTGTTGGTGTACAACTTCATGAAATTAAAAGACGCTTACTCCTTGGAAGGAAAGTTATGACAACCTAGATAGCATATTGAAAAGCAGAGATATTACCTTGCCAACAAAGGTCCATCTAGACAAGGCTATGGTTTTTCCAGTGGTCATGTATGAATGTGAGAGTTGGACTGTGAAGAAAGCTGAGTGCCAAAGAATTGATGCTTTTGAACTGTGGTGTTGGAGAAGACTCTTGAGAGTCCCTTGGAATGCAAGGAGATCCAACCAGTCCATCCTAAAGGAGATCAATCTTGGGTGTTCATTGGAAGGACTGATGCTGAAGCTGAAACTCCAATACTTTGGACACCTCATGTGAAGAGTTGACTCATTGGAAAAGACCCTGATGCTGGGAGGGATTGGGGGCAGGAGGAGAAGGGGATGACAGAGGATGAGATGGCTGGATGGCATCACCAACTCGTTGGACATGAGTTTGAGTGAACTCCAGGAGTTGGTGATGGACAGGGAGGCCTGGTGTGTTGCGATTCATGGGGTCACAAAGAGTCGGACATGACTGAGTGACTGAACTGAACTAAACATCATAGTACCCTAATGATTTTTAAATTTTTGTGGTATCAGTTGTAATTTTTCCTGTCTCTTTCTTTTATTTGAGTCCTTTTTTTTTTTCCTAAAGAGTCTGGCTAAAGGCTTACCAATTTTGCTTATCTTTTTAAACAAAATCTCTCTTGGTTTCATTGAATTTTTCTGCTTTTTTCTTTATTCTCTTCTTTATTTTCTATCTGATCTTTATTATTTCCTACCTTATGTTGAGCTTGGCTTTTGTTTGTTTTTTTTTTTTTTTTTTAATTCCTTTACATGGAAATGCAAAAAAGCAAAATGGCTGTCTGGGGAGGCCTTACAAATAGCTGTGAAAAGAAGAGAAGTGAAAAGCAAAGGAGAAAAGGAAAGATATAAGCATCTGAATGCAGAGTTCCAAAGAATAGCAGGAAGAGATAAGAAAGCCTTCTTCAGCGATCAATGCAAAGAAATAGAGGAAAACAACAGAATGCGAAAGACTAGAGATCGCTTCAAGAAAATCAGAGATACCAAAGGAACATTTCATGCAAAGATGGGCTCGATAAAGGACATAAATGTTATGGACCTAACAGAAGCAGAAGATATTAAGAAGAGGTGGCAAGAATACACAGAAGAACTATATAAAAAAGAGCTTCACGACCCAGATAATCACGATGGTGTGATCACTCATCTAGAGCCAGACATCCTGGAATATGAAGTCAGATAGGCCTTAGAAAGCATCACTACAAACAAAGCTAGTGGAGGTGATGGAATTCCAGTTGAGCTATTTCAAATCCTGAAAGATGATGCTGTGAAAGTGCTTCACTCAATATGCCAGCAAATTTGGAAAACACAGCAGTGGCCACAGGACTGGAAAAGGTCAGTTTTCATTCCAATCCCAAAGAAAGGCAATGCCAAAGAATGCTCAAACTACCGCACAATTGCACTCATCTCACACGCTAGTAAAGTAATGCTTAAAATTCTCCAAGCCGGGCTTCAGCAATACGTGAACCGTGAACTTCCTGATGTTCAAGCTGGTTTTAGAAAAGGCAGAGGAACCAGAGATCAAATTGCCAACATCTGCTGGATCGTGGAAAAAGCAAGAGAGTTCCAGAAAAACATCTATTTCTGCTTTACTGACTATGCCAAAGCCTTTGACTGTGTGGATCACAATAAACTGTGGAAAATTCTGAAAGACATGGGAATACCAGACCACCTGACCTGCCTCTTGAGAAATCTGTATGCAGGTCAGGAAGCAACAGTTAGAACTGGACATGGAACAACGGACTGGTTCCAAATAGGAAAAGGAGTACGTCAAGGGTGTATATTGTCACCCTGCTTATTTAACTTCTATGCAGAGTACGTCATGAGGAACGCTGGACTGGAAGAAGCACAAGCTGGAATCAAGATTGCAGGTAGAAATATCAATAACCTCAGATATGCAGATGACACCACCCTTATGGCAGAAAGTGAAGAGGAACTCAAGAGCCTCTTGATGACAGTGAAAGAGGAGAGTAAAAAGTTGGCTTAAAGCTCAATATTCAGAAAACTAAGATCATGGCACCTGGTCCCATCACTTCATGGAAAATAGATGGGGAAACAGTGGAAACAGTGTCAGACTTTATTTTTTGGGCTCCAAAATCACTGCAGATGGTGACTGCAGCCATGAAATTAAAAGACGCTTACTCCTTGGAAGGAAAGTTATGATTAACCTAGATAGAATATTCAAAAGCAGAAACATTACTTTGCCAACAAAGTTCTGTCTAGTCAAGGCTATGGTTTTTCCTGTGGTCATGTATGGATGTGAGAGTTGGACTGTGAAGAAGGCTAAGCACCAAAGAATTGATGCTTTTGAACTGTGGTGTTGGAGAAGACTTGAGAGTCCCTTGGACTGCACGGAGATCCAACCAGTCCATTCTGAATGAAATCAGCCCTGGGATTTCTTTGGAGGGAATGATGCTAAGGCTGAAACTCCATTACTTTGGCCACCTCATGCAAAGAGTTGACGCATTGGAAAAGACTCTGATGCTGGGAGGGATTGGGGGCAGGAGGAGAAGGGGACGACAGAGGATGAGATGGCTGGATGGTATCACTGACTCAATGGATGTGAGTCTGAGTGAACTCCGGGAGTTGGTGATGGACAGGGAGGCCTGATGTGCTGCAATTCATGGGGTCGCAAAGAGTCGGACACGTCTGAGCGAATGAACTGAACTGAACTGGACTAGGTTGTTTATTTGAGACTTTTCTTGTTTCTTAAGATAGGCCTGTATTGCTATAAACTTCTCTTTTATAATTTTTTTTCCTACATCTCATAAATTTTGTAAATTTGTGTTTCACTCACATTTGTCTCAAGGTATTTTCTGATTTTATCCTTGATTTCTTCATTGATCCTTTGGTTTCTTAGTGGTATGTTGTTTAGTCTATGTTTGTGTTTTCTCCATTTTTTTTCCTATAATTGATTTCAAGTTTCTCACTGTCATGATTAGAAAAAAATGCTTGATTTAATTTCTGTCCTGTTAAATTTGGTGTAGTTTTTTGTGGTTTAGGATGTGATGTATCCTGAAGAACATTCCATGTGCACTTGAATATACATTCTATTGCTTTTGGACAGAATGTTATGTAGAAATCTGTTAAGTCCAACTGATCTAATGTGTAATTTAAGGCCACTGTTTCTTTATTCGGAGAAGGTAATGGCACCCCACTCCAGTACTCTTGCCTGGAAAATTCCATGGGCGGAGGAGCCTGGAGGGCTGCAGTCCATGGGGTCGCTGAGGGTTGGACACGACTGAGCGACTTCCCTTTCAGTTTTCACTTTCATGCATTGGAGAAGAAAATGGCAACCCACTCCAGTGTTCTTGCCTGGAGAATCCCAGGATGGGGCAGCCTGGTGGGCTGCCATCTATGGGGTAGCACAGAGTCGGACACGACTGAAGTGATTT
The DNA here is from genome assembly GCF_003369695.1 of Bos indicus x Bos taurus. Lineage (NCBI taxonomy): Eukaryota > Metazoa > Chordata > Mammalia > Artiodactyla > Bovidae > Bos > Bos indicus x Bos taurus. The sequence continues at coordinate 65,345,647 of NC_040090.1, read as the reverse complement.
AGCAGTTTCTTTATTGTTTTATGTCTGGATGATCTGACTATTGTTGTGACTGAGGCACTAAAGTCTCCTCTACTATTGTTTTATTGTCAGTTTCTTCCTTTATGTCTGTTAATACTTGCTTTGTATGTTTAGGTATTCCTATAGTAGGTACATATATTAACAAATGTTATATTCTCTTATAGTAGTCCCTTTATCATTATATAATACCTACTTTGTCTTTTGTATAGACTTTTTAAAAAGTATGTTTTGCTTGAGATGAATATTGCTTGAATATTTTTCTCATCATTTCCATTTTAATGAAGTATCTTTTACTATCCTCTCACTTTGAATTTGTGTCTTTAGCATTGAATTGAGTCTCTTTTAAGAACTATATAGATGGATTTTTGTTTTTGTATCCAATCAGTCACTCTGTCTTTTGATTGAAGTATTTATTCTATTGACATTTAAAATGAATATTGACTGCTATATACTTATTCCCATTTTGTTACTTGTTTTCTGATTGTTTTTGTAGTTCTTCTCTGTTATTTTCTTCTTTTAGCTTTTTCCTTTGTGATTTGATGGCTTTGTGTTGTGGCATGCTTGCATTCATTTCTCTTTATTTATTAATTTTTTTGTTTGTTTCTATTGTAGGTTTTTGACTTGTGGTTACGTAGATATTTATGTACATTGACATATAACTATATCTACTTGTTTGAACTGATAGCCATTTAAATTCAAACAATCTAAAATGTCTACATTTTAAATAACCTCTCCAATTTATATATTGGAAAAATATATATTTTATTTTGTATTTTACATCTTCATGTTTATCCCTTCACTATTTTTTTGTAGTAATAGTTGATTTTATAATTTTAATCATCATACTAGCTTATCTAAGAAGTCAGTTTTCAACCTTTACTATATATTTGCCTTTAGTAGTGTAATTTCCTTTCTTGTACATTCTTACTTCTTGTTGTAGCCTTTTCTTTCCATTTAGAGAAAACTCTTTAACATATCTTTTAGGGTCAGTTTAGTATTGATGAACTCTTAATTTTTTTTCTCTGAGAAATTCTTTATCTCTCCTTTAATTGTGAATGGTAATCTTGCTGGGTAGAATAGCCCAGATTGTGCGTTTTCCCTTTCAGTTCTTTAACTATACCATGCCACTCTCATGTGGTCTGCAGAATTTTTGTGGAAAAATCAGCTGATAGCCTTATGAGGATTTCCTAATATATGACATTGTTTTCCTCTTGCTGCCTTTAGAATTCTCTCTCTCTCTTTTTTTTTTTCATCTTTTTTTTTTTTTTTGCCATTTAATTATGCTATGTCTTGATGTTGGTCTGTTCAGGTTCATCTTGATTGGGATTTTCTATGTTTCTTGGACCTGGATATCTGTTTCCATCTTTAGGTTCAGGAAGTTTTCATCTATACCTTCATCAAATATATGTTTTGACCCCTTTCTTCTCCTTGTGGGACCCCTGTAACATGAAAGTTAATTTGCTTTAAAGTTGTTCCAGAGGACCCTTAAAGTAAACTCTTTATTTTTTCCTTTTTGCTCTTCTGATTGTGCAGTTTCCATTATTCTATTTTCCAGATCACTTATGAATTCTTCCATATCATCTCAGTTCAGTTCAGTTGCTCAGTTGTGTCTGACTCTTTGTGACCCCAGGAACTACAGCACACCAGGCCTCCCTGTCCATCAACTCCTGGAGTTTACCCAAACTCATGTCCATCAAGTCAGTGATGCCATCTACCCATCTCACCCTCTGTAGTCCCCTTCTCCTCCTGCCCTTAATCTTTCCCAGCATCAGGGTCTTTTCAAATGAGTCAGTTCTTCACATCAGGTGGCCAAAGTATTGGAGTTTCAGCTTCAAATCTGTCCTTTCAATTAATATTCAAAACTAATTTCCTTTATGATTGAGTGGTTTGATCTCCTTGCAGTCCAAGAGATTCTCAAGAGTCTTCTTCAAAACCACAATTCAAAAGCATCAATTCTTCAGGGCTTTCTTTTTGGTCAAAATCTAACATCCATACATGACTACTGCAAAACCATAGCTTTGACTAGATGGACCATTGTTGGCAAAGTAATGGCTCTGCTTTTTAATATGCTGTCTTGATTGGTCATAGCTTTTCTTCCAAGGAGCAAGCGTCTTTTCTAATTACATATCTGCAGTCACCATCTGCAGTGATTTTGGAACCCAGGAAAATAATGTCTGACACTGTTTCCATTTTATCCCCATCTATTTGCAATGAAGTGATGGGACTGGATGCCATGATCTTCGGTTTTTGAATGTTGAGCTTAAGCCAGCTTTTTCACTCTCCTCTTTCACTTTCATCAAGAAGCTCTTTAGTTTCCACTTTCTACCATAAAGATCATGTCATCTGCATATCTGAGGTTAGTGATATTTCTCCCAGCAATCTTGATCCCAGCTTGTGCTTCATCCAGTCCAGCATTTTGCATGATGTACTCTGCATATAAGTTAAGTAAGCAGGATGAAAATATACAGCCTTGATGTCCTCCTTTACTAATTTGGAACCAGTCCATTGTTTCATGCTGTTTCTAACGGTTGCTTCTTGACCTGTATACAGATTTCTCAGGAGGCAGGTAGGTGGTCTGATATTCCCATCTGTTGAAAATTTTCCCACAGTTTGTTACTATCCACACAGTCAAAGGTTTAGCATAATCAATGAAGCAGAAGTAGAGGTTTTTCTGAAACTCTTGCTTTTTTGATGAGCCAACAGATGTTGGCAGTTTGATCTTTGGTTCCTCTGCCTTTTCTAAATCCAAATTGAACATCTGTAATTTCTTGGTTGATGTACTTTTGAAGCCTAGATTGGGGAATTTTGAGCATTACTTTGCTGGTGTGTGAAATGAGTCCAATTGTGCAGTAGCTTGAACATTCTTTGGCATTGCCTTTCTTTGGGATTGGAATGAAAACTGATCTTTTCCAGTCCTGTGGCCAGTACTGAGTTTTCCAAATTTGCTGGCATATTGAGTGCAGCACTTTCACAGCATCATCTTTTAGGATTTGAAATAGCTCACCTGGAATTCCATCGCCTCCACTAGCTTTGTTCATAGTGATGCTTCCTAAGGCCCAGTTGTCATTGCATTCCAGAATGTCTGGCTTTAGGTGAATGATCACACTTTCATGGTTATCTGGGTCATGAAGATATTTTTTGCATATTCTTCTATGTATTCTTGCCACCTCTTCTTTATATCTTCTGCTTCTGTTAGGTCCATGACATTTCTATCCTTTATTGTGCACATCTTTGTGTCAAATATTTCCTTTGTATCTCTAATTTTCTTGAAGGGATCTCTAATCTTTCCCATTCTATTGTTTTCCTCTATTTCTTTGATCACTGAGGAAGGCTTTCTTATCTCTCCTTGCTATTCTTTGGAACTCTGCATTCAGACAGGTATATCTTTACTTTCTCTTTTGCCTTTAGCTTCTCTTCCTTTCTCAGCTCTTTGTAAGGCCTCCTCAGAGAACCATTTGGCTTTTTATATTTCTTTTTCTTGGGAATGGCCTTGATCACTGCCTCCTGAACAGTGTCACGAACCTCTGTCAATAGTTCTTCAGGCACTGTCCATCAGATCTAATCCCAAGAATCTATTTGTCACTTTGTTTGTGTTATCTTAAGGGATTTGATTTAGGTCATACCTGAATGGTCTAGTGGTTTCCCCTACCTTCTTCAATTTAAGTCTGAATTTTGCAATAAGGAGCTCATGATCTGAGCCACATTCAGCTCTCAGTCTTATTTTTAGGATTGTATAGAGCTTCTCCATCTTTGGCTACAAAGAATATAATCAATCTGATTTTAGTATTGACAACCTGGTGATGTTCATGTAGAGAACCTTCTCTTATGTTGTTGGAAGAGGGTCTTTTCTATGATGAGTGTGTTCTCGTGACAAAATTCTGTTAGCCTTTGTCCTGCTTCATTTTGTACTCTAAGGCCAAATTTGCCTGCTATTCCAGGTACCTCTTGACTTACTACTTTTGCATTCTAGCCACCTATGATGAAAAGGACATCTCTTTTGAGTATTAGTTTTAGAAGGTCTTGTACGTCTTCATAGAACCATTCAACTTCAGCTTCTTCAGCATTATTGGTTAAGGCATAGTCTTAGATTACTGTGCTATTGAATGGTTTGCCTTGGAAGCAAACAGAGGTCATTCTGTCATTTTTGAGATTGCACCCAAGTACTGCATTTCAGACTTTTGTTGACTATGAGGGCTACTCCATTTCTTCTAAGGGATTCTTGCCTACAGTAGTAGATATAATGGTCATTTGAATTAAATTCGCCTATTCCAGTCCATTTTAGTTCACTGATACTTAAAATGTCAGTGTTCACTCTTGTCATCTCCTGTTTGAGCACTTTCAATTTACCTTGATTCATGGACCTAACATTCCAGGTTTCTAAGCAATGTTCTTAAAGTATCGGAGTTTACTTCAATCACCAGTAACATCCACAACTGGGCACTGTTTTTGCTTTGGCTTTTCCTCTTCATTCTTTCTGAAGTTATTTCTACATTCTTCTCCGGTAGCATATTGGGTGCCTACTGACCTGGGGAGTTCATCTTTCAGTGTCATATTTTTTTGCCTTTTCATTCTGTTCACGGGGTTCTCAAGGCAAGTTACTGGAGGGGTTTACCATTCCCTTCTCCAGTGGACCATGTTTTGTCAGAACTCTCCACCATGACCCATCCATCATGGATGGCCCTACACAGCATGCCTCATAGTTTCATTGAGTTAGACAAGGCTGTGATCAATGTGATCAATTTGATTAGTTTTCTGTGGTAGTGGTTTTCATTCTGTCTGCCCTCTGCCAGACAAGGATAAGAGGCTTATGGAAACTTCCTGATGGGAGAGACTGTCTGTGGCAGAAACTGAGTCTTGTTCAGATAGGCAGGCCTATGCTGTTTATATGTGCCCAGTGTGTTTGGTGAGAGAGCTGGAACTGAATTGATCATAGGTCAAGTCTTCCCACAGGCTGTGTTTGCAGCTATCATGGTTGGTGAGAGGTAGGGCTCAAGAGGAAACAGTGAGAGTTAGAGCCAGATGTGAGGCTGGGCTGCTCCTATGCTCAGTGTATTTCATTGCCTTTTCAGGAGTGGGGTTGGGTCCAGGATGCTGGAGCAGAGGCCCAGAGGTATGGGTCCAATTTCCTTCCATTCCCTCTAGGTGTGCACTCTTCCCACTGTTAGCATCAGCACCTTCACTCTAAAAGGGAGTGGCTCTGGAAGAAGAAGGGCCATAGCTGGCACTCATTGTGGGCTGAGTGCAAGGTAATGTGGTCCCAGCACTCCAAACACATTTCCAGTTCCACAGTTCCACTGCCTTCACAACTGTCAGTAATTGTTACCCTTGCTCCATTTAGATGCAGTGCCAGGTCAGTATCTGCTTCATCCACTACACATGGACACTATTTTTGGTAGTTGCCACTTTCACCTTAGTGTGGAGCTGTGCAGGTGTTAAAGGGGCTGGAGCAGGTACTTAGTATGTGCTGGGTCATGGGAACCAGCCAGTGTCCTGAGCAGTTTCAGTTTGCTTCCTCAACCTTGTTCCCAGGAGTAAGTAAGTATAAGCATGCTCTTTATCAGTAGGCACTAGGTTTCTTTTTTTTTTTAATTTAAATTTATTTATTTTGATTGGAGACTAATTACTTTACAATATTGTATTGGTTCTGCCACATATCAACATGAATCTGCCACAGATGTACACGTGTTTCCCATCCTGAACCTCGCTCCCACTTCCCTTCCCATACCATCCCTCTGGGTCATCCCAGTGCACCAGCCCCAAGCATCCTGTATCGAACCTGGACTGGCGATTTGTTTCTTATATGATATTATACATGTTTCCATGACATTCCCCCAAATCATCCCACCCTCTCCCTCTCTCACAGAGTCCAAAAGACTGTTCTATATATCTCTGTCTCTTTTGCTGTCTCACATAGAGCATTATCGTTACCATCTTTCTAAATTCCATATATATATGTTAGTATACTGTATTGGTGTTTTTCTTTTTGGCTTACTTCACTCTGTATAATAGGCTCCAGTTTCATCCACCTCATTAGAACTGATTCAAAAGTATTCTTTTTAATGGCTGAGTAATACTCCATTGTGTATATGTACCACAGCTTTCTTATCCATTCATCTGCTGATGGACATCTAGGTTGCTTCCATGTCCTGGCTATTATAAACAGTGCTGTGATGAACATTGGGGTACACGTGTCTCTTTCAATTCTGGTTTCCTTGGTGTGTATGCCCAGCAGTGTGATTGCTGGGTCATAAGGCAGTTCTATTTCCAGTTTTTTAAGGAATCTCCACACTGTTCTCCACAGTGGCTGTACTAGTTTGCATTCCCACCAACAGTGTAAGAGGGTTCCCTTTTATCCACATCCCCTCCAACATTTATTGCTTGTAGACTTTTGGATTGTAGCCATTCTGACTGGCGTGAAATGGTACCTCATTGTGGTTTTGATTTGCATTTCTCTGATAATGAGTGATGTTGAGCATCTTTTCATGTGTTTGTTAACCATTTGTATGTCTTCTTTGGAGAAAAGTCTGTTTAGTTCTTTGGCCCATTTTTTGGTTGGGTCATTTATTTTTCTGGAATTGAGCTATAGGAGTTACTTGTATATTTTTGAGATTAGTTGTTTGTCAGTTGCTTCATTTGCTATTATTTTCTCCCATTCTGAAGACTGTCTTTTCACTTTGTTTATACTTTCCTTTGTTGTGCAGAAGCTTTTAATTTTAATTATGTCCCATTTGTTTATTTTTCCTTTTATTTCCAATATTCTGGAAGGTGGATCATAGAGGATCCTGTTGTGATTTATATCGGGGAGTGTTTTGCTTATGTTCTCCTCTAAGAGTTTTATAGTTTCTAGTCTTACATTTAGACCTTTAATTCATTTTGAGTTTATTTTTGTGTATGGTGTTAGAAAGTGTTCTAGTTCCATTCTTTTACAAGTGGTTGACCAGTTTTCCCAGCACCACTTGTTAAAGAGATTGTCTTTTCTCCGTTGTATATTCTTGCTGCTTTTGTCAAAGATAAGGTGTCCATAGGTGCATGGATTTATATCTGGGCTTTCTATTTTGTTCCATTGATCTATATTTCTGTCTTTGTGCCAGTACCATAATGTCTTGATGATTGTGACTTTGTAGTAGAGCCTGAAGTCTGGCAGGTTGATTCCTCCAGTTCCATTCTTCTTTCTCAAGATTGCTTTGGCTATTTGAGGTTTTTTGTATTTCCATACAAATTGTGAGATTATTTGTTCTAGCTCTGTGAAAAATACCGTTGGTAGCTTGATAGGGATTGCATTGATTCTATAGATTGCTTTGGGTAGTATACTCATTTTCATTATATTGATTCTTCTGATCCATGAACATGGTATATTTCTCCATCTATTAGTGTCCTCTTTGATTTCTTTCACCAGTGTTTTATAGTTTTCTATATATAGGAAATAGATGGGGAAACAGTGTCAGACTTTATTTTTCTGGGCTCCAAAATCACTACAGATGGTGACTGCAGCCATGAAATTAAAAGACGCTTACTCCTTGGAAGGAAAGTTATGATCAACCTAGATAGCATATTGAAAAACAGAGACATTACTTTGCCAACAAAGGTTCGTCTAGTCAAGGCTATGGTTTTTCCTGTGGTCATGTATGGATGTGAGAGTTGGACTGTGAAGATGGCTGAGCGCTGAAGAATTGATGCTTTTGAACTGTGGTGTTGGAGAAGACTCTTGAGAGTCCCTTGGACTGCAAGGAGATCCAACCAGTCCATTCTGAAGGAGATCAGCCCTGGGATTTCTTTGGAAGGACTGATGCTAAAGCTGAAACTCCATTACTTTGGCCACCTCATGCGAAGAGTTGACTCACTGGAAAAGACTCTGATGCTGGGAGGGATTGGGGGCAGGAGGAGAAGGGGACGACAGAGGATGAGATGGCTGGATGGCATCACTGACTTGATGGACGTGAGTCTGAGTGAACTCCGGGAGTTGGTGATGGACAGGGAGGCCTGGTGTGCTGCAATTCATGGGGTCGCAAAGAGTCAGACACGACTGAGCAACTGATCTGATTTGATCTGATATATAGGTCTTTAGTTTCTTTAGGTAGATATATTCCTAAATATTTAATTCTTTTCATTGCAATGGTGAATGAAATTGTTTTTTTAATTTCTCTTTCTATTTTCTCACTATTAGCGTATAAAAATGCCAGGGATTTCTCTGTGTTGATTTTATATCCTGCAACTTTACTATATTCATTGATTAGCTCTAGTAATTTTCTGGTGGAGTCTTTAGGGTTTTCTATGTAGAGGATCATGTCATCTGCAAACAGTGAGAGTTTTACTTCTTTTCCAATTTGGATTCCTTTTATTTCTTTTTCTGCTCTGATTGCTGTGGCCAAAACTTCCAAAACTATGCTGAATAGTAGTGGTGAAAGTGGGCACCCTTGTCTTGTTCCTGAATTTAGGGGAAATGCTTTCAATTTTTCACCTTTGAGGATAATGTTTGCTGTGGGTTTGTCATATATAGCTTTTATTATGTTGAGGTATGTTCCTTCTATTCCTGCTTTCTGGAGCATTTTTATCATAAATATTTGGATGTTGAATTTTGTCAAAGGCTTTCTCTGCATCTATTGAGATAATCATATGGCTTTATTTTTCAATTTGTTAATGTAGTGTATTACATTGATTGATTTGCGGATATTGAAGAATCCTTGCATCCCTGGGATAAAGCCCACTTGGTCATGGTGTATGATCTTTTTAATGTGTTGTTGGATTCTGTTTGCTAGAATTTTGTTAAGGATTTTTGCATCTATATTCATCAGTGATATTGGCTTGTACTTTTCTTTTTTTGTGGCATCTTTATCTGGTTTTGGTATTAGGATGATGGTGGCCTCATAGAATGAGTTTGGAAATTGACCTTCCTCTGCAATTTTCTGGAAGAGTTTGAGTAGGATAGGTGTTATGCTATGCTATGCTATGCTAAGTCACTTCAGTTGTGTCTGACTCTGTGCGACCCCATAGATGGCAGCCCACCAGGCTCCCCCGTCCCTGGGATTCTCCAGGCAAGAACACTGGAGTGGGTTGCCATTTCTTTCTCCAATGCGTGAAAGTGAAAAGAGAAAGTGAATTCGCTCAGTCGTGTCCGACTCTTAGCGACCCCATGGACTGCAGCCCTCCAGCCTCCTCCGTCCATGGGATTTTCCAGGCAAGAGTACTGGAGTGGGGTGCCATTGCCTTCTCCGAGGATAGGTGTTAGCTCTTCTCTAAATTTTTGGTAGAATTCAGCTGTGAAGCCATTTGGACCTGGGCTTTTGTTTGCTGTAAGATTTCTGATTAGTTTCAATTTCCGTGCTGGTGATTGGGTCTGTTAAGATTTTCTACTCTTTCCTGGTTCAGTTTTGGGAAGTTGTACTTTTCTAAGAATTTGTCCATTTCTTCCAAGTTGCCCATTTTATTTGCATATAATTGCTGATAGTAGTCTCTTATGATTCTTTGTATTTCTGTGTTGTCTGTTATGATCTCTCCATTTTCATTTCTAATTTTATTGATTTGATTTTTCTCCCTTTGTTTCTTGATGAGTCTGCCTAATGTTTTGTCTTTCTTACAGAACTCCTGTTTGTACCACTAGTTTTCAAACCATACAAAGAGAACACAGCTTCCTGTCATTGAATCCCAGGCTGGGGTCCCCAATATGTGGCTTGAACCACTCACTCCCCAGGGAGATCTCTGTGCTTGTGTAATCCCCCTCCTCAACTGTGTCCCCTCCCAGGGAGATGCCTGAATAATCTGAGTGCCTGAATAACCTTCCTACCCAAATCCATGTGGATCTTCCTTTATAGTCTAGTTGTATAAAAGTCTTTCTGTTAGTTTCCAGTTGGTTTTCAGTGAGAATTTTTCCTTGTGTAAATATATTTTACATGTGTTCATGGGGGGAGGTGAGCTCAGAATCATCTTACTGTACCATCATGGTCTCCTCCCTCTATTTGCTTCTTTGTGAAAGCTTGATCATTCCATTAATATTGAGTCATTCTACAAGAGCAAGGAATATTTTTTATTCATTTAGATAAACATTTTTATCTTTCAGTAGTGTTTTAACATTTTTTTACATAAATTTTGTATAGTTCTTGCTAAGAGTATGTCTAGGTAGTTTATATTTTAACCGAGGGACTTCTCTTCCTTTATACAATCTAACATTTTACTGTTTATATAAAATGGAAACTATTGATTTCTATATTTCATTTTGTATCCTGTTAAGAGAAGTTCCCACCCACTCCAGTGTTCTTGCCTGGAGAATCCCAGGGATGGGGAGCCTGGTGGGCTGCGTCTGTGGGGTTGCACAGAGTTGGACATGACTGAAGTGACTTAGCAGCAGCAGCAAGAGAAGTTCCCAGGTCGTACAAAATCCTCATCCAAGCAGGAGATGCAGGTTCAATCCCTGGGTCGGGAAGATTCCCTGGAGAAGGAAAAGACAACCAACTCCACTATTCTTGCCTGGAAAATCCTGTGGACAGAGGACTCTGGCAGGCTACCCTCTATGATGTCCCAAAGAATCAGACATGACTTAGTGACTAAACAACAATATATTGCATTCACTGATTTATGTAATAGTTTTTTTTATTGATTCTCTTGATTTTTATTAATATAATAATACCTAAAATTAGAACTAGCTTTACATTCCAATTGCTTTATTTTGTCTAATTCCATTGGCTAATTCTTTCAATATTATGTCAAATAGGAATGGCAATGATAGGCAACTTTGTGTCATTTCTTAATTAATTAATGCGGATGCTGTTAAATGTTTCTTAAGTGACTGTAAGTAAAATGTATGCTTAATTGATCTCTATTTTAATAAATGAGTGTATATGTATGAATGTATATGTAGTATATGTATGATCAATGTAAAGTTTAAAAATAAAATAAAATTAATTAAAAAAAAGACTGAAAAGACAAAAAATAAATAAATAAATAAATAAATGCTTAATTTTTTCAAAGTTTTTTTTGGCATTGTTGGAGATTGTCATATGATTTCTCCCTTGACCTATTGATATGATTAAGTTATAATGGATTTTCTTATATGAAATCATCTTATATTCCCAGAATAAACTCTCTCTGATTATGATTTATTTTAGTTAAATATGACATTTTTAATATTTTGCTTATAACTTTAACATAGGTTTTGCAAGTAAGCTTTCTTTGTTGTATTAACTTTTTATGTCAACAAATATTTTACATTTGATGTTAAAAACTGAATAATTTTCTTTTCTTCTTTCATGATCTGGAACTATTTAAATAGCAACTAGACTATTTGTCTTCTTAGTTGTTTGGTAGTGTTTCATACTGAAACCATATGATCCTGGTGCTGTTTTGAAGGGTAGCTTTTTGAAAAACCCTCTAGTTGCTTGAATAATAATAATCAGTTTATCTAGACTTTTAATCTTAATGTTTAATTTTGGCTGAGATTATCTACTTCATCTAGGTTTTTAAACTATTTTCGTGCAATTATGCCAACATAATTACATAGATTAAAAAATCCTGTATTTTTATGGCTATTTTTCCTTTGTCATATTTGTGTGTATTTTTGCTTCCTACCTCTGTTTACTGAAAGTATTAACCACTTATTTGTCCATTTTATTTATGTTTTTCAAAAGACATGATTATTTATCAATGCTGTCTTTTTCTGGTTTTCTAACTCATTTATGTCTGCTTTTTAGTAATACTTTTGCTTTCTTTCGGTATTCTTTGTTGTTCTTTTATTCACTTTTGAATTTGAATGTTTAACTCATTTCATTTTTATTGATATGGGTAAGAAAGTGATGAATTTTGGAGTGTTTAGTTTGACTATCACCTGGATAGAATATATTGCATTTGATTTATTGTTTCCTTCTGGAAATTCTGCAATTAATTTTTTAAAAATTAACTTATTTATTTTACTTAACAATATTGTATTGGTTTTGCCATACATTGACTTGAATCCACCATGAGTGTACATGTGTTCCCCATCCTGAACCCCTTTCCCACCTCCTTCCCCATCCCATCCCTCTGGCTCATCCCAGTGCACCAGCCCTGAGCACCCTTGTATCATGCATTGAACTGGGACTGGCAATTCATTTCACATATGATATTTTACATGTTTCAATGCCATTCTCCCATATCATCCCGCCCTCACCCTCTCCCACAGAGTCCAAAAGACTGTTCAATATATCTGTGTCTCTTTTGCTGTCTCGCATACAGGGTTATTATTACCTTCTTTGTGTGTCTGTGTATGTTTGTTAGTTTACATTTTCAAGTAGAAAGACTTTTAAAAGATATTATTGTTAATTTGTAGCTTTATTGTACTTTGGTTAGAATATACTGTTCTGTATTTAAAAAAGAATATTTTAACTTTCTAATATGTTATCATTTGTAAATGTTCCATGGGCACTCTTAAAGAAGGTGCATCCTTCATTATTGGAAAACAGAGCTCAATATATATCCATAAGACCTGCCTTACTGGTCATTTAGATCTTCCATCTTTACTAACTGAGTTTGTCCAGTTGATCTATATGGATCTAAAAGAAACCAATATGAGATTAATTTATTTCTACTAGTCGAGTTAAGCCCATTTACATTCATCAATATGTTGCCATTTGTTCAGTAGCTCAATCGTGTCCAACTCTTTGTGACCCTATGGACAGCAGCATGCCAGGCTTCCCTGTCCTTCATTATCTCCCAGAGTTTGCTCAAACTCATGTCCGTTGAGTCAGGGATGCTATCCAACCATCACATCCTCTGTCACTCCCTTCTCCTCCTACCAAAAGTAATAATATATATATATATATATATATAATGGATATTATTTGGTGTTTTTATTTTAACTTTGTGTTTTCTTTGCTCTCTACTGGTGTTTCTTTTGTTATTTGAGTGTTTTAATTTTTGTTAAAACACACATTTCTATCTTTGTTTAATACTTTTAGTCATCTCTTATTTGACCAGTACTGAGGTTAGGTAGTAATCATTTCTTCTTTTCTCTACTGTAACTTTCCTATATTCCAATTTTAGATATTAGTATCATCTTAATTTTTTTTTTTTTTGGTGATCTTAATTATACTGATCCCTGACTACTTGGTTTGCAAGCTTCAAACCTCACATACACATATCCCAGTTAATACCTATACAATAATCAGTAAGTGTGACTTCTGTGTATTTTTAGAGCATCTACCAGTTCATACTATTATAGTACATTTAGCTTCATCTTTTAATCTTATTTAAGTAGATAAATATATTTAGTGCTCACTCCTAGAACATTGTGTTAAAACCTTCCAATTATTTTGTAGCCATCTGAAGCTTATTCTTGGTAAATTCATCAGAATAGGCTCATGGAAATAATAGTATCTAAGTTCAAGTATGTCTGTGATCTTTATCTTAATACAATTTTGGATAGATTTGAAACCCTAATTTGCAGGGTTTTTTTTCCTTTGAGTGTGTTAAACGTGCTACAGCTTACTAGTATGAAATATTGTTGTCAAATAATATTGATGTTTTTTCTTTTGGGGGAGGCCAAAGTTAGAAGTTTTGTAGCACTTATTCATATCTTGGTTCTGTGGCAATTCTCTGTTATGAAGTTTTGTTAATAAAGGCTCCTCTAGACTTTCTCCCCTTGGTCATGGATGATCTGATTGGGTTGTATCTTCTGCATATACAATATAGTCTCAGAAACTGTACTCTCACAAGATCATGCTGTCTTCCCTACCCCTTATTGGATGCTCTTGTTTCTTATTCTGTCTCTAAACTTCCTGCCTACTTGCCCCATATGCAGATGTATCTATATCCGGATCTATCCTTATCATCCTCCCTTCAGACTCAGAAGAATGTTCTAGGTATTACCAAGGGCGAGCTTCAGTTCCCTCTCCTCTTGCTACTGCTGGGAGATCACTCTGTCAGCCATCCTTCACTCTTTCCTTTACCATTAGTCTCGTTCTTTCCTGACATCTCCTTATCTCATAAACATCAGATCAGATCAGTCGCTCAGTCTTGTCCGACTTTTTGCGACCCCATGAATCGCAGCACGCCAGGCCTCCCTGTCCATCACCAACTCTCAGAGTTCACTCAGACTCACGTCCATCAAGTCAGTGATGCCATCCAGCCATCTCATCCTCTGTCGTCCCCTTCTCCTCCTGCCCCCAATCCCTCCCAGCATCAGAGTCTTTTCCAATGAGTCAACTCTTCGCATGAGGTGGCCAAAGTAATGGAGTTTCAGCCTTAGCATCATTCCCTCCAAAGAAATCCCAGGGCTGATCTCCTTCAGAATGGACTGGTTGGATCTCCTTGCAGCCCAAGGGACTCTCAAGAGTCTTCTCCAGTACCACAATTCAAAAGCATCAATTCTTCGGTGCTCAGCCTTCTTCATAGTCCAACTCTCACATCCATACATGACTACTGGAAAAACCATAGCCTTGACTAGACGGACCTTTGTTGGCAAAGTAATGTCTCAACATGATCATCTTCAAAAACAAATCTTTTTATGACACAATACAAGATACCATCCAAACTCTCCCACTTATTCCCAAATTAATGATTAGTAGTCTTTTCCTCACCTCCCAGTTACTGTAATTCATTGCAAACTGCCTTTTGTTTCACAACTATTTTCAAAATAAATCTTGTTATAGTGATCAATGAGTTGCCATTTGAAAAATCTAATGGACATCTCTAGATTTATCTTATTTGATCATTATTATATTGAAACTGCTGATTATGCCCTCCTGTACTCCCTTGTATGTACCTGTAAATTCTCTCTGGCCATTCCTTCTCCACTTCTTCACAGAAGCCTCTTGTATTCCCCACATTTTAACATTCCTGTTTCTTAGGGCTCCATTTCTAGATCAATTATTTCCTCATTCTACATTTTCCTTTTGGTGCTCTTATCTACTTTCTCAACTTTAACTACTATTCATAGTCTGGGGACTTCTAAAGTTGTACCTCCTGCCAAATTTTCTCCTCTGAACTTCCAAGTTGTTAACATGTTGGCTAAACATGCCCAAACATTGCAAAGTTTGCTGAAGCTCCATTCACCTTAAAAGGAACTTGTCTTCATTCTCTAGGGTTCAGTATCTTGAGGGTGGCAGTCATACAAATTAGAAAACCAGAAATCATCCTTGATTATGTTTCTCATCCAATCATCTCCACTTACTCATACACCAAATCCTATATAATTTACTTCTAAAAATACTCTTTAAATTGGCCACTTATTTTTTAAAATTCTTACTGTTTTGTTTCTTTCCTGATGTGATACTAACTGATCTCCTAGTTTCTAGTCTTGTCTCCCTCAATTTCCAGCATGATCATGTCACTGGCCTGCTTCAAATTTTTTGTGCATCCCTGTTGACTTCACAATAAAAGTAAAATCTGGCCTTTAGCTCTCTCAATAGTTTCTTCCTCTACCTCTCCAATACTATAGCAATGTATTTCACCACTACTGAATTGCATTAGCTCTCTGAGCATACCAGGTCATCTTGCCTTTGCTCTTGCTTTTCCCTTTATCATCTTTTCTTTAGTTGGGTAACTTCTATTTATTATTAAGGACCAAATTCAGATATTAACCCTTTCATGTAGACTCTCTGATATCTTGCCATCTGTTTCCCAAAAACTAAACTGGATTAATTTCCCCTCATCAGTGTTGCTCACCAGCCATAGCTCATTGATGTCATTTCACTAACACACTATATTACAATAAACTCTATGTGTTTTTGCCTCTACTCCCCCCACCCAGATCTTTTAGGTTCCCATGGTAGCTCAGGCAGTAAAGAATTCACATACAGAGATGTGTGTTTGATCCCAGAGTTGGGAAGATGCCCTGGAGAAGGAAATTGCTATCCACTCTAGTATTCTTGCCTGAAGAATAACATGGAAGGTCAAGCCTGGTGGGCTACAGTCCATGGGGTCACAAAGAGCTGAACATGACTGAGCTGAGTGACTAACACTAACACATGCCACGTAGAGTCATTTATAATAATATACATGCTACTGAACAAAACTTCCCATTTGGATTCAGCACTAAGGATGCAAGCAAGGACATTGTTGCTACATTTCTCCTCTTTTTATATAATTTATATTATTAACCAAAATGCTTTGCACATGGCTCATGTTTAATAATTATTCTGTGCTAGGTAAAGCTGATGGATCTCCCTGTTCTTAAGAAGCACAGTATTTGATGAAATAGTGAAATCAGAGGTAAAACCTTCTGAGCTTAGAATATGAAGAAATGTGTCTTAGAGGAAAAGAACCATGAAGTTGTCGGAATATCTTGTGGATCTGACTATTAATAGCCATGACCTTGAAGGACAATCTTTCTCAATCTGTGAAATGAAATGATGGTCTAGATAAGTGCAGTGAACCCTCATAGCTCTAACATTTTATTCTAATAGTCCAGCTAGCCATTTTCAAAAAGCTATTTCAGATAATGTGGGGTAGTTTGAAGTTAGCCTGGTACAAGTGGCCTGGCAATGTAAAGAAAACTCAAGACAAAATTATAGGCACCAGATGTCTTCCTTGTAGATACAGATTCATGAACTATTGCCAGATGATATGACTTTAGTTTCATGCTCATTCTCCTTCACTTTTGTGTCCCCATTCATTCTGTTCCTCCCACCCACAATCTTCCTTTCCCTCTGCCTATTAATTACACTCTCCTCAATCACATCTTGCTACTGCTGCTAAGGCGCTTCAGTCGTGTCCGACTCTGTGCGACCTCATAGACGGCAGCCCATTAGGCTCCCCCGTCCCTGGGATTCTCCAGGCAAGAACACTGGAATGTGTTGCCATTTCCTTCTCCAATGCTTGAAAGTGAAAAGTGAAAGTGAAGTTGCTCAGTCGTGTCCGACTCTTAGTGACCCCATGGACTGCAGCCCACCAGGCTCCTCTGTCCATGGGATTTTCCAAGCAAGAGTACTGGAGCGGGGTGCCATTGCCTTCTCCGCAATCACATCCTACTTCCCCTATTTGTATTTGTCTTTTTTCTGTGTTTCTGTTTACTGGAATTATAATAATTACCATGCTTCCATATTTAATTATTCCCCAAACATTTCATGTGACTTAAATTGATTTTTATGATGAAAATTTTTAAGCTCATAGGAGCTTAAGGTATGCACCTTTAAAATACTCAAGACTTCCTCAGGCACAAGCACTGTGTTGGGGTCATAGTGGATCCTTATAAAATCCTTCAGTTCTGTTCAGTTGCTCAGTCACGTCCAACTCTTTGTGACTCCATGTGACTTCCCTGTCCATCACCAACTCCTGGGGCTTTCTCAGACTCATGTCACTCAACTCAGTGATGTCATCCAACCATTTCATCCTCTGTTGTCCCCTTCTCCTCTGGCCTTCAACCTTTCCCAGCATCAGGGTCTTTTCCAATGAGTCAGTTCTTTGCATCAGGTGGCCAAAGTATTGGAGTTTCAACTTCAGCATCAGTCTTTCCAGTGAGTATTCAGAATTGATTTCCTTTAGGATTGACTAGTTTGATTGCCTTATAGTCCAAGGGACTCTCAAGAGTCTTCTGCAACACCACAGTTCAAAAGCATCAGGTCTTCAGAGCTCAGCCTTGTTTATGGTCCAACTCTCACATCCATGCATGATTACTGGAAAAACCATAGCTTTGACTAGATGGACCTTTGTTGGTAAAATAATGTCTCTGTTTTTAAATATGCTGTCTAGGTTTTTTCATAGCTTTTTTTCCAAGAAGCAAATGTCTTTGAATTTCATGGCTGCAGTCACCATCTGCAGTGATTTTTGAAGCTGAAGAAAATACTGTTTCTATTGTTCCCCCATCTATTTGCAATGAAGTGATGGGACTGGATGCTATAATCTGTTTTTTGAATGTTGAATTCTAAGCCAGCTTTTTCACTCTCCTCTTTCACCTTCATCAAGAGAATCTTTCATTCCACTTCACTTTCTGCCATAAAGGTGGTGTCATCTGCATATCTAAGGTTATTGATATTTCTCCCTGCAATCTTGATTCCAGCTTGTGTTTCATCTAGTCAGGCATTTCACATGATGTACTCTGCACATAAGTTAAATAAACAAGGTGACAATAAACAGCCTTGATATACTCCTTTCCCAATTTTAAAGCAGTCCACTGCTCCATGTCCAATTCTAACTTTCACTTCTTGACCTGCATACAGATTTATCAGGAGGCAGATAAGGTGGTCTGGTATTCCCATCTCTCGAAGAATTCTCCAGTTTGTTGTGATCCACACAGTCAAAGGCTTTATAAAATCCTTAGAGTCTGGTTAATCCACAGTATCAATGTTAGAGAAGATGGGGACTTTCTTGGTGGTGTGATGGCTAAGACTCCATGCTCCCAGTGCACAGGTTTGATCCCTGGTCAGGTCAGCTCCCACATGCTGCAACTAAGAGTTCTCATGCTGCAACTAAAAGTCTTGTATGCTGCAAGTAAAGATTCTACATGCTGTAATTAAGACCCCAGTGCAGCCAAACAAACAAACAAAATCTACTTGTTTTTTTTTTTTTAAAGAAAAGGTGAGCTAAACATTGAATGAGAGCACTTTGGTATTTTGGGGACATTTTCAGCAGAGTTTCCTCTTGAAGAAGCTTCACATTTCAGACAAAGCAGACCCTCACTGCCTTTAGACACCTGCACAGATATTTTTTGTATAGTTTTTCATTTTCAGGTTGTTAGCACTAATTGATGATGATCTTTTGCTTGTGGATTTGGGACTTGTGATCCTTCCCTCTTGACACCACCTAGAGCTCACCTTTGCTTATTGGATATAGCAAGTCTTGAACAAAGCCTGCCACTGTTGCTAAGGTTGCTTCAACCTCGATTGGACAGATTCCTTTGCTCAAAAGGAGCTTCTGGAATCCTAATAGCTTACTGCAGAGCTGGTCTGACTGCAGCTGCTGCTTCTCTTTGGCCCACTGCTTTGCCACACCACTTGAAGCTTTGTACCAGGTCATCCATAAAGTATTTGCCTGCTCTTTGTAGTGAGCCATGGGCAATTTTGTCTGTGTGACATACTCTACATCTACTGGCAGATGGAGTCACCAAAAGCAACACTTTTGGAGGCTTGCCAGGGAGCAGGATGGGAAGTACATTTGCTACAACTCAGCTGGGCAGGTGCTGTGCATGACAGATGTGGTGAATGGAGGAGCTCTTTGCTGCAGGAGAGGGCAGGAACTGTCCTGTGGATTTTGACTGAGGGCTCATTCTGCTAGCAGGAAACCCTTGACTTCTCTCAGGTGGGGAACTGAGTGTGTCTCTTTCCCAAGTTTATTTAAGCTCTTACTACTACAGGCAATGCCGTATTTCCCCAAAGACTCTGTGGCAATACTCTATTTGTATATTCACAGGCATTTTATGGAATGTGGCTCTTATTCCTTTTAAGAACTGGTATTCAATTCAATTCACTCAAATATAACAACTGGGTTTTAAGGGGATGGATTGCTGGGATTGCACTGTGAAGACAGACATGGCATATGTTCTCTGAGATTATCTTGTGTTCTTCTGGAGCTTTTAAAATTTTGTTTTTACATGGAAACTATACTTTAATAATTATATTAAGTTAATGAGACATTAAATCATTAATTAACCTGGAATTGATTTTGATATACAGTATGAAATAAGAATATGATTTTTCATCATTTTCTAGATAGTGATTGTCCATTTTTTTGAATAAATCATCCCTCTCTCTCTGTGAGCAATATCCATTTATTATGGCAGACTTCTTCCCTTGTGTTTTGATGGCAATTTGTTTTAAGTAGAAAATATTCTTTGTGTTATTTCAGTGGCAAAAAACTGTGATTTCCTGCCCCTCAAAACAAAAAGATTTTATGCTAAAACAATCCCACACCCCATTGAAATCTATACAATAGCTTCAATATTTAATATTTAGCTATTATAACCTGATATGATAAAAGCAAGTTTCATTAATTTCTCTATAAAATGTTTGTATTTTAAACATTGATCTGTACTGTACTCATTGATCTCTTTGACAGATATTAGATATTGTTGTAATCTTAAAGTAATCCTCACAGACAAAGCATTCATATAATCCTAAGTAGTTAAGTAACTGAATTTTTAAGTTAAAAAGATCAATAAAATAAATCTAAATGAAGAGCTTGTCGTTACTATGTACTGAAGTATTTTAGAGGAAAACCAAATAGAATATGTACCAACTCTACAAAAGTCTACCTGTGGGCTTTGATTTCACAGCAATTTGTTGCTCAGAGGAATGTTAATTGATCTTAATGCAAGTAAAGCCTTATAAGCCAAAGCAGTAGTATTAAATGAAATTCTTCATAAATTGAGCTCTTGCCATTTGATTACTTATACCATAAGATGTGGCTCTGCTAAATCCAGTACATATTTGTGTTTGCTTCTGGACTCACTATTTTGTTTTATTATTCATCATATTATTATTATTCATTCAACAGATGAATAATAAATGTAGCAAAATAATACTTTTCTAATTATTATAAATAGATAATATGCATTAATAGTCTTCACTCAATACTTCTATTTTTCTAGAACTTTTTTCTAAATTCCTAGATGTTTATTGTTTATTTATTCCTAGATATTTCTTGTTCCAGATGAACTTTAGAAACACTTTTGTTTAGTTACTAAAAACATCTACTGGGATTGAAGTTTCATAAGACTTATAACTACTTTATAGTAAATTGATTTCATTTTGATATTGAGTCCTTGTTCTGATGAAAGTTTTCACTTTTGAATCAGGTTCAAAGGATTTGTTAACAAAATAAGTCAGTTGTTATATGCAAATAAATAATACAAATATTTATTAAAGAATTGCCTAACTTACTTTCCACATACTAACATTAAAAAAAAAGAGAAATATAAAGAGCAAAGAATACCTCACCAAATTGAGTTTTACCAGCATTCAGACTTAAACAGTGCTGGGAAGTCCTGTGTCACAGCACATCTGGAGTCCCAATTGGGAAAGGGTCCCAGTCAGAACGTCCATTCCATGAGAGAGACTTCAAACATTGCAGTTCGGGGTTCCCACTTATAATCACAAGATGGGTGCAGACTGATATCATCATCAATCTGTGACCAAATTGCAAGCCTGGTTTCAAGTTAATGCTGTTTTGCCTTGTAAAACTTGGGATGTTGTTAAGCCTGGACCTTGGCTAGCCAGGCCCCCTCCAGAGGCTCAACAACCTCAAAGTTTTCCCCTAATTTTATCTGTGGTGTTGCAAGTCTTGCACTCACAGCAGACAGTCACTCCCAGTCACTCACAGTCAGGGCAGTGTCCAGACAGGTTAGAAGCAAAGTCAGAGGCCTGCTCTGCTTTGTATCTGAAGCCTACACAAGACTATTTAATTTCCCTAACAGTCTTACAAGACAAGAACAAGTTATACTCTTTTATTTATTCACATATTCTTTTTGGTGTCTTCACATAATTTAACTTCATATAGTACAATCTCATACAATTCCTGTAAAGTTTATTTCTAGATCTTTAATTCTTTTAGCTTCTACTTTAATAGGATCTTTCCTAAATGATTTGCTATTTTGAAAATAGAGTGATCATTAACTTTTGCATGTTAATTTTGTATTAAATTAGTTGAATTAAGCTACTGTTTTTAATAAATTTTCAATAAATTGTTGTTTCCCAGTGAAATAAATATATAATTTTAAAACTGACTTATATTAATGGATCAGTGCAGTAAGGCAGTGTTTATGTATTAAGATGTTTTTCTTTTTAACAGGAATGGATTTAAGATTGTATCAGATGCCTCTTTTTGTCTTTTCAGATATGATTTTTCTCCTTTGACTTATTACTATGATGATTTATATGAAGAGATTTCTAATATTGTACATTTCTAATTTTTTAAAGTTAACTCCACTTAGATATGGTAATTTATTTGTTAATAATGTTCTATTTAATGATGCTATATTTAGGATTATTGCATTGATATTTCATGAGTAACATTGGCCTGTAGATTTTTGAGTATGTTTTCAGGGTTAATATTATACTAGCTCCTCAAAACTTTTCTGAATTGTTTATAGAGTACTGTTGAGATATATATACAAGAGATTGATACAATCACTCTTGAGAAGCAAGATACTTAATGGTTCTCTAATTTAGTGTTCACTATCAATTTTTTTTTCATTTATCTCCTAGTTGGTTTAAATTCATGAATGAAGGTAAATTGAAAGTGATCAAAAGGGAGATGGCAAGAGTGAACACTGACATTTTAGGAATCAGTGAACTAAAATGGACCGGAATGGGAGAATTTAATTCAGATGACCAATATATCTACTTGTGTGTTCATTGGAAGGACTGATGCTGAAGCTGAAACTCTAATACTTTGGCCACCTGATGTGAAGAACTGACTCATTTGAAAAGACCCTGATGCTGGGAAAGATTGAAGGCAGGAAGAGAAGGGGATGACAGAGGATGAGATGGTTGGATGGCATCATGGCTCAATGGAGATGAGTTTGAGTAGACTCCGGCAATGGACAGGGAGGCCTGGAGTGCTGCAGTCCATGGGGTCATAAAGAGTAGGACATGACTAAGCCACTGAACTGAACTGACTGTGGGCAAGAATCCTTTAGAAGAAATGGAGTAGCCCTCATAGTCAACAAAAGAGTCCAAAATACAGTACGTGGATGCAATCTCAAAAATGACAGAATGATCTTTGTTCATTTCCATGGCAAACCATTCAATATTACAGTAATCCAAGTCTATGTACCAACCACTAATACCAAAGAAGCTGAAGTTGAGTGGCTTTATGAAGACCTATAAAACCTTCAAGAACTAACATCAAAAAAGACATCCTTTTCATCATAGGGGACTGGAATACAAAAGTAGTAAGTCAAGAGATACCTGGAGTAATAAGCAAGTTTGGCCATGGAGTACAAAATGAAGCAGGGCAAAGGCTAACAGAGTTTTGCAAAGAGAGTGCACTGGTCATAGCAAACACACTCTTCCAATGACACAAGAGAGGACTCTAAACATGGAAATCACCAGATTGTCAACACCAAAATCAGACTGATTATATTCTTTGCAGCTGAAGATGCAGAAGCTCTATACAGTAAACAAAAACAAGACTGGGAGCTGACTGTGGCTCAGATCATGAACTCCTTATTGCAAAATTCAGACTTAAATTGAAGAAAGTAGGGAAAACTACTAGGCCATTCAGGTTTGACCTAAATTAAATCCCTTATGATTATACAGTGGAAGTGACAATTAGATTCAAGGGAATAGATCTGATGGAGTGCATGAAGAGCTATGAACAGAGGTTTGTATCATTGTACCAAAGGCAATGACATTGTACAGGAGGCTTTGATCAAAACCATTCCAAAGAAAAAGAAATGCAAAAGGCAAAATGATTGTCTGAGGAGGCCTTATAAATAGCTGAGAAAAGAAGAGAAATTAAAGGCAAAGGAGAAAAGAAAAGATATATCTATCTGATTGCAGAGTACCAAAGAACAGCAAGGTGAGATAAGAAAGCCTTTCTAAGTGAAAAGGAATAGAGGAAAACAATAGAATGGGAAAGACTAGAGTTCTCTTCAAGAAAATTAGAGATACCAAGGGAACATTTCATTCAAATATGGGCATAATTAAGCACAGAAATGGTATGGACCTAACAGAAGCAGAATATATTAAGAGGTGGCAAGAATACACAGAAGAACTATACAAAAAAGATCTTAATGATCCAGATAACCACCATGGTGTGATCACTCACCTAGAGCCAGATATCCTGGAGCACGAAGTCAAGTGTTATTTAGGAAGTATCACTATGAACAAAGTTAATGGAGGTGATGGAATTCTAGGTGAGCTATTTCAAATTCTAAAAGATGATGCAGGGCTGGTGTACTGGGTTGACCCAGAGGGATGGTATGGGGAGGGAGATGGGAGGGGTGTTCAGAATTGGGAACATGTGTACACCCGAGGCGGATTCATGTTGATGTATGGCAAAACCAATACAATATTGTAAAGTAATTAGCCTCTAATTAAAATAAACACATTTAAATAAAAAAAAATTTCCCACAACCAAAAAAAAAAAAAAAAAGATGATGCTGCATTCAGCATGCCAGCAAATTTAGAAAATTAAGCAGTGGCCACAGGACTGGAAAAGATCAGTTTTCATTCCAATCCCAAAGAAGGCAATGCCAAAGAATGCTCAGACTACCACACAATTGCACTCATTTCACCTGCTAACAAAGAAATGCTCAAAATTCTCCAAGCTAAGTTTCAGCAGTACTGAGTGAACCAAGAACTTCCAGATGTTCAAGCTGGATTTAGAAAAGGCAGAGGAGCCAGAAGTCAAATTGCCAGCATTTGTTGGATTATAGAGAAAGCAAGAAAATTTCAGAAAAACTTCTACTTCTGCTTCATTGACTACACTAAAGCCTTTGACTATGTGAATCAAAACAAACTGTGGAAAATTCTTCAAAAGATAGGAATACCAGACCACTTTACCAGTCTCCTGAGAAATCTGTAAATGGTCAAGAATCAACAGTTAGAACAGGACATGGAACAGCGGACTGGTTCCAAATTGGGAAAGGAGTACATCAAGGCTGTATACTGTCACCTAGCTTATTTAACTTATATGCAGAGTACGTCATGCAAAATGCCAGGGTGGATGAAGCACAAGCTGGAATCAAGATTGTAGGAGAAATATTAATAACCTCAGATATGCAGATGATGCTACCTTTATGGCAGAAAGCTAAGAGGAAGTAAAGAGCCTCTTGATGAAGATGAAAGAGGAGAGTGAAAAATCTGGTTTAAAACTCAACATTCCAAAAACTAAGATCATGGCATCTGGTCCCATCACTTCATGGCAAATAGATGAGGAAATAATGGAAACAGTGACAGACTTTATTTTCTTGGGCTCCTAAATTACTGCACATGATAACTGTAGCCCTGAAATTAAAAGACGCTTGCTCCTGTGAAGAACAGCTATGACAGACCTAGACAGCAATATTAAAAAGCAGAGTCATTATTTTGCTGTCAAAAATCAATATAGTCAAAGCTATGGTTTTTCCAGTAGTCATGTATGGATGTGAGAGTTGAACCAGAAAGAAGGCTGAGCCCTGAAGAATTGATGCTTTTGAACTGTGGTGTTGGAGAAGACCCTTGAGAGTCCCTTGGACTACAGGGAGATCAAACCAGTCAATCCTAAATAAAATCAGTCCTGAATATTCATTGGAAGGACTGATTCTGAAACTGAAGCTCCAATACTTTGACTACCTAATGCAAAGAATTCATTCATTAGAAAAGACCCTGATGCTGGGAAAGACTGAAGGCAGGAGAAGAGGATGACAGAGGATCAGATGGTTGGATGGCATCACAGGCTTAAGGGATATGAGTTTGAGCAAGCTCTGGGGGTTGGTGATGGACAGAGAAATGCTGCAGGCCATGGGGTCGTAAAGAGTCAGACATGTCTGAGTGACTGAACTGAACTAACTTGGCTTAAATTCAGTTCGGAGTGGGTTTTTGTTCAAGAAAATTAACTTTCCTGCTTTGATTTTTGCACATTTGGCTCTTTTTCTATTATTATATTTATATTACACTTATATAATGTGGCTGAGACTGCTGGTTGTTTATCCAAGTCTATTATGCAGGTGAAGGGGTGTAGTGTAATGGTGCAGTCATATTCACATATGTGTTGTCAAAAAGTCACTCTAATAATGATCCTCAAAATAGAACAGACTGGTGCTGGATAGAAAGCAGGTTCGAGGGGAGGGACTGTTAATAAGGAAGAGTCAATAAACTCTTGTTATTGGTCAGATGTGAGGGATAAAGAAAGAAGGCCTGAGAGTGAGTGCCAAGTTCTTAGTGTGGGTGGATAGTTGTGCCATCCCCTTAGACAGTGTACAGTGCAGGGAGCAAGTTTTACCCACATTCTAATCTACAAAATTGATAACATTTAAACTTTACCAGTATCCATCAATTAGATGACTGTTTCTTTAAAATTTACAGGTGGGTTACCTTCAAGATGGCAGAGGAGTAAGATGTGGAGATCACCTTCTTCTCCACAAATACATCAAAAATACATGTGCATGTGGAACAAATCCTACAGAACACCTAATGAACACTGTCAAAAGACCTCAGACTTGCAAAAAGGCAAGCTAATCTCCCATAATGGTAGGGAAAAAGAAATAAGGGGAAAAAAAAGAGATAAAAGAATTGGGATGGAATCTATGCCTCTGGGAGGGATCTGTGAAGGAGGGAAATTTCTTCACACTAAGAAATCCCCACACTGGTGGAGTTAGGGGATAGCTTCAGAGCCTCAGAGGATAGCACAGCAATAGGTGTGCAGAGGGCAAAGCAGAGAGAACTCTTCACAGAGATCAGGGCTGACCAGCACTCCCCAGCCTGAGATGCTTGCCTACCACAGTGAGTGGGGGCTAGGTGCTGAGGTTCAGACTTGGGAGATCAGACCCCAAGGAGAGGATTGAGGTTGACTGCTGTGAAGAAAATCTGAGAGGGTCAAAATGACACAGTTGATAGAGTCCAGGGAAAAGCCTTGCCTTGCCAGGGCAAGAGATCCTTATTGTGGGGTACATGAGCAGAGAGGAAGGCCAGCCAAGGAGCTTCTAACTCTGTGCAGTCACAGATGGCAGGGAACTTCTCTAGAAGGGGTGAGAGTCATCGCTGTTATCTCTAATCCCAGAAGTGGACACAAGGGCTGCCACCACTGCCACCAAACTGAGCTGCACAGGTCACTGCCCTTACCTTCCCAGGAGCCTGTGCAGCCTGACACTGCCAGGGGTCCAGGGCCAACTCCCCTGGGAGAATACATGGTTTGCCTCAGGGAGTAGCAACTTCCTGCCAGCTTCAGTCACTGGAGGCACGCCCCAAATATCCCAGTTGTGTCTGTCACATCACTCTCTCTGCCCAGCCTGAATAAGCAAGTAAGCTCTAGTCAGCTGCTGCTTTTGCTCCATCATGTCTGGGCAGGAAACAGATGGAGGTTGGCCTACAAACTAAGGCAGGGCCAAAATCAAAGCTGAGCTCCAGGGAGTGTGTGACCAAAGAAGAGGAAGGGAATTCTCTTGTACTGTTACAGGAGCAGCAGATTAAATCCCCACAATTAGCTTGGTAAACTGCATCTGTGGAATGTACAAATAGAAAATGAATGTTCCCAAATTTGAGGTAGTGGACTTTGAGGGTGAATGTGGACTTTGAAATCAAGTAAAAGCTGGAGTAAGGCAAGATCAGAGCCTAAGTTGACCCCACAGTGCCCACAGCAGATCCGGAGATTTTCCTAGAAATATTGGAGGATTTCCTGAGTAGGCAGATTGACTGGAGCTCACTTTGGGGGCAAGGATGCTGACAACAGAGGTCACAGGAAAATACTCTTATTACTACTACTATTGTGATCTATTTTTTCTTTTCTGTTTCATTCTATTGTTCTTTTTTATTATCCTTTTAATTTTTGGTTTTTCATTTTTATGCTTTTACTTTAAAATATATTTTTATTTCAATTTTTCCTCTACTATATTTTTTGTTATGTTGTATTTCCCATGATTTTTTCTTTGTTTTGCATTGTTTTTATATTATTTTAACTACCTTTTGTATTTTGATTTGCTCTTGGTTTTGTGTTTTTGCTAGCTTAGATTTTAGTATTTGTTTTTATTTATGGATTTGTTTATTAGTTTGATTGCTCTCTTCTCTTTTGTTTCTTCTTTTTTTTTCTCTTCTTTTTTATGAGTGTGCATGTGTGTTTCTTTGTGCTTTTTTATCTGTCTAGCTTTGCTTTTAACATAGACAAAACATAAGGGGTTTCGTCTGTCCCTTTCTTTTTACTTTCTTTCTTTTTTTTGTTTTTGTTTTCATTTTTCTTTCTCTTCTGTGCCATGTGGCTTACAGAGTATTGGTGATCCAGCCAAAGGTCAAGACTGACCCTCCAAGGTGGGAAACGTGAGTCCAGGATATTGGACCATAAGAGCTCTTGACACCATGGAATATTAAACGGTGAAATCTCTCCCAAAGGCCTGCATCTCAACACTAAGACCTGGTTCCAACCAATGGTCAGTGAGCTCCAATGCTGGACACCTCAGACCAGAAAACTAGCCAAACAGGAACAATACCCTGCCCATTAGCAGACAGGATGCTTAAAACAAAAATAAACTCACAGACATCCCAAAACACACCACTCTGTGTAGCACTGCCTATCAGATGGAAAAGATCCAGTTCCACTAACCAAAACACAAGCACCAGACCACTCCCCCCAATATGTGCTTAGTTGCTCAGTCATGTCTGACTCTTTGAGACCCCATGGACTGTAGCCTGCCAGGCTCTCTGTCCATGAGAATTCTCCAGGCAAGAATACTGGAGTGGGTTGCCATTTCTCTTTCAGGGGATCTTCCCAACCTAGGGATTGAATCTATGTTTCCCATATTGCAGGTGAATTCTTTACTGTCTGAGCCACCAGAGAAGCCAAAAGGGAAGATT